>NC_086107.1:108859835-109159835 GCF_963921235.1 Mobula hypostoma
CATCTGAGTGCGACGGTATTCCTGAGTCTCTACCCGGGACCTGCATGACTGACAGTAGTGAAAACCGAGAGGAATCTACTGACATGATGAAGGAAGCCATGAACACCGCCAGAGATGGAGGACTTTCATTGCTGCCCCAAAACGCAAGTAGCATAACAGGCAGGCAATTAACGAGCAGGTGTACGGTGTACCTCATAAAGTGGCCACTGAGTGTTTGAATTTTATTATTAAACTCTTCCAAGTGGCCTGCATTGAATTCTCAGATCAGAAAGGGCACTTAATCAGATTCTATCGCTTGCTGTCCGCTCTCTCCCGGATCCGTAATTAAACAGCAAAGTAATCAGCAGTGCTGAGGTCTCCATCATCGGCGAATATGTTTTTATCTTCAACAGATTACTCACATTAAAACAGAGCCACTTTAAAGCAGAAGAAGAAAATAAAAGGGCAAAAGTGACATTCATATTACTCACGAAGAACTCACTTGTCATCATTTCGAAGATTGGTTGACTAAAATATGCAAGGTGGCAGCTGTGTTGGTGTTCCTCTTACTGCCAGTGTCCAGGCATTGAAAATAAAACAGAAAATCTGCTCTCTCATCACTGATATTAAAGTTAAATTAATTTGCTCTAATGACTAGGTGATTGCCCACACAAAAAAATCAATGCCAGTGTTAGGTATCCTAGAGCCCATGCCAAACAGCGGGCAAGATCTCTTCACCTCTGTGTTCTGTCAACCATTGCTGCCCACCTCTCATCCTGGGCTACACACAGTACCGTATCAGCTTTGAATTCATGGGAAAGGAGGAAGATGAGAGCACAACTACCTCTTGTCCAGTTGGTGACTTCTGGCAGCCTTGCATGACTTCTGGAGATGTTGGGATCTAGATCAACAAACTTTGGGAGGTTGAATTTGAAATCAGGGTTAATAGCAGAGTTCTCGACAGTGTGCAGGAACAGATGGATCTTGGGGTCCACAGCCACAGATCCCTCAAAGTTGCCTCAGAAGTTGATAGGGTGGTTAAGGAGGTGTATGGTGTGCTGGCCTTCGTTAGTTGAAGAGCTGAGTTCAAGAGCTGTGGGGATAATGTTGCTGCTCTATAAAACTCCTGTTAGACCACATTTGGAATATTATGTTCCGATCTGGGTACCTCATTATAGGAAGGAAGTGGAAGCTTTAGGGAGGGTGTAGAGGAGATTTACCAGGATGCTGCATGGACTAGAGAGTATGTCCTATGAAGATAGATTGAGCAAACTATAGTTTTTTTCTATTTGGTGCGAAGGAAGATGAGAGGTACAAGACTTGATAGTGTTGTACAAGATATAAGAGGCTTACATTGTGTGGATACACAGAGACTTTTTCCCAGATCAGAAATGGATAATACGAGGGAGCATCATGTAATTAGAAGAAAGAAGTGATACCTGAGGTAGTTTTTTTTAAACAGAGAGATTGGCGAGTGCGTGGAACGCCCTGTCAGGGTTGGTGGAAGAGGGAAATACATTAGGAACATTTAAGAAATTCTTAGATAGGCACAGGGATGATAGAATAATAGGGGGCAAGATAGTGGGGAAGGGTTGGATCGAGCTTGGAGTAGGTCAAAAAGTTGCCACTGCATTGTGGACTGAAGGGTCTGTACGGTGCTGTAATGTTCTACGGTCTTTGTTCAAACAACAGAAAACAGCAGGTTAGGCAGCATTAGTGGAGGGAAATGGACAATCAACTTTTCCAGTCAAGACTCTTCATCTGGACTCAGGCCCACTGTCCATTTCACTCCACAAGTGCTGCCCGGCCCACTGAGTTGCTCTGGCATTTTGTCTGTTGTGTCTAGATTACTGTGTTCCTCCGATCCTGGCCTCTTGCTCATCTGACTGCTGGAATTCCCTCCCCAACATCTCAACCTGTCTCTGAGACTCACCGTTTCTGGAGCATTACAGTTATAGAACAGAGAACAGTGCAGGCCTTACAGCCCATGATGTTGTGCCTCCGAGATCAATCTAATACCTCCCCCCATTTTCCTTTCAATCACGTGCCTATCTAAGAGTTCTAAGATGAGATGCTGAATTTATTGTCCCCGGACAGAAGGAAACTGAGAGGTGCCCTAAGAGAACTGAGACCGTGGATAAATAGGGTAGATGGTGAGAGGGGGTATCCCATAGCGGGTGTGTCTCTTAAGAGAGGCATAGGTTTCAGGTGAGAGGCAGGAGGTTTGGAGAGGGGGGGAAGAGGGGGTAAGAGGGAAGGGGGAGAGGTGGGGAAGGGGGAGGAAGAGTGAGGAAGAGGGGAGAAGAGGGGAAGGGGCAAGGGGAAAAGGGGAAGGGGAGTGGGGGAAGAAGGGAGACAGGGAGTTGGGGAGAGGGGGAGAAGGGGGTGAGAGGGAGATGGGGAAGAAGGTAAAGGGGAGGGGGCAGAGAGGGGAAAGAGGGGAGTGAGGGGGAGAAGTGAGGAAGGGGGAGGGGGAGGGAGAGGAGGAGGGGCAGGGAGAGGGAGAGTGTGGAGAGGAGGAGAATGGGGGTGGAAGAGTGGGAAAAGGGGGAAGTGGGTGGAAGTGGGGGAGGGGGAAAGAGGGGGAAGGGGAAGGGGAAAGGGGAAGGGGAAGGGGAAGAGGGAAGGGGGAAGGGGAAGAGGGACAGGGAAGAGGGATGGGGCAGGAGGCAGAAGGGGCAGGAGGAGGGGGAAGGGGCAGGAGGAGGGGAAAGGGGCAGGAGGAGGGGGAAGGGAAAGGGGAAGGAGGAAGGGAAAGGGGAAGAGGGATGGGGAAGAGGGAGGGGCAGGAGGAGGGAAAAGGAGCAGGAGGAAGGGGAAGGGGCAGGAGAAGGGGGAAGGGTAGGAGGGATAGGGAAATGGGAAGGAGAAAAGGGGTAAAGGGGAGGGGAAATGGGGAGGAGGAAAGAGGGGGAAGAAGGGGAGAAAAGGAAGGGGAGAAGGGAAAGGGGAGGTGGGACAGTTGGGGGAGAGGGGGAGAGGGGGAGGGGGTAGAGGGGGAAAGAGGGGGAGAGAGAGTGGGAGGGGAGAGGGAGTGTGGAGGGGATGGGGAAGGTGGAGGAAGAGGGGAGAGGTGGAGGAAGAGGGGGAGAATGGGTGGAAGAGTGGGAAAGGGGGAAGTGGGTGGAAGTGGGGAAAGGGGAAAGAGCGGAAGGGTTAAGGGGAGAAGGAAGGGGGAGAGGAGGAGAGAGGGGGGAGAGAGAGGGGATAGAGGGGGAGGGGGAGAGAGGGGGAGAGAGAGGGGAGAGAGGGGGAGAGAGAGGGGAGAGAGGGGGGAGGGAGAGAGAGGGGAGAGAGAGGGAGAGAGAGGGGGAGAGAGAAGGGGAGAGGGGGAGAGAGGGGAGAGGGGGGAGAGAGGGGGAGAGGGGGAGAAGGGAAGAGAGGGGGAGAGAGAGGGGGAGAGGGGGAGGGGGGAGAGAGGGGGAGAGAGAGGGAGAGAGAGGGGGAGAGAGAAGGGGAGAGAGGCGGGAGAGAGGAGGAGAGACGGGGAGGGAGGGAGGGGGAGAGAGGGGAGAGGGAGAGAGAGGGGGAGAGGGGGAGAGAGGGGAGAGGGGGAGAGAGGGGGGAGAGAGAGGGGGAGAGGGGGAGGGGGGAGAGAGGGGGAGAGAGGGGGAGGGGGAGAGGGGGAGAGAGGGGGAGAGAGAGGGAGAGAGGGGGAGAGGGGGAGAGGGGGAGGGGAGGGAGAGGGGAGAGAGAGGGGGAGAGAGAGGGGGAGAGAGGGTAGAGAGAGAGGGGAGAGAGGGGGGAGAGAGGGGAGGGGGAGAGAGAGGGGGAGAGGGGAGAGAGGGGGGAGAGGGGGAGAGAGAGAGGGGAGAGAGGGGGAGAGGGGGAGAGAGAGGGGGAGGGGGAGAGGGGAGAGAGAGGGGGAGAGAGAGGGGGAGGGGGAGAGGGGAGAGAGAGGGGGAGAGAGAGGGGGAGAGAGAGGGGGAGAGGGGGAAGAGATAGGGGAGAGAGGGGGAGGGGAGAGGAGAGGGGAGAAGGGGGAGGGGAGAGAGAGAGGGGAGAGAGGGAGAGAGGGGGGAGAGGGAGAGAGGGGGGAGAGGGAGGAGGGGGGAGAGGGGGAGAGAGGGTGTGGAGGGGGATGGGGAAGGTGGAGGAAGAGGGGGAGAAGAGGTGGAAGGGGGAAAGGGGGAAGTGGGTGGAAGGGGGGAAAGGGAGAAAGAGGGGAAGGGTGAAGGGGAGAAGGAGGAAGGGGAAATGGTGGGAGAGGGGAAAGAGAAGAGGGATGGGAAGGAAGGGGAAGGTGGGAAAAGGGAGAAGGGGAGAACAGAAGGGGAGAAGGGAAGGGGAGAAGTGGAGAGGAGGGAGTGGGAAGGGGAAGGTGAATGGGGAAGGGGAGGGTGAAGGAAGGAAGGGGAAGGGGGAAGGGGAGGGGGGAGAGGGAAGGTGAAGAGGGAAGGGAGAAGGGTGAAGGAGGGAAAGGGGAAGGGGAAGAGAAATGGGGAAAGGGGGAAGGGAAGGGGAAGAGGGGAAAAGGGGGAAAGGGGAAGAGAGAGAGAGAACTGTCAGATACGGTCAGTATTTTCCCCAAGGTAGGGAAATTGAAAACCGGAGGGTATTAATTTAAGGTGAGAGGACAAATTTTAAGTGGATCTGAGGAGCAAATTTTTCACATAGTATGTGAAACGGACTTGTAGAGATAGGGGTATGACTGCAATGTTTAAAATGCATTTGAACAGGTACAGTAATGGGACCAGTTTAGAGGGACGTGGGCCTAACGCATCCGGAAGGGACCAGCTCAGGTAGGTGTATTTGACTGACGGGCCTGTTGCTCTGCTGTTAATTCTATACACAGCACGGTAGCCTAGCGGCTAGCACAGAGTCCTCTGTAAGGAGTTTGTACCTCCTGCCACAGGAATGGATGGGTTTTTGTCTGGGTGCTCGGCAATGTTCCTCTGAGGTGTGTGTGCACACACATCTTTTGTTACTAGTGCACAGAGGAATTTAAACTGCGCACAAAGGGTTGTCACCCTCTACCCTGTTGGCATGTTAAGTATATTTACGATTGTACACAATCACATTTCCTTTTCCGGTTTCTGATGTGGATGGGGTTGACAACGCGGAGTTTGCGATAATTTGTTTGCAGATTTTAGAACTGGCTTATATATACTGTCTTTATTGAAGAAATTATTCAGTGCACACACGTTGTTGTCACTGGGCAAAAAAATTGCACCCCGTAAGATTTTTGGACATGCCGGCCATTTACGGATTAAAGGGAACATTGGTGCTCTGGTTTCCTCCCACAGTCCAAAGACGTGCTGGTGAGTAGGTTGACTGGTCATTGTAAGTCGTCCCGTGATTAGGCTAGGATTAAATCGGGGGTTGCCGGGCAGCGCGGCGTGAAGGGCCAGAAACGCCTATTCCACGCTGTGCCTCTACATAAATAAAATATAATAATAAGTTGCAGCAGTACTGGATATTATTTCCCTCGGCCCTAGCATTAACCCAATGAGCTGAATAGCCTCCTTCTATACAATTATTATTCGGTACAGAAGATTATTTTCCTAGGGCCAGCATTGATCCAATGGGCCAAATAGCCTCCTTGTATACAATGATGAGAACCGGATTAAAAAAAAACTTTTTCAGAATTCTGGCTTTCTGTCTATCACTTTATTCACACAGTACTGCCAGCAATGGACAGTCCTGTAGCTCCTGGAAGCCTGTCAATATTTGCAACGTGTCTTCCACCCAGAAACATTTGGAGGCCTGACCAGTTTGTGCTTATGTAGCCTCTACATAGAACGGCTGGAAGCCCAGCAGGCAATATCAAAGCCCTTTGCTGTGATTAATAATTTATTGTCTGTCCATGAAGGTAGAATTGATGTCAAGGGGAAGGACTTGCATTTCTATAATGCCTTTCACCTTCCTCTCCAGACTCTGCAAAGCACCTCCTCGGCAAAAAAGGTGCAGCTGGTGTTATACCGACAGGAGCAGCCTTGTACGGGCACGCATAGCAGTATCCCATGGACAACAGTGGGATTATAATCAGGCACGTGCTGGAGAGAGTGGAAAGGAGATTTGCTAGAACGCTGGACAGAAATGAATGGTTTTAGTTATGAGGTAGATTGGGTAGGCTAGGTCTGTTTACCCTGGGGTGCAGGAGGGCGAGGGATGAACTCAGAATCAGAAGGAAGTTTGATATCACTGACACATGTCGCAGATATCCCACCCTGCAAAAACTCATTTCAGGGAGGCAGCACCATCAATTTGCGGGAGACTCCCGGAACTTCCGGGAGAGGTGGGATGTCTGCAATAGAGTAGCTCCTTAGC
Source organism: Mobula hypostoma (assembly GCF_963921235.1). Classification (NCBI taxonomy): domain Eukaryota; kingdom Metazoa; phylum Chordata; class Chondrichthyes; order Myliobatiformes; family Myliobatidae; genus Mobula; species Mobula hypostoma. The sequence goes on from NC_086107.1 coordinate 108,866,085, forward strand.
AGCTGGCCAGCTAGTTTAAATAACGTTAGCTATGCTAATAAACAAATGACACCTGTTAAACTCACCTCAACATGTCTTTTACAGTCTTAACCCACCATGGGCAATAGAAAAGTCACTGTTGTAAACAGTGCAGCGAGCAACACTGTCATTATTTTGACCCCTATTAGGCAGGGGTACACTTTAGTGTAGTCTGGGGTGATGTACATTTTATATTTTTTTTGGAACACTCTGCCATGGTGCACTCTCGCTCGTGCGCTCTCTCTCTCGTGGTCGCTCGCGCTCTCTCAAGTGCCCTCACTTGCTTTCTCTCTCGCTCTCTCTCAAAAATATTGATTTCCGTAATATTGTATATAATTTGCGGGCATCAGGGAGCCACTATTAATATGTGGGAGACTCCCGGAACTTCCGGGAGAGGTGGGATGTCTGATGTCGTAAAATCTGTTGTTTTGCGACAGCAGTCCATTCAAAGATTCAAAGTACATTTACAGAGTACAGAAGGAAACCCTGAGATTTGCCCTCCTGCAGGCAGCCACCAAACAGAGAAACATCAAGAAAACATCAAACACACCATCTCGCAGAAAAAGAAAAGAACAAATTGCGCAAATGGCAGAAGGCAAGCGGACAACACACAGAAGAACAAACATCAAACCAGGAGTCCCGGAGTATTCAGTTCAGCTCAGTTCAGTGTCGTGCCACTAGCCCACTGCCGGGCAAAGCACTAGACCACATCGATCGCCCTGATCAAACCGCTCAGAAACAGAAAGGGAAAAAAAGAGAGTAACCAGAATCAGAGCGCGTGCAACATGAACCCCAAAGTCCCCCAAAACGAGTCCACAGCTTCTCCGACCAATTCTCGTAACGTGGATCCCAAGACTCCTCCACTTTCCTCCGACAGCAACTAGCGAGAGGGAGGGGAAGCCCAGTTAGGTGCAGGCAGATGACTCGGAACACCCGCCCGTCGTCCGCTCTCGTCCTGGCCGAGGTCAACCTTGCTTGACGCCTCAGTCGGAGGGAAGGTTGTGTGGTCAGTCAATGTCAACCAACAGCAGCCAAAACAGTTTGATCTTTTGTTCTAATTGTGTTCTTTCTCCTACAATTTTGTAAGAATTATGTTTAATTTATGTTTTCCTGGGATTGTTGCATCACTAATACTCTGTGTCTGTGTTGTTGCTGTTTTCCATTCCACCTCTATGCACATGTTCTTATGCATCTGACAATGAACTTGACTTCGCCTATTGCTCAGTATAGGATCATTCTCTGGAAAAATTCACAGGCCCTTGAGCGGCTAGGAGCTCCTCTAAGGAACTGAGGTTGAGGGAGAAGGTAATAGACCCAAATCGGGGGTCAGAAGGAGACAACATTTGATGTGTAGAGGGAAGGGGAAAGAAAATGGAAGGGTATGTGGTAACCCTTTTCCTAAGCACACAGAGCCTTCAGATCTAGTAAGGAAAGAGATTGTTTGGCTTTCCAATCACACTGGCAATAATAAAACCTTGCCATGTTAGCACCCATGCTTTCTGTTGGCTGATCTTTTCCTCAGGCAGGTGAGGATTCTCGCAGCCTGGCAGCTTCCAGCTCTGTTTCAGGAGATTGAAACCGAAGGAAGCGGAGAAACAGCGAACAACAGGGGCATTAAAAATTCAGGAGGCCGAGTCCGGAGATGTACAGTCCATCAAGTCACTCTCCTTTCATCTCTGCTTGGTTTGAGATACAAAGTTCAGCCAAACGGAGAGAGAGATTAGACAATCTCTGTTGATCTCTAACGGTATATAGAGATATTTCCTTCAGCAGAATGCCTCTACTTTTTGATTCCTGTCACAAATACTTAGCACAAGAAACTTCAAGAGCAAGGAAGGACTTCTGGGCCTGCAGTTCCTGCTTCATCTCACACCTATCACTATGCCTGGGGGGTAGGCCCCTGGGTTTCTCTCTTTCAATTATGTTAGATGATGTTACCGAGGTATTCAGCATTGGCTGGACTATGGACTTTTTTCAGATTTGTAGTTTTTATAATCTCTATTTCCCTGTTTTTTTGTGTGGGGAGGAGGATTTGGGGGTCGATGTTCTTGTTGCTTTTTTTTAGCTTTTTGTGTGAGGAGGGAGGGATTTGGAGGCGAATGTTCTTGTTGAATTTCTTGCAGGGGGGCGGTTTGGGAGGTCGATGATTGCGTTGCCATTCTTTTTTGAGCGGGGAGTGGGTTTGTTGGTTCTCTCTAGAATGACATCCATCCTTTTTCTTTGTTCCGTGGCTATCTGGAGAAGAAGAATCTCAGAGTTGTACATACCTTGATAATAAATGAACCTTTGAACCACAGCCTCACCCCCTGGCTTGGCTCCACAAGCAGAGAGAGGCCATTCCTGCAGCACCAGCCTTTGCAGAAATTATTGATTTTGAAGTGCAGTCGCTGGATGGGATAGACAAAGCAGGGAAGCCAATCCATACACAACAAGCTTGCATGAACCACAGTGGAATATTCCTTCAGTAACGTTAATTATGGGATATATTCTGACCAAAAATCCTGGAAACCCAGAGCAGTAAACACAGAATGCTGGAGGAACTCAGCAGGTCAGGCAGCGTCAACAGAAATGAATAAACAGTCTGCGTTTTGGGCCGAGACCCTTCAGCGGGACTGGAAAGGAAGAGGCCAGAACAAGGAGGTGGAGTCGGTGGCAGTAGTACAAGCTGGCAGGTGATAGGTGAAACCAGGTGAGGGGGAAGGTGGGTGGATAGGGGAGCAAGGGATGATGTGAGAAGCTGGGAGGAGGGCACCAGAGGAAGGTGATGGGCAGGTGAGGAGAAGAGAAGGGGTTAGACAGGAGCCGGAATGGGGAATGGAAAGTTGGAGAAATTGATGTTCATGCCATCAGGTTGGAGGCTATCCAGGCAGAATGCGAGGTGTCACAAACTTGAGAAAATCTGAAGATGTTGGAAATCCAAACCAACACACACAAAATGCTGGGGGAACTCAACAAGTCAGGCAGCATCTATGGAAGTGAATAAACAGTCAATGTTTCGGGCTGAGATTCTTCAGCAGGACTGGGAAAAAATGATGAGAATTCAGGATGAGAAAGTGGAGGGAGGGGAGGATGAAGTACTAGGTGATAGGTGAAACCAGGAGAGGGGGAGGGGGTGAAGTAAAGAGCTGGGAAGCTGATAGGTGAAAGAGATAAAGGGCTGGAGGAGGGGGAGTCTGATCGGAGAGGGTAAAGGACCATGGAAGAAAGGGAAGGAGGAGAAGAACCAGAGGAAGGTGATGGGCAGGTAAGGAGATAAGGTGCTTGAGGTGTTTCCCTTCCAACCTGGTGGTGTTCTGAGAAAGGATCCCTGGTCATCTTTGAAATATTATCCTGGGTTGCTTTGTTTCAACAAGGCCAAGCAGAATAGAAGATTGACATTAACTGCAGGATTTAGAACAGAACAGCACAGGAACAGGAGCTTTGAACCACTATGTTGTGTCAAACTAATTAAACTAGTAATTAAACATCAAAGTAAATAAGTCCCTCCTGCCTACACAAGGTCCATAGCACTCCATTCTAATGTGTCTGTCTCTGAGCCTCTTAAACACATCCTAGTGTTATGTAACGACTGCCCTCCCAGTAGTCTGGCACTGTCTCAGTACAGTGCTGACAGATCAGGTATGGATTTTGCCCTCAGGTCTCTGGGCTGGACTCGAACCTATGCCATTTTAACTCAGATCCCTCCACCACTGGTCCAGCACAGCTGCTGGGTCCAGGAAGCGGTCAGTTCAGTTGAATTACAGAGTAATACAGCACAGGTGGCAGGTTGGACATGCGTCTCTACCAAAGCGGGGTAAGATGCTCCTTCCCCCCATTAGCCTGCAGGTCACCCTTGGGCAAGGTGTAGCACCTGCTTAGCCCCCCCCCACCCCCGATCAGGGTCACGCAAAACCAGCCGGTGTATATCACATGTCCTGGTTATGCGACCACTGACACCAGTCAGGCAATCTCTCAAGAGTATTGATAAAGGCTGGGCTCACCCGTCCTGTAAAGACACTGTCCAGAAGAAGGCAATGGCAAACCACTTCTGCAAAGAACAATCATGGTCATGAGACCATGATCACCCACATCATATGACGCAGCACATGATGATGATAACAGCACAGGAACAGGCCCTTCAGCTCATCTGAAGTTTGGCCTGTCCCCAAAAGCCCTCGCTAATTTTTATAGGTGCACCGTAGAAAGCATTCTTCTGGGGTGCATCACAACCTGGTATGGAAGTTGTCCTGTCCAAGACCGGAAGAAGCTGCAGAAGATCGTGAACACAGCCCAGCACATCACACAAACCAATCTTCCGTCCTTGGACTCACTTTACACCGCACACTGTCGGAGCAGTGCTGCCAGGATAATCAAGGAAACGACCCACCCAGCCAACACACTTTTCATCTCTCTTCCCTCCGGGAGAAGGCTCAGGAGCTCGAAGACTCGTACGGCCAGATTTGAGAACAGCTTCTTTCCAACTGTGATAAGACTGCTGAACGGATCCTGACCCGGATCTGGGCCGTACCCTCCAAATATCCGGACCTGCCTCTCAGTTTTTTTGCACTACCTTACTTTCCCTTTTCTATTTTCTATTTATGATTTATAATTTAAGGTTTTAATATTTACTATCGATTTGTACTCCAGGGAGCGCGAAGCGCAGAATCAAATATCATTATGATGATTGTACGTTCTAGTATCAATTGTTTGGCGACAATAAAGTATAAAGTATAAAGTATCTTCTCCATGCTGACCAAGATGCCCACCTAAGCCAGCCCCATTTGCCCATTTTTGACCCATATCCCTCCAGATCTTTCCTATCTATATATCTGTCCAAATGTCTTTCAAACACTATGGATTGTACCTGCCTCAACCACTTCCTCTGACAGCTCGTCCCATATATGCACCACACTCTGGGCGAAAAAGTCTGGACTGATTTGTTGAAGGTTCTCAAGCTCTCCATTAATGCTGCCTAGCTCGTTGAGTTCCTCCTGCGTTTTGTGTGTGCTGCTCAGGATTTGCAGAACGTGCAGAACCTTTCGTGTTTGGAATGCGGGAGGAAACCCATGTGGCCACAGGGAGAACGTACAAACTGCTTGACCTGCAAAGTTCTCTCCGATAGGACGCTTGTTGCTCTAGAATCCAGTATCTGCATCCAGTTGGGTCTCTACCACCTGCAGGGTTCCCTCATATCACACATAGCAGTCCTCACCGAGGGATCGGTGATGGAAATGGTGAGTAATTTCAAGTGCCTGGTGGTCAACATCTCTGAGGCTAGCATATCGATGCAGTTACAAAGAAGGCACAACAGCAGTTATACTTCATTAGGAGTTTGAGGAGATTTGGTACGTCACCAAAAACACTCGCTAATTTCCACAGGTGTATCGTGGACAGCAATCTAACTTATTGCGTCACCATCTGGTATGGGGTGGGGGATCACTGCACGCAGTCGAAATAAGCTGCAGAATGTTATGAACTCAGTCAGCTCCATCACGAGCACTAGCCCCCCTCCACAACATCAGGGACATTTTCAAGGAGCGACGCCTTAAAAAGGTGGCATCCATCATTAAGGACCCCCAGCTCCCAGATCATGCCTTGTTCTCAATGCTACCATCAGCAAGAAAGTACAGGAGCCTGAAGGCACACACTCAGCAATTCAGGAACAGCTTCTTCCCCTCTGCCATCTTTCTGAATGGACATTTGACTTATGAAACTCACTACATCATCTTTCTCATTTTGCACAACTTATTTTATATATATATATATTTACACTTAGTGTAAATTGACATATGCCAGTGATATTAAACCTGATTCTGACTCCACCTTGAAAATATACTGTATAGTCATAGTCATAGTCATACTTTATTGATCCCGGGGGAAATTGGTTTTCGTTACAGTTGCACCATAAATAATTAAATAGTAATAAAACCATAAATAATTAAATAGTAATATGTAAATTGTGCCAGGACCAGCCTATTGGCTCAGGGTGTCTGACCCTCCAAGGGAGGAGTTGTAAAGTTTGATGGCCACGGGCAGGAATGACTTCCTATGATGCTGTGCTGCATCTCGGAGGAATGAGTCTCTGGCTGAATGTACTCCTGTGCCCAACCAGTACATTGTGTAGTGGATGGGAGACATTGTTCAAGATGGCATGCAACTTGGACAGCATCAATGCTACCCTATCGTTGTATCTAAACGCTGAACTTCCCTCTCCAACAGCTCTGCGAGACTACCTTCACGAGAGAACAATAGCAAGTGATAGAGTCACACAGAGTTGAAACAGGCCATTCGGCTCCATGCTGACCAAGATTCCCATCAAAGCGAGTCTCATTTGCCCACATTTGGCCGATATCTCTCTAAACCAAGGGTTTCCAACCTGGGGCCCATGGCCCACTTGCCTAATCGCATAAAAGAACATTGAGAACCCCTGACCTAAACCTTTCCAATCCCTGTACTTGTCCAAATGTTTTTAAAATGTACCTGCCTCAACGACTTAGAGAGAGAGAGATTATGTGAATTAGCTTCACTTGTCCACGTGCACATCAAAACCCACAGTGAAATGTGTCATTTGCGTCCTTGTGATTTTTCCAATTCCAAGTTTCCGGCGCCAACACAGCATGCCCACAAACTCACCAACCATAAATGTAGATCTTTGGAATGTGGGAGGAAACTGGAGCTCCCAGAGGAAACCCGTACAGTCATTGGAGAACGTGCTCGTTACAGAATCGAACCCCGCCCGGTGATGGCTAGCATTGTAAAGCAGCCGCGCCAATCGCTACACGACAGTGGCACTGTACTTCCTCTGGCAGCTCTTTCAATACACACACAAGATGCTGGAGGAACTCAGCAGGTCACACAGCAGCTATGGAGCGCAACTAAGAGATTCAACGTACTGACCACTCTCTGGGTGAAATGTTGCTCTTCAAGTTCCTAGTGAATCTCCCCTCTCTCACCTTAAACTAGGAGGTCCCAACTTTTTTTTATGCCATAAGCCAATACCATTAAGCAAGGGGTTCATGGGCCCCAGTTTGGGCACCACTACATTAAACCAAAGCCCTCTAGTCATTGACTCCCCAACCCTGTTAATCCTAGCAAGGACAGTTCACCAGTTCTCCTCCCATAGGAATAGGCAATAAATACCAGACTCGATGATATTTTTTTCAGAGTGACCGAAAAAACAGAGGCGCAACTTCAAGATTCAAGAGTGTTTAATGTCATTTCCAATACACAAGTGTAAATGAGAAGAAAATAATTGCTACTCTGGATCTGATACAGCACAAAAAACACAATAAGATAAAGACCACAATAAAAAAATAATAAATATAAATACATAAGATAACATATACATAGATAGTATGTCCATAAAGTGACGCTACGCACAGGAGTGTCTGTGCAGAAAGTGACTTTGACAGGAAATGACAAGGTAGTGGTGGTTGGGAGTGTGGTGGGGTGGCTTAGTGGATGGAGGTGTTGATCAGCCTTACTGCTTGTGGAAAGTCCTGGCACAGGATGGCCAAGTGGAGATACGTCTCTGCCAAAGGAGGTGTAAGATGCTCCTTCCCTCTGCTAGCCTGCAGGTCATTCTTGGGCAAGGTGTCGCACCTGCCTATCCCCCCGATCAGGGTCATGTGAAGCCCTGGGAGCAGGTGGTGGATGGTCATATGGACAAGACTGTCTTGTCTCCCTTTCTCTTCACCATTTACACCTCGGACTTCAACTACTGCACAGAGTCTTATCATCTTCAGAAGTTTTCGGATGACTCTGCCATAGTTGGATGCATCAGCAAGGGAGATGAGGCTGAGTACAGGGCTAGGTAGGAAACTTTGTCACATGGTGTGAGCAGAATTATCTGCAGCTTCATGTGAAAAAGACTAAGGAGCTGGTGGTAGACCTGAGGAGAGCTGAGGTACCGGTGACCCCTGTTTCTATCCAGGAGGTCAGTGCGGACATGGTGGAGGATTACAAGTACCTGGGGATACGAATTGACAATAAACTGGACTGGTCTAATAACACTGAGGCTGTCTACAAGAAGGGTCAGAGCCGTCTCTATTTCCCGAGGAGACTGAGGTCCTTTAACATCTGCCGGACGATGCTGAGGATGTTCTATGAGTCTGTGGTGGCCAGTGTGATCATGTTTGCTGTTGTGTGCTGGGGCAGCAGGTTGAGGGTAGCAGACACCAACAGAATCAACAAACTCATTCGTAAGGCCAGTGATGTTGTGGGGATGGAACTGGACTCTCTGACGATGGTGTCTGAAAAGAGGATGCTGTCTAAGTTGCATGCCATCTTGGACAATGTCTCCCATCCACTACATAATGTACTGGGTGGGCACAGGAGTACATTCAGCCAGAGACTCATTCCTCCGAGGTACAGCACAGAGCATCATAGGAAGTCATTCCTGCCTGTGGCCATCAAACTTTACAACTCTTCCCTTGGAGGGTCAGACACCCTGAGCCGATAGGTTGGTCCTGGACTTATTTCATAATTTACTGGCATAATTTACATATTACTATTTAACTATTTATGGTTCTATTACTATTTATTATTTATGGTGCAACTGTAACGAAAACCAATTTCCCCTGGGATCAATAAAGTATGACTATGACTATTACTATATGAGCAACTGGTGCAGATCAAAGGTCCTGGTTATGTGACCACTGACAGTCTCTGATAAAGGCTGGGGTCATCTGTCTCGTAAAGGCACTGCCTAGAAAGAGGCAAGGGCAAACCACTTCAGTAGAAAAATTTGCCAACAACAACCATGGTCACAGAAAGACCATGATTGGCCACGTCATACGACACAGCACATAATGAACGAATGATCTTGGCATGGATGTGACGTAGCCTCTTCCTTAATAGGAGTGGGAAAAACTTGAAAGGGGCACACAATCTTCCCTGACTCAGCCCCACCTAAAACGAACAGTCATCTAGCCAGATCTGGCATCTTCTTTGGCTGGCTTAGAAGTCTGCATTGCTCGGACTCCGAAATCTTTCAAAGAAAACAGCTCCTAGAACATGGACAGAAATCTTAGTCGGTATGTTACTATGGCTACGATTAAAGGGCTTCCCATGGTGCCTTGATTGTTAGCATTTCTTTGAAAGAGGTTCTAAAGTAAGTGATATAACAGCTCGCCTGTGGGGAGAGCAGTTTGCTGCCTTTTTACTGCTTTGGAACCACTTCCCAAAACTCCTCAACTTTTTTTTTAAACTTAACATGGGGTTTCAAGCAACTAGTCAAGTTCCACAGTGCTCTCAGTTTGCCTTGGAATTTTTTTTTATAGAGACACTGGATGGTAACAGGCCCTTCTGGCCCATTGAGCTCGTGCTGCCCAATTACATCATGTGATCAATTAATCTACCCCCCCCCATTGGTTCAACAGTTCCATTTAATATCAGAGAACGTACACAGCATACAACTTGAAATTCTTACTCTTCGCAGACATCCATGAAACAGAAGAACAATCCCAAAGAATGAACAACAGAAAATGTTAAAACCCCAAACCACTCCCCCGACTCCCACTCACAAGCGGCAATGCCTGCATGTTTTTGGACTGTAGGAGGAAAGTAGAGCGCTCAAAGAAACCCACGCGGTCACGGGGAGAACGTACAAACTCCTTGCAGGCAGTGGCGGGAATTGCACCGGGGTTAGCATCATGCTAACCGCTAGGCTACTTTGCCTCACAAACAAGAGAAAATCTGCAGATGCTGGAAATCTGAGCAACACACACAAAATGCTGGAGGAACTCAGCAGGCCAGGCAACACCTATGGAAAAAAGTACAGTCAACATATCAGGCCGAGACCCTTCAGCAGGACCTGTAACATTTCCTCCAGCATTTTGTGTGTGAGGCTACTTCGCCATCCCAGTTTTATTCACCGACAGAAGAAACCTCACAGGTGGATTGAAACGGGACTTCCGGTAAGATGGTGGCGAACTTAACCGTATCAGCCTCTCCAGGTCTAACAAATGATACAAGTGTTTGTCTTAAACATTTCTCTTATGATCGTTACACCCTTTTGGACGTTAATAAAACAAAATACAGTAGGTTCGCTTCGGTAGTTCACTAGCCAGACAGACAGCAGAGGAGCTGCGGAGTCAACAGGACCCCACCACTAAGCACATCTTTCTATCTCCACCCCTCTCCGCTTTCCGCAGGGATTGGTCCCTCAGCGACTCCCTGGTCCACGCGTCCCTCCCCATGGATCTCCCACCTGGCACTTATCCCTGTAAGCGCAAGTGCTACACCTGTCCCTACTCTTGCCACAATTCAGGGCCCCAAACTGTCCTTCCAGGTGAGGCAACACTTCACTTTTGAGTCTGTTGGGGTCATCTATTGCATCCGGTGCTCCCGGTGCGGCCTCCTCTACATCGGTGAAACCCGACGCAGATTGGGGGACCGCTTCGTCAAGCACCTCCGCTCCGTCCGCCAAAACAGACAGGATCTCCCAGTAGCCACCCACTTCAACTCTGCTTTCCATTCCCATTAGATATGTCCATACATGGCCTCCTCTACTGCCATGATGAGGCTAAACTCAGTTTGGAGAAGCAACACCTCATATACCGTCTAGGTAGTCTCCAGCCCCTTGGTATGAACATAGAATTCTCCAACTTCCGGTAATTCCCTCCCCCTCCGTTCCCCTATCCCTATGTCACTCTGCCCCCTCCCCCAGCTGCCTATCACCTCCCTCATGGTTCTGCCTCCTTCTACTACCCATTGTGTTTTCCCCTATTCCTTCTTCACCTTTCCTGCCTATCCCCTCCCTGCCTCCCCTCCCCCACCCCTTTATCTTTCCCCTTACTGGTTTTTCACCTGGAACCTACCAGCCTTCTCCTTCCCACCCTCCCCCACCTTCTTTATAGGGCCCCTGCCCCTTTCCTCTACAGTCCTGATGAAGGGTTCCGGCCCGAAACGTCGACCAATCTTTTCCACGGATGCTGCCTGACCCGCTGAGTTCCTCCAGCGTGTTGTGAGTGTCGAGTTATTGCATAGAGAAGCCCCCATTCTGTGGCACCGGCTGTTACAGCCACCCAGGGGAGGAAGTGCTGAAAGTGTTGTGAGTGAAAGCAGACACACGGCAAGTGCACTGGAATCCGTGCCAGGTTAAAAGCTAATCCCTGCAGGGCAGCTCTCCCATTGACGTTGCTCTTCACTGTTCACTCCATGGAAAACAAAATGGATTTCCTTCATCTGCAACTGACCCAGTGTGAGATGAGAAACTGCTCCATGCTCTTCCTGCAGGAACATGGCTTCAGACCAACAACCCATAAGCCACGTCAACCAGGGACTTTGGCTAATATGGTTTTGTGACTGCATGTGCTGAATCATTAACATATCAAATCAATCAAGCTTACTTATCATTCAAACCTACATAGAAACAGCTGAATGAGACAGCGTTCCCCTGGGGCCAAGGTGCAAAGCATTCAAAATAGCAAGCAAATATTCAAAAATAGCGAGTAACATACAAAATAGTGAATAACCTAATTCAAAGTAGCGAGCAAAAAAGCAAATTCACTTGAAAAAAGACACATAAATACAGCTCAAGAGAATGTGCGGCAATCAAAGTCTCCCGGCAGTGCACAGATGCGCCCAATCCAGCCTATCATTCCACCGTCCGAACACAAGAGAACAGCACAGACGAGGGAGGCCAGGCTCCAGACCAGCGCGGATGCCACGCTATAACGCTTCCGCGTCTTCTCACCTGGTCTGCAGTAGCAGGCAAGCTCGAGGCATGAGGCCTCGAAACAACCGAGGCTACAAAGTTCCACAGCTAAATGTGCAGCGTGTGATTATACGTACATGTAATTTTGCAGCTCAGCCCAGAGGAATGATGTTTCATTTGGCCATATACATGTGTAAGGCTGAAAGATAATATTTGTACTATCTGCCTTCTTTTGCACTTTGGTTGTTTGTCAGTCTTTGTGTATAGATTTTCTTAAATTCTATTGTATTTCTTTATTTTTCTGTAAACGCTTTCAAGAATAAAGAACCTTAAGGTAGTATATGGTGACATATATGAAATTTGATAATGAATTGACTTTGACATATCAATTCTTGCAAACACACATGCATGGGGTCTTACACAGAAATACTCACTCAAGCACATACTTAACATGCATATAGACACACACACGTTCGTTCACGTGCAGAGATGTGCACACATGTGTAATCCCAGGTTCACATTTTTACTGTTATGCTGTATGTATTTCATTTTCGCAGCTCTGTAAGAGCAGTCTGTTCTGTTTTCAGCTTGTTTGGGTTACTGTTGAAGATAAGAGATGAGGAGAAATGTGTGCCATCCATTAGGATGGTTGAATTGAGGGGAGGTTTCTCTGGTGAGGGACACTAAGGTTGGTTAATATAATCTCCCACCCGGCACTTATCCCTGTAAGCGCAAGTGCTACACCTGACCCTACACCTCCTCCCTTGCCACCATTCAGAGCCCCAAACAGTCCTTCCAAGTGAGGCAACACTTCACTTGTGAGTCTGTTGGGGTCATCTATTGCATCCGGTGCTCCCGGTGTGTCCTCCTCTACATCGGTGAAACCCGACGCAGATTGGGGTACTGCTTCGTTGAGCACCTCCACTCCGTCCGCCAAAACAGACAGGATCTCCCAGTAGCCACCCACTTCAACTCTGCTTCCCACTCCCATTCAGATATGTCCATACATGGCCTCCTCTACTGCCATGATGAGGCTAAGCTCAGGTTGGAGGAGCAACACCTCATATACCGTCTGGGTAGTCTCCAGCCCCTTGGTATGAACATAGAATTCTCCAACTTCTGGTAATTCCCTCCCCCTCCCTTCCTCTATCCCTATGTCACTCTGCCCCCTCCCCCAGCTGCCTATCACCTCCCTCATGGTTCCGCCTCCTTCTACTACCCATTGTGTTTTCCCCTATTCCTTCTTCACCTTTCCTGCCTATCACCTCCCTGCTTCCTCTCCCCCACCCCTTTATCTTTCCCCTTACTGGTTTCTCACCTGGAACCTACCAGCCTTCTCCTTCCCACCCTCCCCCCACCTTCTTTATAGGGCCTCTGCCCCTTCCCTCTACAGTCCTGACAAAGGGTTCTGGCCTGAAACGTCGACTGATGGTTTCCACGGATGCTGCCCGACCTGCTGAGTTCCTCCAGCGTGTTGTGAGTGTTGCTTTGACCCCAGCATCTGCAGAGTATTTTGTGACGCTAAGGTTGGGCTTGGCGCTTTTGTTTTGAGAGGAGATGAAGAGAGAAGACGCTGGGGAGAACCGGTCGTAGCAAATGATCTGGTGGGAGACCTGTTTGTTCTAGTTGGATTGCTAGAAACGTTCAGAAGGTGGTGTGTGTTTTCACGTTGACCGAGGGCCCAGCGCGTGAGTGATAAGGAAGTTCACGATGAGCTCCAACTTGTGCACATTTGACTGTTTAATTAGAATGGGCCCTTTTCTTTTTGTTATTCTCTACCTTTAGTTAAAATTCATAAATATAATTCCTATAATCGTATGCAGTGTACTGTGTCTGTTATTTCGCAGCAGTAATTTGTAACAGGGTGGCAAATTATACAGCAGCCACACGAGCTGGGGTTTGGGGTGGGATTGAGCTGTCTCTATCTCATGAGGTTGGGGGGACTTGAGTGTGCCCTCCCTAGATTTACGCAGGCAAGGAAACCAGGGTGTTTCACATGCATGCACAAATCTTAAAAATTTACAGGTACTTGAAGGCACACACACACTGGCTTGCCACCAAAGTAGCAGAGATCACCCATATCTACACACAAACAGGCATAACTACACTTTGTGGCCACTCTATTAGGCCTCTTAGTTAATACAAACATTTAATCAGCTAATCATGTGGCAGCGACGCAATGCTGAAAAGCATGTAGACATGACCAAGAGGTTCAGTTGTTGTTTGGACTAAACATCAAAATGGGGAAGAAATGTGATCTAAGTGACTTTGACTGTAGAATGGTTGTTGGTGCCAGATGGGGTGGTCTGAGTATCTCAGAAACTGCTCAAGTCTTAGGCACTCCAGCTATATATATATGCTCCTGATCACCTGATCTTTTTATACAGTGCTGTATGTACAGGTATGATTTCATGGAAATGTGGACACAATGCACACACACACACACACACACACACACACAGAGCAAACATGTTACTCCATCAGCTCCTTGTGGAATATACCAATTAAATAGTAAGCAAGGCTCATTAAATTAATGTGGCTCCAACCTAACCTTCCACCTCCTGGACACCACACACTGTTCAATTATGGGAGGCTGCACGTAAGATTCCTTGCCCACATTGGAATCTCCCCCTCAGACCACACCAACAGGAAGAATGGATCCAAGGGAAATCAGACAGGAGTTGGGACCTCTCTTGGTCTGTGCACCGAGGTAACTTTCAGAGTGACGTGCAGGGCAGCCCCAGGCAGATTCATCACACCCCAACGTCTTGCTAGCAAGTGAGGAAACACAGCTGTAGGATGATATTCAGCATGGCGACAGTTCCACTAAGTAATGATGGATGCCAATGCGGACAGCATTATTGCCATGACTGCTTGCCAAAGAAATGACGAAAAGAGATTTTATTCAGAAACACCATTCCTCCTGACAACAGAGCACTGTGTCTGAACACACTGCTCGAGACGAGCACACACTCTCTCTCACGCAATAGACAACATTCTTACCCACTGGATGAGAACAAGGTGCAGTCAGACACAGGCGCACACCTCCAAACACATGGCTGTGTGGATTGTGCACGTTCCCCTGCCAACCGCTTGATTTGCTTCTGGCTGTTTCACTTTCTGCATGAATCCCAAAGGCATGCAGGTTGTTAGCTCGGCGCGGGGTGGGAGCTGTCGGGTTGAGGGTGGGATGTTTATGACTATTTGTGAGAGAGCATAGGTGACGGGGAAAATAGTGGGAGAATTGGATTTTTCCGAGAGCAAAAACAAATATTTGAAGAAAATCCAGGTCAATGCCTCAGTGGAATATTGAGAAAGCACTGAACTATTGGCAGTACTGAGGGAGTGTCTCACTGTCAGAGAGACAGTACTGAGGGAGTGTCACACTGTCAGAGAGACAGTACTGAGGGAGTGTCACACTGTCAGAGAGACAGTACTGAGGGAGTGTCTCACTGTCAGAGGGAGGGTACCGAGGGAGTGTCACACTGTCAGAGGGACAGTACTGAGGGAGTGTCTCACTGTCAGAAGGACGGTACTGAGGGAGTGCCTCACTGTCAGAGGGACAGTACTGAGGGAGGGTCTCACTGTCAGAGGGACAGTACTGAGGGAGTATCACACTGTCAGAGGGACAGTACTGAGGGAGTGTCTCACTGTCAGAGGGACGGTACTGAGGGAGTGCCTCACTGTCAGAGGGACAGTTATTTTTCCAGTGTCTAAATATCTAACACTAGAGGGTGTGTATTTAAGGTGAGAGCAGATAAGGGAGATGTGCAGGGCAAGATTTTACCTACACAGGGAATAGTGAGTCCCAGAATGAACTGCTAGGGTCGGTAGTGATGGTGGAGAGGTTGGAGACATTTCAGAGGCTATTAGGCAGGTGAATATGAGAGAATAGTGGGATTTGGATATTGTGTAGATAGAAGGGATGTTTAGTTACTACTAATCTAGTTTGTCACAACGCCATGCACAGAAGGGTGCGTTCCTGTGCTGTACTGTTCTATGTTCCACTTCAGTGTTACTTCATCAACTTGGTGGAGCTTTGAGGACTCCTGGGATGAGGAAAATGATGACAGAAATTCAAAGATCACACCACCGTCACTTTTAATTCAAAGGTTCCAATCGTTTCATCCCAGCAAGTTTTGCGAACCCGATTGCGTGATTTACCGCTCTTCCACAGGCCAACAAACTTCCTTCTAGATCATTGAGTCAATGCGCACAAATCATCCGAGAATCCCTCATAAACACACGAGATCCTGCAGATGCTGGAAATCCAGAGCAACACACGCAAAATGCTGGAGGAACTTAGCAGGCCAGGCAGCATGCATGGAAATAAATAAACAGTCGACGTTTCGGGCCGAGACCCTTCATCAGGACAGGGAAGGAAGGGGGAAAGATGCCAGAATAAGGGGAAGAAGTACAAGCTAGAAGGTGATAGGTGAAGCCAGGTGGGGGGGAAAGGTCAAGGGCTGGAGAAGAAGGAATCTGATATGGGGAGGAAAGTAGACCACAGGAGAAAGGGAAGAAGAAGAAATGCCGGGGGAGGTGAAGAGAAGAGGTAAAAGGCCAGAGTGGGTAATAGAAGAAGAGGAAAGGGGCAGAAAAAGAAATACCAAAAGAAATCGATGTTCATGCCATCAGGTTGGAGGCTACCTAGACAGAATATGAGTTGTTGCTCCTTCACCCTGAGGGTGGCCTCGTCATGAATTCTTTATGCTTTGTTTACCGGCTTTGAAATGGTTTGGACCCCAGGATCTGTCAGTACATAGCTAACTGGCACAAAGGCAGCCTGGCAACGTCTCCCAATGGATGGCTGGGATCCAATAATGGGATTTGGGAAGGATTAGACTGCAGCACAGCATGCAAGACCAAGGACTAAGCTCAGATTTCACTGCCGAAATGTTACCAACTCTCTGCTTCTTTCATAAAGACCTTACCCTGCCTTTTCGAAGCTCTCTGACAATATTCTTGCTTTGGAAATGCTCGATTTCCGACCGACTCCTGGGAATCTCTGATTACAGCTGCCTGGAGTGGAAATGAAGTGTTTGGGGTGGTACTGAGAGCGTCAAGTCTATATATTGGGGATACACAGAGGTCTAATGTGAACAGAGGAAGAAAGAAAACACCTGAGCAGGTGCCTAGCTTTTGCCACCATTGAGCCCTGTCACAAAAAAGCAACTTCCATCTTCAAGGACCCCCACCATCCAGGCCATGCTCTCTTCTCACTGCTATCATCAAGAAGGAGATACAGGAGCCTTACATCTCACACCACCAAGTTCAGGAACAGTTATTACCCTTCAACCATCAGGCTCCTGAACCAGTGTGTTTAACTTCACTCACCTCAACTCTGAACTGATTCCACAACCAATGGATTCACTTTCAAGGGCTCTACAACTCACGTTCTCAGCACTCTTTGTTTACTTAGTTATTTTTCTATTTACATATCTTGCCTTATTTTGCACATTGGTTGTTTGTCAGTCTTTGTGTGTAGTTTTTGTTTCATTGATTCTATTGTATCTCTTTGTATCCACTGTGAATGCCTGCAAGAAAATGAACTTCAGGGTAGTATATGGTGATACAGTAGCATAGTGGTTAGCATAATGCTTTACAGTACCAGCAACCCAGGTTAATTCCTGCCGTTCCCTGTAAGAAGTTTGTACGTCCTCCCCATGAGCGTGTAGGTTTCCTCCGGGCGCTCTGGTTTCCTCCCACAGTCCAAAGACGTTCCGGTTAGTAGGTGTGGCTCAAAGGGCCAGAAGGGCCTATTCCACACTGTACCTTAATAACTAAATAAGTAAATAAATAGTTTTTTAAAAAAATATGCACAGTCTGTCTTTCTCATTGGCTGTTTGTCAGTCTTAAGTGTAGCTTTTCATATATTCTACAGTATTTCTTTGTTCTACCATGAATGCCTGGCAGACAATGAATCTCAGGGTCGTACTACACTCAATTTACAGTGCCAGTGACCTGAGTTCAATTCCAAATGCTGCCTGTAAAGAGTTTGTACGATCTCCCTATGACTGCGTGGGTTTCCTCCGGGTGCTCCAGTTTCCTCCCACAGTCCAAAGACATACTGGTTGGTAGGTTAATTGGTCATTGTAAATTGTCCTAGGATTAGGCTGGGACTAAATCGGGGGATTGCTGGATGGCGGGACTCGGAAAACCAGAAGGGTCTATTCCGCACTGTATCGCCATAAATATTAAATAAATAAACATACTTTGATAGTAAATTTACTTTGAACTTTAACCACCCAGTCAGCTACCAACAGCCCATTCTGTTTAAGAGTCTGCAGATCACACACTGGCCTCAAAAGCTTCCTCAGAACTCACAAAACCAGAGCAGAAGTAAGTTACTTTCTGTCCCACACAAGAAGAAGGAAGCACTTCTGTCACATTAGAACTGACGTTCGTAAACATACACCACCTTTTCTCTCCCTTCGCAAGGTGGCTTTCACAGATTACAAACAGGCCCATCACCTCTTCCCACCTTCCTGCTTCAAGTCACAAGTTACTCCCTGATTTCTCCAGGATAGGCTGCTTTCACTGCGCTTCCCTGCCTCTCATGAATATTTGCCAGGCGTGAGCCCAAACCTATGCATATTAATCAGGAAGCTAATGAATATTAACGAAGACACAACAAAAAGTATTAAAATGAACAGCGTCACATTAGTGTTTGATTGGTGTTCGTGCAGCACAGCCAACCTGCTTGGGCATCATTCACAGCGAGGAGAATTGTATCGAGCAAGCGAGCTCACCTCTAACTAAATACTCAGATGGAAATTGTCTAGTCATAAAGTAGAGATTGCTAAGTGTTATTTAGATGGAACACAATTTTGTTTTAATCTTTCAAAGTCTTGTTTCTTTACGTATCTTGGTACTCTTGCATTGCGCCATTAAGATTAATTCGCCATTGCATATGGTCCTTTGTATTGGTAAAAGGGGGCAGTTGATGACACGTGAGGTTACAGCAAAATAAATGAGATGCAATAGATGGTTTTGCTCTGAGAGCTAGCATAGTCTCAATGGACCAAATAGCCTCATTTTACGTCTTTGAGAAAAACGAGTTATTGAAGCCATTCACTTGTCTGTTTGAAGAAGCCTTGTCATTGGCCTACACAAACACCAATTAAAAGGTTACTGTGGCACTGTTTCTTGGTCCGTCAAAGAATAGGGTTTATTTTATAGACTTTAAGGAGGTTTTAGTGAAGGGTCAAAGGTTGCAGGAAGAGAAGGCAGGGGAATGGAGTTGAGAGGGATAATGGGTCAGAGCAGACCCGATGGGCCGAATAGCCTAATTCTGCTCCTACGTCTTTTGGTCTCTTCTGGCCAAGCCCATCATGGTGGGAAAATGCCACAAAAAAGTAGGGGATACGAGCCAGTCCACCGAGGGTAAAGCCCTCCCCACCATTGAGCACATCTACACAGAGCATCATCGCGGGAGAGCAGCATCCATCATCGAGGGCCCCCACCACTCGGGTAATGCTCCCTTCTCGCTGCTGCCATCCGGAAGGTGCAGCAGATTCAGGCTTTCCACCACCAGGTTCAGGAACAGTTATGGGCCCTCATCCATCAGGCTCCTGAACCAGAAGGGATAACATCACTCGACTTCACTTGCTCCATCATTGAAATGTTCCTACAACCTACGCACTCACTTTCAAGGACTCTTCATCTCACGTCTTCAATATTTACTGCTTATTTATTTATTTATTATTATTTTCTTTTTGTATTTGCACAGTTTGTTTTCTTTTGCATGCTGGTTGAACACAAAGCTGGTGTGATCTTCCATTGATTCTATTATGGTTATTATTCTATTACGGATTTATTGAGTATGCCTGCAAGAAAATGAATCCCAGTGTTACATATGGTGACATATACGTACTTTGATAATAAATTTACTTTGAACTTTGATTAAAAGGTCCTTAAGTGGGGTGGAGTGCTGGGTTATCTGAGAAGGTGGCCAAGAGACGTTCATGTTCCGATGGGCCAAGACCCAACTCTGTCGAGATATAACGGATGTGGGTCCAGACCCATTGGACCATGCATATATCAGATGGCCCAACCTTCCACTTCAATGAATGCCCTTTGCCAAAGGCCACTGGTGAAGCAGGAGCATTTTTGAGAAATTCCTCTTTGCGGTCAGTAAGACACATACATTTGCTCCGCACCATACCCCAGAGCCCAAAGGCAAAGAGAATGGTTGCATTGTGCTCAAACCTGCCAGGCAGTGGTTTTATCTCAGAGGTTCACTGCCTAGAAACAACGTAATCCTAACCTGCATGAAGTGTGAAGGTAACTTGCTTCTCAAAATAACTAATTCATCTGTCATGAAAAAATATATTAAGGCATCCGTTAGTCTTGCGAGACCCTGGATCTGCGCCTGGAAAGTCTTCACTCTCCAGGGCGCAGGCCTGGGCAAGGTTGTATGGAAGACCAGCAGTTGCACATGCTGCAAGTCTCCCCTCCCCATAACACCGATGTTGTCCAAGGGAAGGGCATTAACACCCATACAGCTTGGCACCAGTGTCGTCGCAGAGCAATGTGTGATTAAGTGGCTTGCTCAAGGACACAACACATGTTGCCTCGGCTGGGGCTCGAACTCACGACCTTCAGGTCACTAGTCCAATGCCTTAATCACTTGGCCACATGCATATAATAAATGTGTAGAAGGGCATATAATTGGGAAATTAATTTCAATTCAAACCTGTGAGAGTTGATGGCAGGAGGACACAGACCACAAGCATCTCAGAAAATGAGTTAAGTACATGTAGAGGAGCAGGGGGAACCAGCGACACAATACAGTACCCACTCAAAATAGCAACACAGGTCAAAAAGGTGATCGGACAGATTGAAGTTCTCTACCGCTGAATGCTGTGGAAGCTAATTCAAAGTGGGGATCAATAGATTTCTGGATACTACAGGAGTCAAGACTTATGGAGATCTGCGGGATAATAGGACGAAGGATAGGAAGATGACAAAGGGTAGGGAAGCTAGTTCTGCTCTTAATTATTATGTTATAGGATGAACTTTGCTGACAACACTACACTGATTGACCTAATCTCAAATAATAATGAGGCAGTTTACAGACAGCAAGTCATCACCCTGACACAGTGGTGTCAAGAAAACAACCTCTCCCTCAATGTCACAAAAACAAAGGAGCTGGTTCTGGACTACAGGAGAAATGGAGACGGGCTAACCCCTATTGACATCAATGGATCTGGGGTTGAAAGGGTGAACAGCTTTATGTTCCTGGGCATAAACGTCACCAAGGATCTCACACAGTCTGTACATATCGGCTGTGTGTTGAAAAAGGCACAACAGCGCCTCTTTCACCTCAGACAGTTGAAGAAGTTTGGTATGGGCCCCCAAATCCTAAGAACTAAAATCCTAAAAGGGGCACAATTGACAGCATCCTGACTGGCTGCATCACTGCCTGGTATGGAAACTGTACTCCCCTCAATCTCAGGACACTCCAGAGAGTGGTGCGGACAGCCCAGCGCATCTGTAGTTGTGAACTATTCTGGACCTTTACAAAGACAGGTGTGTAAAAAGGGCCCAAAGGATCATTAGGGACCCGAGTCACCCCAACCACAAACTGTTCCAGCTGTTACCATCCTGGAAATGATACTGCAGCATAAAAGCCAGGGCCAACAGGCTCCGGGACAGCTTCTTCCACCAGGCCATCAGACTGATTAACCCATGCTGACGCTACTGTATTTCTATGTTATACTGACTTCATATTTAACCATCTTGTTACTGTCCTGTTGTACATACTATTTATTGTAAATTACTATAAATTGCACATTGCACATTTAGACGGAAACGTAACGTAAAATTTTTACTCCCTGTATTCAATTCAATTCAATTAATTTCAGTTCAATTCAGCCTTCATTAAAATGTTTGGATATATCTGATGGAGTGAATTTTGATTACATTGAGTTTAGCAATCCCAACTTCTATGCAGTATATGGGTCTAGAGATTTTTAAATTAATTCAATCAATACTGATGTCAGAAGCAATGTCAGCGCTTACCACCCACTTCTATTCACCCCTGAACTGAGAAGGGGTTCAACTACATCACTGGGGCTGGCGTCTCATATAGACTAGATCCTCTACTCCCAGTTGAAGGAAGATCAGCGGATGGCGAGGGAAATGCTTCAAAGATAACATCAAAATCAGCCTGAAGAAATTCAATGTGACATTGAAAAACTGGGACGACGTGGCACTCGATAGATACGCCCGGAGGAGGTCTGTTCAAGAGGGAGCCGTGCTACAAGAGAACGACCGCCGTTGTGCCGCAGAGAAAAACTGAACAACCAAAAGACCCAGCCTCTAACCGCAGCCACCACTTACTCTTACCAATGCTGCAAGAGAATACACGGACCCCAAATCAGCCTCTACAGCCTCCTGAGGATCCATCAATAGACAACCCCCTAGGAGAACATCATACTCGACTCGAGTGATTGCACCCTTAAAACATCAAGAATAGCAGGTTATTTTTCCCCATTCTGTGAACTAGACAGCATTTCATGGTTATTGTTAGTTTGATTAAGTGTTTTATTTTAAACCCCCAACTTATTTAATTCATTGAACTTCATTACTGCTTTGGTTGTGACTCACATCTCTGAATGAATGGTCCGGAACTTAGAACCACTATGGAACTGTGCCTCGTGGGGCAATGGTACAACGGGAAGATGTGAGGAGCTCCAAAAGCTGCTGAAAATGACCACCCATCCAATTGGATTGCCCCCCAGAATAAAAATAGACCCCTATCAAGTCCAGTCACCTTGCGCACACATCCAGAGAAGAACTGTACATTCAAAGATTGACCACCAAATTAGGCCTTCTGTTCATGGTACATATGCAGCTAGATAAGACCAAGTAAGTCTTCCGAAAACCTTCAAGAGACGACTACCTTGTCATGGTTTAAAGGCTTGCATGCCTCAATGACCAGGACCGCTATGTTGGCTGGAGTCAGGGTTTTATGCTTTGGCTCTTGGTAGGGCCACCCATGCCAAACAGGTCAAAGGGTAGAGGCCAGACTAAGAGTGGTCTACTAGTCTTCCAGGTTCAAGGGGTCAGTTCAGGACTAACAAGTCTGTCTATTTATCTACTGCCAGTTACACTGCCGGTGTTTAGGGCAGCAATGAAGGTTCTCCATCTCTGCTCATGTTCAGGACTTCCTTCTTTGTGTCGGCAGCTCGGTTTTCACTCCTGTCAGTCATGCAATTCCCGGGTGGAGACTCAGGAATACCGTTGCGCACAGATGTAATAGGATTCTCCATTGCTGTTTCCATAATAATTTTGTTTTTACCAGTCAGGGTTGTTAGCCCTGAGCTGAAACCCTGGACCAGGAGGACCGGTGGACCACTCTTAGTCCGGCCTCTACCCTTTGACCTGTTTGGCATGGTGACCCTACCAAGAGACAAAGCATAAAGACCTGCCTTCAGACCCTACAACAAGGTTATGGTCCACTTGGAGGAACAACTCTGGTTGGCAAAACAAAATTATCATGGGAACAGCAATGAAGAATCATTCTACATCCGAGTGGCCAAAGACAGACAGGTGGAGAACTTTCATTGCTGTCCTAACCGTTATCAGGCGTAGCAGGCAGTAAGTAATTAAAGTCTTCTGAAAATGGTCTAACTGAAGGATTTCATCAACGGTGTAACCCTCTAGTAAGCCATGGTACTCCAAGAGTTTTAGTCCTGGATGATAAAAAGAAGATGCATTCAACAAGAAGCTTCCCATCATCATCAATTACATTTGGCTCCTCAGTACTGAACTCCAGATACCACCACTGAAACCCCAACTTTTCTTCTACAAAGCCACAAACACCCTACAAACTTTGTTCCGTCACTCCCAGAGGAGCTGCTGGCATCTTCTCAATTCTCCAACCTCCACAATCAAGTCAAAGCGCCATTCAGCAGCAAGGACATGAATCAGCAAACATGTTACCAGGAACTTCAACCATCCGGTTCTTCGTTACCATTGCTCCAAATGTCTTTCACTCAAAAATGTTTGGATAGGTTGACACCATAAAGTACATCAAATGTCGAAACTGTTCGTTACAAGCATTCGTACATGAGTTACTGTTCTGCGTCCAAGTAACTCAGCAGTAAAGGATATGGGTTACACACTACCTTAATGCACCAACAACGAGGGCGGGTGGTCTGCCTGATGCAGAAGAAGACTACTGGAGCCAGGTCTGGGTAGGGCACCTCGTCATCTGGCTCCAGCGAGGCCTCCTCAGCTGGGATTTCCTCGCCTGACAATGCCGTATTCTCCGTTATCCCGGTATCCTCTGTGTCGGAGTGTAATATTCCAGCAGTAGATGACTGTGGCCCTCTAGTCCAGGCTGGAGAAATGTCCTTGGCCATATTGGCAAACATGGGAAAATCCTGAAGAGAGAAAGAAACAACAATTAAAAGGGAAAGGTGGAGCATGATTGACCAGGATACCATTACTGACCAAGGGTAGTCTAGCATGTCATCTAAAACTTTGACAAAATTCTATAGATGCACAGTGGAGAATATCCTGACTAGTTGTATCATGGTTTGGTATGGAAACACCAATGCCCAAGGCTGGAAAAAGCTTACAAAAAGTGGTGGATGCAACCCAGTCCATCACAGGAAAACACTCCCCATCGTTAAGCCCATCTACAAGAAATGCTGCCACAAGGAAGCAGCATCCATCATCAGGGGCTACCACCATCCAGGCCACACTCTTTTCTCACTGCTGCCATCATGAAGGAGGTAGAGGAGCCTTAGGTCCCACACCACCAGGTTCAGGAACAGGTACTACCCTTCAACCATCAGGCTTCTAAACTTCTAAACTTCACTCACCTCAACACGGAACCGATCACTGAACACAACTATGGACTCACTTTCAAGGACTCTACAGCTCATTTTCTCAGTATTATTTTCATCATTGTATTTTTATTTTTTCTCAGCTCAAGCTGGTAAAACCTGAGCTACAGGCATAGCCAAGCACGCTCATTTCTCAAATAGCACACATCAAAGTTGCTGGTGAACGCAGCAGGCCAGGCAGCATCTCTAGGAAGAGGTACAGTCGACGTTTCAGGCCGAGACCCTTCGTCAGGACTAACTCGGCCTGAAACGTCGACTGTACCTCTTCCTAGAGATGCTGCCTGGCCTGCTGCATTCACCAGCAACTTTGATGTGTGTTGCTTGAATTTCCAGCATCTGCAGAATTCCTGTTGTTTTCATTTCTCAAATGCTAGGAACTTTTGGACTATTCTAGTGGTGTTTAGTATTGTGGCTTCCTGAAGATTTACATAAATAATGCTGTGTAGCCCTAATTGTTTAATGCTATTGTGTAGTGCCTTTGGAAAGATACCAGTTGTAGATATTACTATTGGGACAATGTATACCCCTGTTCGTGTTCCATAGTCTTTCAATTTCCTCTTTCAATCAACATATTTCTGGTGCTTTTCACTGATTGATTTCTGTATGTTGTGTGTGTTTGGAATGGCTAGATCTATTAAGTTGTTCTTGCTTGTTTATCGTGTAGTATTACATCTGTAATAATGGATCAGTTGTAACATAATCTGTGGGACTCTGACTCTAAAACTGGATCTGGCTTGTATTTACAGTAAGGTATGATTTCTCTTATGAGCTTGTATTTTAAAGCAAGATTTTGGAGAATGATGTTTGCCTCTTGATTGTGCCTGTGTAAGTAATCAGATTGAGTTAAACCGCTGCAGGATCCTGCACCGTATTTGGTTGTTTTTTGTTTCTCTTGGTATTTTCTGCATTTATCATCTTGAATTTGTCAGTCTTTTATTATGTAATTTTGATCTTTTTTGTATTAACCACCTGGTCCTCTATAGCCACGTGGCCAAGTGGTTAAGGCATTGGACTAGCGATCTGAAGGTCATGAGTTTCAGCCCCAGCCGAGGCAACGTGTAGTGTCCTTGAGCAAGGCACTTAATCACACATTGCTCTGTGACGACACCGGTGTCAAGCTGTATGGGTCCTAATGCCCTTCCCTTGGACAACATCGGTGTCGTGGAGAGGGGAGACTTGCAGCATGGGCAACTTGCTGGTCTTCCATACAACTTTGCCTGCGCCCTGGAGAGTGAAGACTTTCTAGGCGCAGATCCATGGTCTCGCAAGACTAACGGATGCCTCTATAGCCACAATGAACCCCTCTATTTCTGGGAAGAGGTCTCCAACTCTGAGCCAGGCTTTCGACGCTCCCTTGTCGACATGTATTCTGCTCAGATCACGGGGATGTGTTCTATGGGGGGCCATGCTCTTCCATTGGTTCACTTTTCCTTCTGTAGTGATAATTTCTTCATTTTTCTGGGTTATGTTTTCATTTAATTTTAGTGGTGTGTACTTATCAGAATTGCACGTGCTGGTGTGAAGTGTTGAATCCTGATTTTGTTGATGGAAATACTGCGTATCTTTAAAAGTTTTATCTGAGTGTTGTGTAAATTTTTAATGTCTGTTGTTCCTCTACCCCCTTCTGTCCTAGGTATTGTTAATCTAAGTACATTTGAGTGTACATTTGTCATTTTAGTTCTCGTTTTTCTTTGTAAACTTTCCAGATCGGTTTCGGAGCAAGATATCATCCCAAAAGAATACATTAATATGGGTATAGGAAAAGTGTTTATTGTCTTTGGTATATTTTTACTGCTGAGCTCTATCTGACAGATTTTCTCAAGCTTTTAAGTAAATTCTATCGAAAGTTTTCCCTTTATCACACTATGATCTATTTTCTTTGCTCGTTGATATCCCAGATACATATATTTCATATTCATTGTATTGTATCCGGCTGCTCTGCTGTCTGTTCTACTTGCTCTGTTGTATCTTTCTGTATCAGTTTAATGTTCTGTACTCACAGTTCCTTGTCCAAAGTTCATGCTTATATCTTTAGAGAATAAGCCTATTTCTTAAATTAATTGCTTTAGCTTTACAGATGAAGGAATCTCGAGAAGGCTTGTCAGGATATAATTCATTTGGCTGTCTCTGATTTTATACCCTATTCTCATTCGTTTTAGTAAATTAGAGAGCGTGTTTAAAGCTAGACAGAACCATAGTGGACTTGGAGAAAAATGTCTTGGTTTACTTTGAGAATGGTGGCTGTACTTTTTTGGTTGTTAATAGATTGGTGTACTGTAATCACCCAACGCTCCATCAGATGATACAGGAATCTTACAAGTATTGGGTGTAGTTTATATATATGAAGAACATCTATTGACCATGAGTGTGGAACAGAATCAAATGCTTTTTGGTAGTCAATGTAACAGCATGACAGATTTCTGCTTTTCCACCGGGTTTCATTATTATTATTATCATCATTATGTTATTTTTACATTAGCACAGTTTGTCTTCTTTTCTAGATCGGTTACTTGTCTGTCTTTGTGTGTAGTTTTTCATTGATTCTATTGTATTTCTTTGTTCTACTGTGAATGTTTGCAGGAAAATGAATCTTATGGTGACATATACACATACTATGTTAATAAATTTTTAAAAAACATTATGATACTCAATGGTGATCAATGTGCCAAAATGTGTCGTTGTAGTTGTGATGTGTCCACATGGCCTCTTCGTGCAGCATGGCCAAAAGGCAGAACCAAGTGTATCTGAGTTAGGTGTCACCAGTATGAACATCACTCTCTGAGGTGCTGGACGAGAGCTGGAGCTTCATTGAAAGAGAGGGAGGGCAATAGAGAGAGGGGAGGGGAGGGGGGAGAGATGGGGGGGAGGGGGGAGAGGGGAGGGGGAGAGAGGGGGAGAGAGGGGGAGAGGGGGAGAGAGGGGGAGAGAGGGGGGAGAGGGGGAGAGAGGGGGAGAGGGGGAAAGAGGGGGAGAGAGAGGGGGAGAGGGGAAGAGAGAGGGGAGGGGGAGGGGGGGAGAGAGGGGGAGAGGGGGGAGAGAGAGGGGAGAGAGAGGGGGAGAGAGAGAGGGAGGGGGAGAGGGGGGAGGGGAGAGAGAGGGGAGAGAGAGAGGAGAGAGAGGGGAGAGAGAGAGGAGAGAGAGGGGAAAGAGGGGGGAGAGAGGGGGGAGAGAGAGAGGGGGAGAGAGAGATCTGGAGGGAAAGAAACAATAAGAATTGAGCACATGTGAGTGTGAATGAAATCACAGAGACAAAAGGAGGGCAACAGATTGGGGAGAGGGGGAGAGAGGATGAGAGGGGTGAGAACGAGATAGACAGATACAAAGAGAGGCACAGAAGGAGACTGTGATTGTAAGAGAGGAGAATGCAAACAAAAGGGAGAAAACAGGAGAGCTCGAGGACAGAGGGGAGAAATAGAGTAAGCGAAAGCACAAGACTGGGAGAAAGACACAGAGACAGGCAGGCAGTGAGAGAGAGAAAAAGACAGAGAAAGAGACCTAGAGAAAGACAGACAGAGAGACAGAGACAGAGTTAGAGAGGCAGAGAGACAGACACACACAAATGCATGAGAAAGCACAGGAGAAACAGCACAGGAGAAGGAGAACGTTCCTTTACCGTGTGCCCACTCCCTAAATCAAATCAGTTCTGACACATTCAACACTAGCAGAGTAGCAATATGTACAGACAGAGAAGCTGGTCACATGGTACAGCTCTTAAAGGGGTACACACTCAATATTACCTGGCACAGGTATACGACACTCCTGGCTGCAGGGATCGGGGCAGGTGGTTAGAGAATGAGGAGTGAGTGGAAGCACAGAAACACATGCTACAACTTCACAATTGAGGAAGGAGTGAAAGCGGACCTTGACTCTTGGCACCCCAGCCACGTGGAATTATCAGTCGCACTCATGTTGGGAAATGGAATTAGAATTGGTTTATTCTTGTCACATGTACCAGGATACTAGTGTGGGCACGTGGCCAAGTGGTTAAGGCATTGGACTAGCTACCTGAAGGTCGTGAGTTCGAGCCCCAGTCAAGGAAACGTGTTGCGTCTTTGAGCAAGGCACTTATTCACACAGTGCTCTGCAGTGACACTAGTGCCAAGCTGTATGGGTCCTAATGCCCTTCCCATGGACAACATCGGTGTCGTGGAGAGGGGAGACTTGCAGCATGGGCAACTGCTGGTCTTCCATACAACCTTGCCCAGGCCTGCGCCCTGGGGAGTGAAGACTTTCCAGGCGCAGATCCATGGTCTCGCAAGACTAACGGATGCCTTGCCTACCAGGATACAGTGAAATGCTTGTCTTGTGTTCTGTTCATACAGATCAGATTGCTACACAGTGCATTGATCTAGAACAAGGTGAAACAGAATAAAGCAAGGTAAAATGGAGAATAAAGCAACTCACAAAATGCTGAGGGAGCTCAGCAGCATCTATGGAAATGAATAAACAGTCGACTTTTTGGGCCAAGACCCTTCCTCAGGACTGGAAAGGAAGGGGCAAGGCACCAGAATAAAAAGGTGAGGGGAGGGGAAGGAGGACAAGCTGGAAGGTGATAGGTGAAGCCAGGTGAGTGGAAAAGGTAAAGGGCTGGAGAAGGAAGAATCTGATAGGAGAGGACAGAGGAGAAAGGGAAGGAGGAGGGGACCCAGGGGAGGTGATAGGCAGGTGAGAAGAAGTAAAAGGTCAGAGTGGGGGATAGAGAAGTTGATGGAGGGGGAATTTGTTAACCAGAAGGAGAATTTGATATTTCTGTCATCAGACTGGGGGCTCTCCAGATGGAATATAAGGTGTTGCTCCTCCACCTTGGTGGTGGCCTCATCTTGGCACAAGAGGAGGCCATGGATTGACTTGTCAGAACGGGAATGAGACTAGGAATGGGAATTAAAATGTTTGGCCACCGGGAATTCCCAATTGTGGCGGATGGTGCGGAATAAAAGTGTAACAGCTGCAGAGAAAGTGCAGGAGCAGGTAAATGATGAAGTGCAAGATCGTAAGGAGATCGATTGTGAGATCAGGAGTCCACTGGGGAGCCATTCAATAGCCCTATAACGGTGGGGTAGGAGCTGTCCCTGAGCCTGGTGGTACGTGCGTTCAGGCTTTGGTATCTTCTGCCTGATGGCAGAGGGGAGAAGAGAGAATGAGAGAATGTCCATGTTGGGAGGGTGAGATATTTGAGTATTGTGGCTGCTTTATTGAGACAGCGAGAAGTATAGACAGAGTTCAGGTGCACTAAAGAGAATAGAACCACACAGGAAAGGAATCATATGATTCACCAATTCAGAACCAAATTTCTTCCTTGGCAAGTGAAGCTAAAGAAATATCAAAGACGTTCATTGACTTTGCAAGCAGCTGAAACAATTTCTTACCATACTGCTCCTCCATGTGTAAAGATGGGGCCACTCCTTGCTTTTCATTGTATGATCATGCGAGTAGCTTGTTAAAAATACTTCCCCAGTCAAGTAGGGCACCACTGGGCCGCAGAGGTGGAGCTGCCTCACCACGCTGGAGGCCAGGGTTTGATCCTGACCTTGGGTGCTGTCTCTGTTGAGTTTGTACACTCTCCATATGAGCAGAAGGCTATATGACATTGGAGCCAGAATTAGGCCGTTTGGCCCATTGAATCTTCTCTGCCATTCCATCGTGGCTGATTTATTATCCTTCTCAACTCCATTCTCCTGCTTTCCCCATAACTTTTCACCCCCTTACTAATCAAGACCCTGTCACCCTCCACTTCGAATGTACCGAATGATTTCACCTCCATAGCCATCTATGGAAATGAATTGCACAGAATCACCACCTTCTGGCTAAAGAAATTCCTCTTCATCTCTGTTCAAACTGGATATCCTTGTTTAGATTTGCTAAATATGCCACAGAAAATAAACCTGTGGTGGCATGTAAGTACTCTGATAATAAATTTTAGTTTGAACTTTGAACTATACTGAGGCTGAGGCCTTTGGTCCTAGAGTCCCCCACCATAGGAAATATCCTCTCCACATCCACTCTGTCTAGACCTTTCAATATTCCATAGGTTTCAGTCAGAACCACCCCCCCCCCATTCTTCTAAACTCCAGTGAGTACAGGCCTAGAGCCATCAAATGCTTCTCACTTTTTCTTAACCCTTTCATTCCCAGAATCATTCTCGTGAGCCTCCTCTGGACCCTAGCAAATGCCTGCATATCTTTTCTTAGATAAGGGATCCATGTGCATGGGAGGGCTTTAGGGTTCTAATGTTTTATTTTCTGCCATTCATTCTTCGGGGCTTTCTTCAGTTTCGTGGTCGTCCATGAAGAGTAAGAATTTCAGGTTGTATACTGTATACATTCTCTGACATTAAATGGAACCAATGGGGTTGAGAGGGATAATAAGTTAGCTATGATAGAATAGCAGGGCACACTCAATGGGCCAAATGGCCGAATTCTGCTCCTATGTCTAATGGTATTATGGTGAGAATGACTGTGGTATAGGACAGCACAGCCTGGTCCATCCTAGCTCCATGAGTTCCCAATTCAATAAAACCCAAAGCCCACCCCCTCTTTTGAAGAACTTGATCTATTTCCTTTAGCATATGCACAGTTGAACCTGCTGATCTGGTGCCCAAGACCAATAAAATATTCAGGCTGATATATTCCAGGGTAAAAAAAAAATATCCAGGGATCATAAATGCCAAAGCAGAGCCACATCTCATAGAAATAGCTCGGTTGAAGTGTACCCATGGACACAATGCCAGTAGATCTTATAAATATTTCAGCGATGTACTGTGAATACAGTTGAGCATTATATTTCAGTTCCATTTATTCACCAAGAAGTCAATTCAAAAGCATCTGGGACCCAAATATCCTGTTTCTAAGATGGAATAATTTCATATAGTAATTCCCTCCCATGTTCCTATTGAGAATAGTTAAACCAAACTGCTGTCCTAACGCCTTGCCTTTATGTCCTTTGCTGCTCTCTCTTGGAAACGATGCACCTCGTCGTTCACTCAGTTCCATGTCTTAAAGCTACAGCAATTTGGATATAATGTAGAGATCCTCCCCATTGTTAAGTAGTCCAAGATCATTAGGGGAGAAACGGTCTAACCAAACTTTGTACGGAAGCATTTGCAGAGATATTAAATAATAGATACTCTATATATCCTAGAGATAATATTTAATCTTAATTATAGTATATCTAATTTATATATTTTTTTCAGTTTATTTATTTATTGAGATAAAGCGTAGAATAGGCCCCTCTGACCTTTGAGCCTGCCAGCAACCCCCTATTCAACTCTAGCCTATCACAGGACAATTTACAATGACCAATTAACCTATCAACCGATACACCTTTGGACTATGGGAGGAAACCTGAGCACCCGGAGAACACAGGGAGAACATACAAACTCCTTACAGGCAGTGACAGGAATTGAACTCCAGTCGCTACGTTGTGCTAACCACTGCGCTACCCCATACTATAATATATCTAATGTCTATCTCTAGTATAAAATATATATATTATAGTCCATGATAATATACCTAATTTCTAATAATATCTAATATTATATCTTTATTATAATATACAGTCCTGTGCAAAAGTCTTAGGCACATATATATATATAGCTAGGGTGCACAGTAATTTTATGTACTGTATTACACTGTACTGCTGCTGCAAGGAAAGAAACCAAATTTCATGACTTTTGTGAGTGATGATAAACCTGATTCTGAAATGGGTCTCTATTGTGGACTGAGTGTGGGAAGGGGGCAGGGAGAGAGGGACTCCTGGTTGGGAAAAGGGGAAGGGAGAGGGGAGGGAGTGGGAAGCACCAGAGAGGCGCTCTGTAATGAACAATAAACCAAATGATCCTGCCTGGTGTCTCAGGACAGGGTGTGTTCGCACCCATGCCACACCTCTGCCCCTGGCACTCCTTCTCTGCCACTTGTCCCACACCCCTCCTGCAGCACTCCACCCTCGCCATTTCCGATATCCTTTGCTCCCTCCAGATTTACAAACTCACTCTCCACTCAACGTTGACAAATACAGTACTGTGCAAAAGTCTTAGGCACCCCAGCTATACATGTGCCCAAGACTTTGGGTACAGTACTGTACCCAAATTGTTATAATATCTCATATTGAATGTCTATGATGTATAATATCTACATATGTCATAGATCTACTACAAATATAGCTAAGAAATTAGACACATTACAATGGAGGCAGAACATGTCTAGAATTATACGGTTATGTTCTAGAGCAGGCATTCCGAACACGTGGTTCACAGACCTCTTGCTTAATGGTATTGGTCTATGGCTTGAAAAAGCTTGGAAATCCCCACTCTCGAGATAATCAAAGATATTTAATATGAGATGATATAAATCTCAGTCAGAGACTAGTTTTAATGAGCATCTCAAGGGAGGAGAAAGAAAGAAGCTGAGAGTATGTTGGGGAAGAAATACCAAAGTGTAGGATCTCATCAGTTTACAGCTAATGGCTGATGGATTAACATCACAGGTGAACATCGTGCTATAGCCAGAATTTCTTTATTCCTTTATCCACAAGATGTTGTTGTTATTAGAGATGAGCGCTAATCGACTGCAAACCTCTTATAATATACAAGAAGGTCTTTCACCGGTCGAGTCTATACCGAGTCCCAATGGAAGGCCATAAACACCACCTGGAGGAACTTAGCAAGGCAAACAGCATCTATGGAATTCAGCAAACAGTCCAGGTTTCGGGCTGAAACCCTCCATCAGGAAGGATATGGAGGCTTTACTGAGGGTACAGAAGAAGTTTACCATGGTTCTGCCTGGGTTTCAGGATATGAGAAATCAGAGGTCAGACAAACGGATTGTTTTCACTGGAGCATCAGAGACTGAGGGGAGACCTGAGAGGAATTTATAAAATTATGGAAGGCCTAGACAGGATAGACATACAGAATCTTTTCCCCCCCAGAGTAGAAATATCAGATTCTAAAGGAGATGCGTTTAAGGTGGGGGTTGGGGGTGTGGGAATTTTAAGGAAGACGTAGATGTACAGGGCATTTTTTTTGTTTGACTTTGTGTTTACACAGACAGTGGTTGGTGCCTGTAATGGACTACCAGGAAATGCATTCCAGGCACCTACCACTCTCTAAGCAACAACAGATACTTTAAGAGGTTCTTTTTTAAAGCCAGTCAGATGAATATACAGGAGGTGGAGGGAAGAAGATCACATGCAGACAGCAGAGAATTAATTTAATTTATCATCTTCATATTGCAGGCCGAAGGGCCGTTCCAGTGCTGTACTGTTTTGCACTCAAAATTCATAACCCTTTCCTGCTCTTTACCCCTCTAATATGCTTGGTCACTTGCCCATAAATGCCTATTTTCCCCACCACGCACCTACACAGAGTGTCGCAGGAAAGCAGCATCCATCATTACCTTGTTTACTTACTTACTTGTTTGTTCATGAGGTTACAACACAGAATAGGCCCTTCCAGCCTCTGCTCCGAACCATTGAGCACATCTGCGTGAAATGGTGTCTCAGGAAAGCAGCATCCCACATCAGGGAACCACCCCCCACCATCCAGGTCGTGCTCTCTTCTCACTGCTGCCATCAGGAAGGTGGTGCAGGAACCCCAGGACTCACCCCACCAGGTTCAGGAACAGTTACTGATCCTTAAGCATCAGGATCTTGAACCAAAGGGGATAACAACACTTGCCCCATCACTGAACTGTTCCCAGATCCTACGGGCTCCCTTTCAAGGACTCTTCATCTCACATTCTCTGATCTTTATTGCTCATTCATTATTATTATTATTATTTTTCTTCTTGTATTTGCACAATTTATTGTCCATTGCACACTGGGTTGAATTGCTGTCTTATTATGGACTTACTGAGTATGCCTGCGAGAAAATGAATCTCAAGATTGTATATGGTGACATACAAGTGCTTTGATAATAAAATTTACTTTGAACACTTAGGGTAATTCACAGTGGTCAGTCGACCTGTTGACCCACACGCCTTTGTAATATGGGAAGAAACCGGAACATCCAGGGGAAAAACCCACACAGGGAAGACGTGCAATATGGAGATGTTCCAGGACCACTGGGCACCACAGGGGACAAATACCATCCTTGACAGGGATGAGAATGTTTTACTTTAGTTCATGTCACTGATAGTGTTAGTCATCGTTCTTGTCTCTGTGTTTGTTGTAGAATGTAATTTGTAATAAGCGTATTTTTGCAAAAAAAAAATAACAGGGAGAGCCTGCAAACTCCAAATGGACAGCAACCAAGGTTGGTATTGAACTTGCGGAGGAATTAATATTATCTTCCTTTCAAGTTCGAGTTCAGTTTATTGTCATTCAGCCATGAGGGGTGGCATTGTAGCATAGTGGTTCGCACAGCGCTTTACAGTACCAGCGACTGTCTTCAAAGTGTTTCTATGTTCTCCCCGTGATTGCGTGGGTTTCCTCCGGGCACTCTGGTTTCCTCCCACAGTCCAAAGACATGCCAGTTGGTAAGTTAATTGGCCATTGTAAATTGTCCTGTGATTAGTCTTGGGCCGGAAGGGCCTTCAATAAATAAATCACCAGACAATGTTCCTCTGGACCAAGGTGCACAACACAGTACATACAACTCACACACAAAGCCATATTAGCACAAATAAATTAACAAATAATAAGGTGCAGTTAGGACACAAGTTAAAAAGTAAACAGTATAATGCACTATTGGTACTTCATAAGTAATGAGACCTGGGAGGTAACAGGGAGTTCAGTACTCTTAGAGACTGGGGGAAGAAGCTGTTTCCCATCCTAACAGTTCTTGTTCTAACGCTGTGGTATCTCCTGCCTGATGGTAGGGGGTCAGAGAGACTGTTGGACAGATGGGAGGGATCATTGACAATGCTATGAGCCCTGCATATGCAGTGCTCCTGATAAATATGTCTGTGTGCTGAACTGAGGACAAATCTTCCCTAGTTTACAATTGCATAGGATGGATTTTCCCGCCACTGCGGGGTGCAGACATCTTTTACTGTGCGGGAACTCAGTTCACAGACACAGTTGGGAGGCTTTTAGATAGACCCGTGAGCACATCGATCACTTGCAGAGGTATGGAACTGGCTTCATTCAGCATCGTGCTCAGCTCAGACCATAAGCCACAGGAGCATAATTAGGCTATTTGACCCATTGAATCTTCTCTGCTATTCAACCATGGCTGTTTTTTTTTTCTCGTGTCCATTCGAGGAGCAATTTCTTTAGCCAGATGGAGGTGAATCTGTGGAATTCATTGCCACTGGCAGCTGTGGAAGCCAAGTCATTGGGCATATTTGGGGTGGAGGCTGACAGGTTCTTGATTAGTCTGGGCATCAAAGGTTATGTGGAGAAGAAAGAAGAATGGGGTTGAGAGGGATACTAAATCAGCAATGATCAAATGACAGCAGACACAATGGGCTGAATGGCCTAGCCCTGCTCCTAAAAACAATACAGAGGAACAGCATCTGACAATACCTGGGGAGGACCTGTCGACTTCTGGGAAGTTTCAAAGAGAGCCGATGGCTTTGAGTGTCGTAAATAGACCAGACCAAACAGAGGATATTCCTTCCTATTCCTTCCCAGGGTTTTACAGCAACCAGACAGCTTTATACTCACCAATACTGAAAGCACTTACTTTAAATTACAGGCTTATTAATTACTGGAATTTAAATTTCCCCAAGCGCTGGTGAGATTTGGACTCGCATCTCTACATCAATTGTTCTGGTTGCTGGTCACCGTGCCATCAGAGCCCGCACAATCATTTTGCAGGGGATCCAGTAGTCAGTGTGAAGTTTGACATGCAAGGCCAATTAATGAGCAGGGCAAGGCAATGGAACCTGAAGATGCAGATGACTGAAAGTAACCACCAGATAAAGAGGTCGGACATAGGAGCAGAATTAGGCCATTCAGCCCATTGAGTCTGCTCTGCCGTTCCAACAAGGCTGATTTATTATTCCTCTCAACCTCATTCTCCTGCCTTCTCTAAGTAACCCTTGATGCCCTGACTAATAAGGAACCTATCAATCTCCACTTTAAATATGTACAATGACCTGCCCTACACAGCCATCCGTGGCCACAGATTCACTATCCTCCAGCTAAAGAAATTTCTCCTAATCTCTGTTCCAGATGGACGTCCCTCTAATCTGAGGCTGTGCCCTCTGGTCCTAGACCCACCTACCATAGGAAACATCCTCCCCACATCCACTCTATCTAAGCCTTTCAATAATCAAAGGGTTTCAATGAGATCCCCACTCATTCTTCTGCACTCCAGCGAGATATCAAAGCTATCAAATGATCCTCAAACATTAAACTTCTCATTCCTCTGAACATTCTCATGAACTCCTCTGGATCCTCTCCAATGCCATCACACCATTTCTCAGAAAAGGGACCCATAACTGCTCACAATATACCAAGTGCTGTCCATCCAATGCCTTATAAAGCCTCAACATAACATCCTTCCTCTCATCTTCACCCTCTCAGACTGCAGGGCGAATCCCACTGTATTATGATCACTGCTTCTCAAGGATTCCTTTACCTTAAGCTCCCTAATTCAATTTGGTTCATTACACAACACCCCCAATCCAGAATTGCCTTTCCCCAGTAAGCTCAACCATAAGCTGCTTTAAAAAGCCATCACATAGGCATTCTGCAAATTACTCCTCGGATTTTACCCCTGGACTATCGTAACATTACCCTTTTTACATGCCTTTTCCGTCTCCCATGCTAATTTGTCTCCCACATCCTGCTACTGTATATAACTCCCATCAAGGTCTTTGCAATCCTATGTCACCTCTTTCAGAAGATTTGATTTCATCTTTTTTAAACCAACAGAGCCACCCCAAACTCCTCTGCCTACCTGCCTGTCCTTTCAATATAAGTGTACCCTTGGATGTTAAGCTATCAATTATGATCCTTTCAGCCACGACTCAGTGATGCCCATAACGTCATACGTGCCAATCTCCATCTGTGCCACAAGATCATCTACCTTATTCTGTATACTGCATGCATTCAAAGGTAACACCCCAGTCCTGTATACGTCACCCTTTTCATTTCTGCCCCCCCCATGTTACACTTCAACTCATCCCACTGACTACAATTTTGCCCCATCATCTGCCTGTCCATCTTCACAGTCTCACTACAAACTGCCTCTACTTGTATACCAGCAGCTCCATTACTCTGGTTCCCATCCCCCTGCCAAGCTAGTTTAAAGCCTCCTCGACAGCTCTAGAAAATCTGCCCACAAGGACATTGGTCCCACTCGGGTTCAGGTGTAACCAATCCTTTTTGTTCAGGTCATACCTTCCCCAGAAGAGCTCAGCCATCCAGAGATCTGAAACCCTGCCCCTCGCACCAGTTCCTCAGCCATGCACTCATCTACCAAATCATTCTATTCCTACCCTCAACTGGTGTGTGGCACTGGCAACAGTCCAGAGATTAGCACCCTAGAGGTCCTGCGTTTCAGCTCTCTGCCTAGCTCTGGATGTTCTTCATTCAGCTGGGTGAATAGGACTGCAGGATTGCTTGAGGATGAAAGGTTATTTACCACCAGAGGTCACAATACAATGATAGGAGTAATACAGCAGCTTCCACCATTAGTCCAGTCAGGGTCAATTCTGCTTAGATGCCATCAACAAAAAACAGATTTCAGATGTGGAAACCAACACCTAGCCACTACTACACTCTGCATTCAGAAAGCCTTCCAAGGGGGAATAGGAGACCATGCCATAGGAGCAGAATTAGGCCATTTGGTCCATCGAATCTGTTCCACCATTCAACCTTGGCTGATTTATTTTCCCTCTCAACCCCATTCTCCTGCCTTCTCTCCATATCTTCTCACACCTTGACTAATCAAGAACCTATGAACCTCTGCTTTAAATAGACCCAACAACTTGGCCTCCACGGCTGTCTGTAACAATGAATTCCACAGATTCACCACATTCTAGTTAAAGAAATTCCTCCTCATCGCTGTCCTGTTCTTGTACTCTGAGGCAACGGTACCCTCTGGTCCTAGACTCCCCCACAAAAGGAAATATCCTCTACATGCCCATTGTTTCATTGCCTTTCAATGCATCTAGGGTATTGTGTTCAGCTGTGGATGCTTCACATCGGAAAGGAGGCAAGATCTTCGGGCGGCATTAGAGTGTGCAGTGAAAATGGTGGCAGAAGGGTTAAAGCTTGAGAGTGGGATTGTTTTCAGTTGTGCGGAAGGTGGAGGGAAGGAGGGAGCCTGAGAGAAAAGGAGAAAGGGAGAGGGGGGAGAGTGAGGAAGAGGAAGCACAAGAGAGAGGAGAGAAAGCATGAGAGAGAGGGGGAACGTGAGAGTTAGAGCGAGGGAGGGAACACGAGAGAGGGATACAGCATGAGAGAGAGAAAGAGGGGACAGCATGAGCGAGAGAGGGAGGAAGCGTGCGAGAGAAAGAGAAGGAATGAGTGTGCGGGAGAGAGGAGTAGGGGTGGAGAGCAAGAGAGAGGGAGTGAGGGCAAGTGAGAGAGTTGGGGGAGAAAGTGGCAGGGAGAAACGGAGTAGAAAAGTGAGCAGAAGATGGAGGGAATGTAAAAGAGTTGAGGAGCACAAAAGAGAGCGAGGCGAAGTGTGAGGGAAACATATCTAGGAGAGAAAGAATGAAAGAGAGACAGAGTGAAAGAGGGGAGAAGGAGTTCAAGAGAGTGAGGGCAAGAGAGAGAGAGGAGAGAAAAAATCTTGTGTGAAGTTCAGTGGCAAGGACAAGCGAGTGAAGAATTGAGCGAAGAATTCAGGGATGACATCAGGAAGCTGTTCTTCACACACGGGGTCATGAAACTCTCTTAACAAACTGTTGAGCTGGGGTTCAATAACTGATATACAGACTGAGATTGACGCACATTTGATGGTAAAGTCTATCCGGGTACTGGCCGAAATAGGTAAACTGGGTTCAAGTCATTCCCAATATAAATGGGTGGCTTGGGAGGTTGAAAGCAGGCTCACTCCAGGTTCAGGCTCTATCAATGGAAAGTGATAACTCCATGAATGTCGATTCCTTAGTTCAGACTGGGAGGCAACTATATCTGGGTACCACCTCCTGTGTGCCTGCGGTAGTCTCACTGTAATTACAAGAGCCACACAACCAGGAGTATAAACAGCCACAAGGAAATATTAGCAGCTGTGTTGGTTATCAGTTGATGCCACAGCTCCCACAACCTGCGTAGTGACAGAACCGGCTCAGGAGGGAGGCGGGCAGAATGGAGGAGGCATTGTAGGTTTGGGCGGTGGTTTTCTCTGCTGCTACCCCTTACTGGATCCTCTCTGAAGCCAGAAGGTGGGCTAGAACCGTGGAGCATCTGCTCTTCCACCAACCTAACCCCCCAACCCTTGCCACTCTTAAAAACGGGAGCAGAAACCTGGAGAGATGAAAACAAGCAAGTTAGGAGTAATTACCAGAGAAGACCCTTGGCGAGTGATCCTGGTGCGGGGGGATGGGTGTGATGGTTTGGTCTGGTTGAGCGGTGAGGTGCATCCTGGCATTCTGGCAGGTGGCATCTCAGCCGATAACAGGAGGGGCGATTGCCGGTGGGGACAGAATCGGCTGCTGAACTGTAGTGGTTAGCACAACCCCTTGACAGTACAGGGGAGCAGGTTCAGTTCCTGCCGCTGCTTGTTAGGAGTCTGTACGTTCTCCCCGTGACTGCATGGGTTTCCTCCCATACTCCAAAGGGGTAGGTTAATTGTAAATAGTCATATGCTTAGACAAGGGTTAAATCAGGGGACTGCTGGGCGGCGCGGCTCGAAAGGCCGGAAGCGCCTATTCGGCGCTGTATCTGAATAATGGCGGAGGATCCAGCAAAAGTGGACTACGTGGCATCATGTGATCTGTCTGCTTACAACAAACAAGAGCATATTGAAGGGGATCACTCAGCAGAAATGGTCCTTTTTACCGACAGGTAGGAGATAGAGATGTGCAGTGTGCAGAGGGAACTTGCCGACGTCACTGAACAGCCGATATACTTCACCGCCCGCTGCTGAAGATCTTACCTCATGGTGAGACACACAAGGCCCATAACTTCCACTCACACCCAACAAGCAAAATTAACCTTCCCTAGTAAGACACACACAAAATGCTGGAGGAACTCAGCGGGTCAGGCAGCATCTATGGAGAGGAATAAAGAGCTGATGTTTCGGGCCGAGTCCCTTCATCAGCAACACAAGAGATTCTGCAGATGCTGGAAACCCAGAGTAACACTAACACATACACATTCACACACACAAAATTCTGGAGGAACTCAGCAGGTCAGGCAGCATCTACGGAAAGGAATAAAGAGTCAACAATCTGGGCTGAGGTCCTTCATCGGGCCAATAATAGTTGCATTTGGTTCTAATCTAATGAACAACTGGACAAAATGTCAACCATGATATGCTGTTTCAAAGCTGAATCATCTGAGAGGTGGTCTTGTTTGAATTTTTTTTTAAATCACAAGTCAGCCCACCTTGTCCAGACACAGAGATACAAGAGACCACACGATTTCAGCTATCTCCTCACCCTCTCTTGGGCTCTGTCCATGCACCCACTGACCCACCAATCAATGTATTAACAAAGCGACTGGTCCCCAGCCTGTACACCGAAACACTGCTTTGGGATTAAATCCACTCCTTCCCAGATAACCCCTCACTCTCAGGGGCAGCTGGCAATGCCAGTGCTTGTGTTCCCCCCACCTCAAAATTGCTCGATCCAATCTGCTTACAACATGTTTAAGGTCCCCCCCCCCACCCACTCTTTCCCAAAAACTGTGTTACAGCATGAAATTTTTTCAGGAGATATGTGGAGGTAGGTTGTCGGGGTAGGAGGCTAGATTTTGGGATGGTGGGGGGGGGGAGGGAAGAAAAACAGTGGAAAAGATCCATTTCCTGAGGGCAAAAACAACAGGTTAACATACCCAAAGAAGATGGTTAAAAGATATACATTCAGGAAGACAAGGGGATGGTTTCAGTATCTGAGAGTCACAACACGGTTGATGGTGACTTTGTAAACCTTCCCCTACAGTGGCCCTGGTTTAAAAAAAATCTAAATAAACACACATATATTTAATAAAATGCATGCTGGTTTATTAGAGGTAATTGCATTATATGTGCCAATGAGATCACTAGCACACGCGTCCCCAAAACGGCAATAATACACAGAACTTAATCGGATTATCCTAATTGACATACCATCTAGACATGTTGGAAAGTTGCACCCATTAAAAAATAAACACAAAATCAAACCAGCGCATTCCGAACGTTTAGTAAAAGCTCCGTGGCAAATGACACAGGCAAGCAGTTATATAATGGCTTGGATTTAGTATGGCTGGTGAATCATGGTTTGATGTAGACGCTACTTCAGAAATAACTCCAAAAATAATCATCTTCCTAGTTTAACAATAATCCCATTTTAACGCATTTCCCCCCCCCCCCCCTTTTTTACTCGTAGGAGATCTATTTTCATTTGGTGTTGCTGACTGATAGGTTCCCCCAAACGCGGGTCAGTTAAAATGACAGATTAACCATTTGCAAAAGCAACAAGATTTGCTTGGAAGGGTTTGCAGATGGGTTTAAATACGAGGGATACGCAAGGTTGACACTTTAACTCTGGATACGGCCGCGAAGGGCAATTCGCCAGACGTAACGAAGCAAATTGCCGAATTAAACGGTGTTTAATAGTTGGGCTAAGCGTCCGTTTTAAGAGCCCCTTGTTTTATGATCCCACAAGTGATGTATTTCAACCTTAGTTTCACGGGTCAATGTCACGCGGTAACAAAAGCTAGCAGTAACACTTACAATCTAAAACTTTTAACATCAATACGCTTCTTCTCCCTTGCTCCGTCCCGCTCCCCCCACGCCAAGCACAATCTTACCTTTCATTGAAGGCTTTCGCTACTGGATCACAATTCGCAGCTTAGTTTGGACGCGCAGACTTGCTCAGAAATTAGACCGGGCGGGGAAAGATGCACAGAGTCCATTCCAGGAAGACGCTCCAGCAACATTTTGGGGTATTTTTGTCTCTCTCTCTCTCTCTCTCTCGTGGTCACCGCCGTTTCTTTTGCAGCTCTCCGAGACTAAAAAAAATCCTCCTCAACCCCGTTATC
The DNA here is from genome assembly GCF_963921235.1 of Mobula hypostoma. Classification (NCBI taxonomy): domain Eukaryota; kingdom Metazoa; phylum Chordata; class Chondrichthyes; order Myliobatiformes; family Myliobatidae; genus Mobula; species Mobula hypostoma. Next base: position 108,908,685 of record NC_086107.1, read on the forward strand.
TTCGCACCAAGGTGACAGAATGTTGCCTCTTGTTAAACGAGATTTAACGCAAACGCGCACACAGAAAGCGGATAAATAAACGCAAGCGCGCCACACGCCAGAAGAAAATGTACACACTCGCCTCGAGAACCGCAAAAAAAAACATTAAAATAAAAGAAAGAGGGATAGTCAAGAGGGAGGAAATAATCTTGCTGCGATAGCAGACTTTGGAAATTGAGTGGAGATGTTGGACTCTGTTTGTACCCCACAGTGACACCGACTGTTACAACAAGATCGCTGCAGTTACAAGGGAATGCATATTTACTGCACCTGCAAAAACACAAGGATTTTTCCAAATAAAAACTAAATATAGTTTGCTTTTAAATGGGAGTATCGTCACATTCTGGCGAGATTAAGAAAATCAGTTAAATCTCCTCGCCTTCTGCAATAAATTTAATTCTTTGGAAAATCTTCAAGATGATTTAAATGGGATTCAATGTGGAATTTATACTGAGATAATAATAAATAAAAATGTAGTCGATATTATCATTTTTGACATGGAGTGCTAATTATTCGTTAATCGTTGTGCAGAGCTGGCGTCACACATCCGTACTGTTCAGCTTTACCAGTATCGCTGCACTGGAGTCGGGACGCCACCAAGCCCACACCAGTTGGGATTTCTCCGTCTCCTTTCGATTTCCTCCACTTATTCCCGCCCTCTGCCTATTCCTTTAGCACTTTCACCCCACTCCAAGTGCCCATCCTTTGTGGTCCAAGCGTGCCAATGGGGTTCCCCGTTCCATGTTTCCATCCCCACCCAAGTAAGCATCTCTTGAGGTTCAAGTCCATCACGGGGAGTTTCCCCAGTCTGCCGCACCCACGGCTGTCCTTCCCGTCCCAAGCCTGTAAAAGGGGTTCCACTCTTACCCGCTCCTTTTCTTGTCGCTTGTGATCTCGCTATTCCAACTGCCGGCCCTCATACTCAGTGGCCACTTTATTAGGTACAGGAGTGGGGCACAGTGTGGTCTTCTGCTGCTGCAGCCCGTCCACTTCAAGATGTGCAATGTCGTGCATTCAGGGATTGTCTTCTACACACCACTGTTGTACCGCTTGGTTATTTGAGTTACTGTCACTTTGTGTTAGCTTATAACAGTCTGGCCGATCTCATCTGACCGCTCAATAACAAGGCATTTTCACCCACCGAACTGACACTCACTGGATATTTTTTGCACCATTCTCTGCAAACTCCAGAGACTGTTGTGCATGAAAATCCCAGGAGATCAGCAGTTTCTGAGATACTCAAACCACCCCATCTGGCACCAACAATCTTCTCACAGTCAAAGTCACTGAGATCACATTTCTTCCCCATTCCGATGTTTGGTGTGAACCTTTTGACCATGTCGGCATGCTTTTCAGCACTGAGTGGCTGCCACTTGATTGGCTAATCAGGTATTTGCAGTAATGAACAGGTGTACATGTGAACCTAATAGAGTGGCCTCTGAGTGTATGTTTCTCCCTTTATAGACTATTGGTGTTATAGAGAGAGATATAGCAAGGGACCAGACCCTTTAACCCCCCCACGTCCACACTCCTGATCAGCCACCCACCGACACTATTCCTACATTAATCCTGTATTTGTTCCCCTCACTGTCATTAGCTACCGCAGTCCTTCTGACGAAGATACCCCTGCGGTGCTGGGATAGGAGTTCCAGGATATAAACCCAGTTGCAATGAAGAAGGCTTGATGTGTTTTCAAATCAGCATGTCTGTGGCTTTGAACAGTGAACATGGAACATTACAGCACAGTGTTGTGACGAACTTTTAGCCTGTTCTGAGATCAATTTAACCCTTCCCTCCTTCATAGCCCTCCATTTTCCATCACCCATGAGCCTATTTACGAGTTTTGTTTAATGGCCCTAATATATCTGCCTTATCTCCACCCTTGGCAGAGTCCTCCAGGCACCCACCACTTTCTGCATAAAGTCACTTACCTCCAAACATCCTCCCTCCAATCATATTAAAATTATGCCCCTTGTATTAGCCATGTCTTTCCTGGAAAAGGTCTCTGCCTGACCTCTCGATCTATGCCTCCTATCATCTTGAACACCTCTATCAAGTCACCTCTCATCCCTCTTCACTCCAAACAGAAAATCCCTGGTTCACTCGACCTATTCTCGTTAATACATTCCCTCTAATCCAGGCAGCGTTCTGGTAAATCTCCTCTGCACCCTCTCTAAAGTTTCCACATCTTTCCTATAACAAGCCAACAGAACACAATATTCCAAGTGTGGTCAGAGTTTTATAGAGCTGCAACATTTTCTCACAGCTCTTAAACTCAGTTCCCAGACTAATGAAGACCAAAACACTATACATCTTCTTAACAACCCTAACAACTTGCGTGGTAACTGCTGGAATCCAAAGTGAATTCTTGCACTCCAGAGGACCTGCCACATCCAACGAGCCCTCAACTTTTACAAAAGTAAATTTAAATCAGTGAGAGGGAGCCAGGTTGGCAATTTACTAATACTTAGAAACCATGGCCGTTGACTTGTAATTGTAGTCACTCCAAGACCTTGTTGAGCAAGGAAATTCATTTCTAGCTGTTGATCATTCTCTGTAGATGTGGAAAATGCCATCCCTGTGTGAAACCTTCATCAATATTCAAAACTCACTCAACTCCCTGCCAGTGCGGTGACAGATAGTTTGCTGCAGTGGAGACTTTAGTCAAGGGCTGTCAAGTTAGAACTGACTGCTCAGGATCCCATGGACTACCAGTCTCCAAGGCCATCCATCATCAGCTGCATCCTAAAGACCATAAGATACAGGAGCTGAATTAGAACATTTGGCCCATTGAGTCTGTTCTGCCATTTCATCTAATTTTCCCTCTCAGCCCCAATCTTCTGCCTTCTCCCCATATCTCTTCATGCCCTGACCAGTCAAGAATCTATCAACCTCTGCCTCAAATATACATAAAGACTTGAACTCCACAGCTCTCTGTGGCAAAGAATCCCACAGATTCACCACTCTCTGGCTAAAGAAATTCCTCCGCATCTCCGTAAGGTTGCTACCGTAATCATAACCACTTGGCTAACTGCCTTCCTTCTTCTTCCACCTCCTTCCACTTTGCCAGATACATTTGTCCTCTGTGCTCTTTGGTTTGGTACCATCATCTGTCCAGGTTAGTTTGGTTCCTTCTCAAGGTTCAAGGAAAGTCCGTGTTATTCGGTCCAGGACCTAGCAATTGGTCCTCTTCGCTGTCCATGGAGATTAATTTTTTAAAAGAAAATGCACGATAACCGGCCCTTCCAGCTCAATGAACCCACTTTGCCCAGTTACACCCATGTGACCAACTAAGGGCAGCATGGTACTGTAGTGGTTAGCACAATGCTTTACGGTACAAGTGACCCCAGTTCAATTCCCGCCACTGCCTGTAAGAAGTTTGTACGTTCTCCCCGTGACCGTGTGGGTCTTCTCCAGGTGCTCCAGTTTCCTCCCACAGTCCACAGAGGTAATTGGACATTGTAAATTGTCCTGTGATTAGGCTAGGATTAAACTGGGCAGCACCGTTTGAAGGGCCAGAAGAGCCTATTCCAGGCTATATCTCAATAAATAAACCTACGAACTTACACGTCTTTGGAATATGGGAGGAAACGGAAGCATTCAGAGGAAAACCACAGGGTCACAGGGAAAATATACAAACTCTTTATAGGCGGAATTGAAACCTCATCGTTGGTGCTGTAATAGCATTACGCTAACTGCTACGGTACCGTGCCGCATCAAATGTTTACGATTGTGAGTAGCTCCATTTGAGTCAATGGTTCCCTCTTGCTCTGCCATGGTCTCAGGTATAATGTTCTTATTAATCTCATTTTCATTGTCAAGGGTGGCACTTTGTAACAGCTCGTTGAGCTGCTTCCTCTTAGCTCTAGTGATGCAGGTTCGATCCTGACCTCAGTGCTGCTTATCCAAGGTTGCATCTTCTTCCTGTGACCGGATGAATCATCCCTGGATCATCCAGTTTCTTCAAGCTCCCCAAGAGTTGTGGGTGTTCAGGGGAGTGATAACTTCGGTCACCTCAACATTGAACTGATTCCACAACCTATGGACTCAATTTCAAGGACTCTACAACTCACATCCTCAATATTATTTATTACTTTTTTTGTATTTGCAGTTTGCCTTCTTTTGTACATTGACTTTTTGTCTATCTTCGTGTGATAAAGAATCTCACAACATATATGTACCTTGATAATAAAGTTACTTTGAACTTTGAAGTTTGATTGGTAGCAATGTTCAGATGATAATTTAAGCACCGGGCTGAGTTAGAAAGATTGGCTGCAGGCCGAAACAAGGTGGCATGGTCCAAGTCCCAGATGGTATCGAAGTAACTGAACCCGATGTTTGAACGATGATTTAGGGACTGGGCCAGATTGAAAAGCTCAGGATATCAGGGCCTGGGTGAGGGATAGACAGGTTCACTTTGCTGTTCTGCTCTGCGCTTACCTGAGGGTTTGTGGACAGACTCTCTTTGTGGATTTCACTTCAGAACATTATAGGCATCATTTGTTGTTTGCATGACTTGTTGTTTTTTTTTCTCTCTGCACATTGGCTGTTTGTCAGTCTTTTTTTTAAATAGGGCCTTTTGAGTTCCTTTGTTTTGTGGCTGCTTGCAAGGAGACAAATCTCATGGTTGTATAATGTATACATTGATAATAAATGGATTTTGAACTTTGAGCTTTGAACTTAATTGGCCAATGTTAATTGGCCCTAGTATGTAGATGAATGGTGGAGTCTGGGGGGAAGTTTATTGGAATCTGAAGACAATAAATAAATTGGGTGGATCTGAATGGGTGCTTGATAGTTGACAGCGTATGATGAGCCACTTACTTACGTACTTGGGAGCTTAACTCCCAGTGGAGTATAGGGCCATCGATGACCTCCCGTCTCCATCATCCTCTGAAGTTGATGGTATGGTTGGAGTTCCTCAACACTTCAGCAATCCACTGCATCCACTGCATGGGGGATTGGCCTATACATCTTCACCCGAGCCCTGTTGGCCGGCCTTACCCTTTTCCAGCTCTCACGATGAGGATGTAGTGTTGGACTTTAAGAGGTGTATAGATAGATAGATATACTTTATTGATCCCGAGGGAAATTAGATTTCATTACAGCCGCACCAACCAAGAATAGAGCATAAATATAGCAATACAAAAACCACAAACAATCAAACAACAAAATGCAAGCTATGCCAGATGGAAAATAAGTCCAGGACCAGTCTATTGGCTCAGGGTGTCTGACCGTCCACGGGAGGAGCTGCAAGTTCGATGGCCACAGGCAGGAACGACCTCCCGTGCCGCCCAGTGTTGTATCTCGGTGGAATATGGCCGGAGTCCAACAGTAAAAAGTTCAATATCCAGTCTGCAAACACGTTCCTCGATCGTAATATGACCCGGATTGCACCCGGGTATAATGGGTCAAAGGGCCTTTACTCTGTATTATGTCACTCTGTGATATCTTTATCTTTCATTACCTTAGTCAAACCTGACATCACTGAGCTCCACAGCAGGAGCTTCATGTTGGTGTGGTACAGCCACAGAGTTTACCAGTCCTCATTGAGAGAATGAGCTCGACTTTGTACGACCTGACGACATGCTAAAGTGCCACACAGCTAGTGAATGAGTTTTAAAGTGTAGCCATTGTGTCTTCCTGGTGTCGTGAGTACAACAAAATGATCTGTAACTTTGACTGTTCAATGTCAACTGTCAAGAGGTTGTGCTGCAACTTTATAAAACGCCGGTGAGGCCACATCTGGAGTATTGCTTACAGTTCTGGTGGCCCCACTGTAGGAAGGATGTTGAGGCTTTGGAGAGGGTGCAGAAGAGGTTTACCAGGATGCTGCCTGGTTTAGAGGGCATGTGCTATCATGAGGGGCTGGACAAACTTGGTTTATTTTCTCTGGAGCGTCGGAGACTGAGGGGAGATCTGACCGAGGTTCATTAGATTACGAGAGGCATAGAGTGGACGTGCAGCATCTCTTTCCCACGGTAGAAATATCTAACACCAGAGGGCATGCACTGAGGATGAGAGGAGAGTTGGTTCAAAGGGGATGTGAAGGATAAGCTTTTTACTCAGAGAATGGTGGATCCCTGAGATAGTGGGAAAGGCAAATATATTAGAGGTTTTGAAGAGACGTTTAGATAGGCACATGGATGTAAGGAAAATGGCAGAAAATGGACATTGTGTAGGTAGGAGGGATTGGTTTCTGGTAGCTTTTGATTTACTTTTTAGCTGGTACAGCACAACATTATGGGCCGAAGGGCCTGTTCCTGTGCTGTAGTGTTCTATGTTGCATATTCTATGACTGTTTATTTATCTCCATTAATGCTGCCTGACCTGTTGAGGTGCTGACCAGGAACGTTAGTTAAGGGATAAATAGTGTCCCTAAAGACAATTTTTCCTCTCCCTTACACGTCTCAAGAGAGCAGCTCGAGCTGAGGTTAATGCCTGCTCATAAAAATCATCGATGGAAGAATCATTGCAGTGAAATACTAAAGAAGCAATAAAGAAATTCTGAAGAAGCAGAGGTTGAAAGTAAGAGGCAAAAATGCAGAAGGAAGAGAGGAAACCTTTTCCTACATGGTCCTTACCATCTGCAGTTGTCAGATGGTGACTCACAGGTGTCGAGGGGGATCTTCAGGGGCGCACAAGGGGAAAATTATCTCCAAAGCCAGGAAAGGGTCAATCATAAGCACAAAAAGATCCTGTAGGTGCTGGAAATCCAGAGCAACATGCTCAGCAGGCGGCAAGGTAACATAGTGGTTAGCACAACACTTTTACAGTGCCAGAGTCATGGGTTCAGTTCCAGACACTGTCTGTAAGGAATTTGTACGTTCTCCCCGTGACCGTGGGGGTTTCCTCCGGGTGCTCCGGCTTCCTCCCACAGTCCAAAGAGCTACCGATTGGCTGGTTAACGGGTCATTGTAAATTGTCCCATGACTGGGTTAGGGTTAAATTGTGGATCGCTGGGCACACCAGCTTGTAGGGCCGGGGGGCCTATTCAGAATCAGAATCAGGTTTATTATCACTGGCATTTGTTAACTTAGTAGCAGCAGTTCATATTCCATGACTTATCAAGAATCTATCAACCTTCACCTTAAGTACACCGAATGACTTGGCTTCCACAGCTGCCTGCAGGCAAAAATTTCTACAGATTCACCACTCTCTGATTAAGGCTAAGGAAATTGCTCCTCATCTCTGTTCTATTCTGAGGTGAGCCCTCTGGTCTTAGACTCCTCCACTATAGAAAACATCTTCTCCACGTTCACTCTATCTAGGCCTTTCAAAGTTTGATAGGTTTCAACGAGATCCCCCCTCATTCTTCTAAACTCCAGTAAGTACAGGCCTAGAGCTATCAAACATTCCTCATATGGTAATCCTTTCATTCTCACAATCCTTCTCATGAACCTCCTTTGAACCCTCTCCAATATCAGCATAGATAAGGGGCCCAAAACTGCTCACAATCCGTCGTGTCATGTCTATCCCTCGAGGTCGAGGGTGATGGTCTTCATTCTGTTGATCTACTTATGGGCTCTCAAGTGGCTTATGAGTCCAATCTTGGCTTTGGAAGTTCTTCTGCATTCAGGACAGGTAGTTCCAGATGGCTTTGGTTGTTGCTGCCTCTCTTTCCATTTTCTTCTCTTTTCTTCTAATTCTGCACATCTGTTGGCTTCGAAAGTTGCTGTTCCTTCTCGGATGATGGCTTGCTAGAGTTTCCTGTCCTTGGCATTGGTTTCCCAATTGTTGATGTCGATGTTACATTTCTTCATACTCCAGCAGCACACATAAAAATTTGCTGGTGAACGCAGCAGAGGTCTCGGCCCAAAATGTCGACTGTACCTCTTCCTGTAGATGCTGCCTGGCCTGCTGCGTTCACCAGCAACTTTTATGTGTGTTGCTTGAAATTCCAGCATCTGCAGATTTCCTCGTGTTTGCACAATACTGCAAGGGAGGCCTCACCAGTATAAAGCCTCAGCATTACATCCATGTTTTTATATACTAGTCCTCTTGAAATGAATGCTAGCATTGTAGTAGCCCTCCTCACCACTGACTCAGCCTGCAAGATAACCTTTAAGGAACCCTGCACAAGGACTCCTAAGTCCATTTGCACCTCAGATTTTTGAATTTTCTCCCCATTTAGAAAATAATCTACACTTTTATTCCTTCCACCAAAGTGCATGACAATACACTTCTCGACGCTGTATTCCATCTGCCACTTCTTTGCCCATTCTCCTAATCTGTCTAATTCCTTCTGCAGCTTCCCTGCTTCCTCAACATGACCTGCCCCTCCACCTACCTTTGTATCGTCTGCAAATGTGGCCGCAAAGCCACAAATTCCATTATCCAAATCATTGGCATAAAATGTAAAAAGAATCAGTCCCAACACAGCCCTCTGGGGGACACCACTTGTCCCTGGCACCCAATCAGAAAAGGCTCCCTTTATTCCCACTCTTTGCCCCCACCAATCAACCAACACTCTACCCATGCTAGGATCTGTCTTGTCATACCACGGGCTCTCATCTTGCCAAGCAGCCTCATGTGCGGCACTTTGTCAAAGGCCTTCTGAAATTCCAGTTGCACAGTATCCACTGATCTTCTTGTCTAGCCTGCTTGTTATTTCCTCAAAGATGCTCGTGGCCTTTCTAGAGACGTGTAGCAGAGAGCATCCTTACAAGCTGCATCACTGTACGGTACGGAAACCGCACTGCGGCAGACAGGAAGGCTCTGCGCTTGGTAGTCAAAACAGCCCAACATGTCACTGGCACCAGCCGACCCACCATCAAGGGCATATCCACAGAAAGGTGCCGGAAAAAGGCCAGTAGCATCATAAAGGATCCCACCCAGCCTGCCCGTGCACTGTTTGCCTCACTCCCATCAGGGAGGAGGCTATATAGCATCCATGCCAGAATCACCAAACACAAAAACAATTACATTCCCCAAGCAGTAAGGATGATCAACACCTCCACCCATTAACTCAGCCGTCCACTCCCCCCCCATCACTACTTTATCCATTACTGCCTTATGTACAGAAACTCCTGTGCCTAGCATCGCTGTATGTATGCAGGTTATATGTATATGCATATGTATACAATCTTTCTTTTTAAATCTTTTTATTAATTTTTCAAAATTACAAACTCAATAACAAAGTTGGTACTACAATCACTCTCTGTATCTAAGCTATCCAGAACAGTGCAAAAGTCTTAGGCACATATATACAGCTAGGGAGCATAAGACCTTTGCACAGTCCTGTTGCAATTTTATGTACTGCACTGTACTACTACCACAAAAAAAAGCAAATTTCAGGACATTTGTGAGTGATGATAAACCTGATTCTGATACGGGTCTCTACTGTGGACTGAGAGTGGGAAGGGGGCAGGGAGAGGGGAATCATGGCTGGGAAAAGAGGGAAGGGAGAGGGCAGGGGTCAGGAAGCACCAGAGAGACATTCTGTAGTGATCAATAAACCAACTGTTTGAAATCGTATGACCTTGCCTGGTGTCTCAGGGCTTGGGGTATGTCTGCACCTGGGCCTGGCACTCCTTCTCTACCACCTGTCCCACACCTTCCCATGGCACTCCACCCTCGCCATTCCCAATGTCCTTTGCTGTTGCCAGATTTACAGACTTGCTCTCTGCTCCACATTGGCAAATACAGTACTGTGCAAAAGTTTTAGGCGCCTGTCTGTCTGTCTATCTATCTATCTACCTATCTATATATACCTACACCTAAGACTTTTACACAGTACTGTATTTCTACCCATTGTGTTTTTATATTGTTGAGTTCTTTATATTAGTGTGTTTTATATGCTGCTTTGATGCCAGAGTAACAATTATTTTGTTCTCCTTTACACTTGTGTACTGGAAATGACATTAAACAATCTTGAATGTTGAATTCTTGAACCTAACAGACAACCTTAAAAGTGAATGAGGACTTTTTGTTTAAAATCTTAATGGACTTTCAGAAAGACTCTCTGAGGCAGTCAAGATAACGTAACTTATGAACCAGATCCCACTTCGTGAACAGTGTGCCAATTAACTTGTAAATGCTGAGTGAAACATTTGTAGTAAATTACTTATTTTATCAGATCAATAACCAGACATCTCAATAATTCCTGACCCGTGATGAAGGTGAAAGACATTTTATTCTAAACATTCAACAGCACTCATCCTCTTTTTCCGCTTTGACCATCGATTGACCACACACAGATGGGCAAAAACTTCAATAGATGGGATGCAATAGCTTTCAATCACTGGAATGCATGTCGTATTCAACCCAATTGCCCCTCACCTTCATTCAGAGTCCCAACACTCCAACCATGTGAGGCAACACTTCAAATGCATATCTGCTGGGGTCGTCTATTCTGTCCGGTGGTCCCGATGCGGCCTCCTCGACATTGGTGACACCCATCGTAAATTGGGGGACTGCTTCATCGAGCACCTCCACTCCATCCACCAACAGCGGAACTCCCTGGTGGCCAAACATTTTGACTCCCCTTCCCATTCCTGTTCCAACAGGTCAGTCAATGGCCTCCTCTTGTGCCAAGATGAGGCCACCCTCAGGGTGGAGGAGCAACACTTTACCTTCCATCTGGATAGCCTCCAACCTGATGGCATGAATATTGATTTCTCCTCCCCCTCCCCTCTTCCTCTATTCCCCATTCTGCCTTTCACTTTCTCACCTGCCTATTACTTCCCCCTGGGTCCTCTCCTCCTTCCCTTTCTCTTGTCCATTCCTCTCCTATCAGATTCTTCTCCTGCTCTTGACCTTTCCCACCCACCTGACATCATCTACTAATCTATCACCTTCCAGTTAGCTTCCTTCCCCTCCCTCCACCTTTTGAATCTGGCATCTTCCCCTTTCCTTCTCAGTCCTGAAGAAGGGTCTCGGCCTGAAATATCGACTGGTTATTCATTTCCGCAGATGCTGCCTGACACGCTGAGTTCCTCCAGCATTTTGTGTGTGTTGCTCTGGATATTCAGCATGCGTAGAGTCTCAAGTTTATGATTTGTTGCTCCATGTGAGGACTTAGACTCCACACAAACTTTCTTCAGTGAATTCCTGGATCTTAACATTCCTGATTCTAATAGGAAAAGGTGACTCAAACAGATGATATTGGTTGACCATTTAGGGCTGGAATAAGACGAAGATATGCACTCAATGGCCACTTTATTAGATACACCTGTACACCTGCTCACTGAAGTCAATATCTAATCAGTTAATCATACGGCAGCAACTCAATCCATAAAAGCATATCGACTTGGTCAAGAGGTTCAGACCAACATCCAAATGGTGAAGAAATGTGACTTGAACAGTGGAATAATTGACATGGTTTGAGTATCTCTGAATCTTGAAGAGGATGGGCTACAATGGCAGAAGATCACAGTGGCCACCTTATGAGACATAGGAGGTACTTAATAAAGTGGACATCGATTGTATAAAGTTCTGTCCCCTTAGTAAAACAGTCTCACCTACTTTGTCTAGCTGACTGCAGATATATATTACAATATTAACGCCAGAACAAGCAGGATCACCCAGTGGCCACCCATTTTAATTCCACTTCCCATTCCCATTCCAGTATGTCCACCATGGCCTCCTCCACTGTCATGATGAAGCCACACACAGGTTGGAGGAACAACACCTTATATTCCACCTGGGTAGCCTCCAACCTAATGGCATGAACATCGATTTCTCAAACTTCTGGTAATGCCCCCCCCAAACCATACCCCCCCTTCGCCATTTCCCATCCCCTTTTCCCTCTCTCACCTCATCACCTTCCTCTGGTGCTCCTCCCCCTTTTTCTTTCTTCCATGGCCTTCCGTCTCTTTTGCCAATCAACTTCCCAGCTATTGACTTCATCCCTCCCCCTCCCGGTTTCACCCGTCACCTGGTGTTTCTCTCTCCCCTCCCCCACCTGTTAAATCTGCTCCTCCGCTTTTTTCTCCGGTCCTGCCAAAGGGGTTTAGGCCTGAAACATTGACTGTACTTCTTTCCATAGATGCTGCCTGGCCTGCTGAGTTCCTCCAGCATTTTGCGTGTGTTGCACTTTCCAAGCCTGCGACCCTGGCCAATGAAGAAAGAACCGTACGAGCATCTACAGGCAAGCCTCTGGAAGAACTCAGTGGGTCAGGCAGCATCTGTGGAAGGAGAGGGATAGTCACTATTTCTGCATCAGGAACAGTCTCGACCCAAGCTCGAAATCAGGACCTTGTCCCTGGTGGCTCAGCAGCAGACTGGTTAGTGTAACACTTCACAGCCCCAGTGACTCAGTTCAATTCTTGCTGCTGACTGTAAGGAGTTTGTACATTCTCCCTGTGACCTCCTGGGTTTCCCCTGAGTGCTCTGGCTTCCTCCCACAGTCCACAGCCATACAGATTAGGGTTAGCGAGTTGCGGGCATGCCACGTTGGCGGCGGAAGATTGGCAACGCCTACGGGCTACCAAGCGCAGCCTCCGCTGATTTGACTTGACACAAAAGACACTTTTCACTGCTTCCATGATAAAGCCACACTTCAATCTTTGAAATATCAACTCTCCTTTTGCCTCCACAGCTGCTGCCTGACCCACTGAGTCCCTTCAGCAGTTTGGAACGTGCTCCAGATTCCAATACCTGCACTTTCTCGTGTCTCCGCCAGCTATGGAGTCTCCACCGCCGACAGGTTCTCCTCCATGTGATACACGCTCCTGACCTTGACCTTGGCCACTGCATCAGCAAGGATGGGTCTCTCTTCACATTGCTACCATCAGGAAGGAGCCTCAAGAGCCTTAGGTCCCAAAACCACCGGGTTCAGGAATAGTTATTGCCCTACAACCATCAGGCTCCTGAAGGAGCGTGCATAACTTCACTCACCCCAATACTGAACTGACTCACTTTCAAGGACTCTACAACTTAGTCTCAATGTTATTTATCATTATTATTATTTGAGTTTTTTTGTATTTGCAGTTTGACTTCTTTTGCACATTGGTTGTTTGACTGTCTTTGTGCATAGTTTTTTTCATTGATTCTATCATGTTTCTGTGTATCTACTGTGAATACCTGCAAGAAAATGAACCTCAGTTTAATATGAGATAAAATATGTATGGGGGCTGATGTTTCCTGCTGGAACAAGTGGGGGGAGGGGGAGGGTTGATGCTTTTCTGCTGCTTGTGTGCGTGGGGGGGGCGCTTTGGGGTTCGAACTTTTTCTGTCATTCATTCTTTGGGGTTTTCCTTCTGTTTTGTGGATACCTGTGAAGTGTAAGAATTTCAGGTTGAATACAGTATACGTTCTCTCATATTTAATGGAACCATTCAACATATATGCACTTCGATAATAAATTTATTTTTAACTTTGAACTTTGAAATCCTGGAATCCTTGCCCCAAACAGCCCTTGAACTGAAGGATCATATCATTTCAAGGAGGTGACTCACTCCTAACACCATTAGTGGCAATAAGGAACAGACATTAATTGCTGGCCTTGCCAGACTGAGAATAAATTAATAAACGCTGAAACTAAGTCATCTCATTTAATTCCTTTAACTTCAAAGCTCAGCATGGCTCATTGCCCATGGTCAAGGCTGTCATCTCTCCAAAGTCCTCCCTAAGATTCCATCTGGGGAAAGCAATGGATCACACTCAGAGCAGCTTCTTGGCACCTCAGCCTGCAGGAGAATTTCTTGGCCTTGGAAAAAGTTGGCATATAAATCGAGTAGGGGTGTTGAAGAAGAGAAGACCTCAGACTGGGCTTGGGAGATGATTGATGAGTGGAGGGAATAGGGTTTCTGAGGAAAGATTGGGGAACAGAAGGGGAAATTAGAGAGGGTTTGTAAAGACATTAGAGCACATAGCCCGGCTGGAGAATGATAGACAATAGGTGCAGGAGTAGGCCATTTGGCCCTTCAAGCCAGCACCGCCATCCACTGTGATCATGGCTGATCATCCACAATCAGTACCCTGTTCCTGCCTTCTCCCCATACCCCTTGACTCCGCTATCTTTAAGAGCCCTATCTAACTCTTTCTTGAAAGAATCCAGAGAATTGATGTCCACTGCCTTCTGAGTAAAGATAGTAAAGATGGTTGGACAGAGTGTGCAATCAGTACAGATATGAAGATCAAACAGAAATAAATTCTGAGGAAGATCAAGGGTGTGAACACTTTAGCACCAAGTCCAGATCCTGAACAATTCCTAAACAGTGACCCAGACTTTTGGCTGAGACCTACATTCATTGGCCACTTTATTAGGTACACCTGTACACCTGCTCGTTACTGCAAATATCTAAGCAGCCAATCATTTGGCAGCAACTCAATGCATAAAAGCAAGAGGTTCAGTTGTTGTTCAGACCAAACATCAGCATAGGAAAGAAATGTGATCCAAGTGACTTTGACCATCGAACGGTGCCAGATGGAGTGGCTTGAGTAACTCAGAAATTGCTGGTCTCCTGAGATTTTCAAATAAAAGAGAAATAAATATCCAGTGAGGGGCAGTTCTGCGGGTGAAAAACAGCTTGCTAATGACAGAGGTCGGAGGAGAATGGCCATACTGGTTCAAGCTGTAACCCAAATAACCATGTGTACAGCAGTGATGTGCGGAAGAGCATCTCTGAATGTACAACATGTCAAACCTTAACTGAATGGCCTACAGCAGCAGGGGACCCCGAAGGTACACTCAGTAGCCAGTTTATTAGGTATAGGAGGTGCCTATTAAAGTTCTAATTAACTGTCCTCTATCTCGGTGCACAAGACCCAACCACATTCAATACAGATGATCCCCTGGTTACGAAGGGCTCCCATAAGTCAAATTTCTCCTTAAGCCAGATAAGTTCACTTTCTATACCTACCCATCATTAGCTATAGTTGTTCATTAAATATTTCCCAAAGTACAACCCACAATTAAACTAATAGAATATACACTGTATCTAGTCATTAATGAATACTATAAAGTATTTAACTATCATTAATATTACTATCTTGAAGAAAGATTATTTATTGTTAGAGTTACATGCCTCACCGCCCAGTAACTCCCGACAGCCCCTGATTTAACCCTAACTTAATTATGGGAGTTTACAATGACCAAATAAACTACTGTCTCTGCCAGTGGTGTCATAGAATCCACACCCAGACTGAGGAACAGGAGGTTGCGAGTTCGAATCCGGCCAGCTCCTTGCACGCCTTCCACCCGTACTGGGCCAAGCATCGAGTGAGCAACTCGGCCTCGTAAGGTGGACAAACGCTAAAGAAATGGCAAAGCTGCCGCCCAATACGCCAAACGGCACGGGGAAGAACCAAATAACCTCCGAGCCGGCGCGTCTTTGAACTGGGGAGGAAACTGGAGGACCCAAAGAAAACCCACACTTTCACAGAGAGGGTGAACCGAGACTCAACTCCAAACTGAAGCCCTGAGCTGTAAAAGGGTCGCTCTAACCACAGCGCGACCGTAGTGCCCATTTTTCCATACATGTTTATCTATGGGAGACGTTGCAGAAGGTTAGATTTTTGTCAGTCAGCTCACGAGTAATCCGGGAAGTGCCTGGATTTATCACAATAATACAGTACCAACTAAGTGACAAAGATTACACTGCCTAGTTGATCATTTGGTAAGGATATTAAGGAGGATTAGTAAAAAAGATAAAGATCTAGAAAATCCCTTGTTTAACATGTGTCTATATTACAGATGGTTTGAACTCAATTGGATAGATTGTGGGGTCACCTTCCAGAATTTAACCTTGCAATGTTGCAAGTACAGGCCCATGTCAGCAGCAAGGGTCATACTGACATTAGCCCACACACAAAGACGCATGTCTGATGTTTTACCTGATGTATGTGGCTTCTGAATGTGGTGTTCCTCACACACATGGCTTTTACCACAGTGGTCCTCATAGACTGGATTACCTCTTAGCCAAAGGTCTCTCTAGACCCAGTTGAGGATATGGCCTTACCTGGGTAGCTGCTAGGAGTACATGGCCTCAACCTTCCTCACACAGAAACAGAGAATCATAGAAAACATACAGCACTTCTCCAACATTGTATCCCATTTGCCAGTCACCTGTCCAGCTCTTGGCTCCATCCCTCCCCCTCCTGTCTTCTCCTATCATTTTGGATCTCCCCCTCCCCCTCCCACTTTCAAATCTCTTACTATCTCTTCTTTCAGTTAGTCCTGACGAAGGGTCTCGGCCCGAAACGTCGACTGTACCTCTTCCTATGGATGCTGCCTGGCCTGTTGTGTTCACCAGCATCTTGTGTGCGTTGCTTGAATTTCCAGCATCTGCAGATTTCCTCGTGTTTGTGATTGGAATTTCAAGCACATTTAATATCATAGAATAGTTACAGCTCCAGATATCCCACCCTGCAAAAACTCATTTCAGGGAGGTAGCACCATCAACTTGCGGGAGACTCCCGGAACTTCCGGGAGAGGTGGGATGTCTGCAATAGAGTAGCTCCTGAGCAGCTGGCCAGCTAATTTAAATAACGTTAGCTATGCTAATGAATGAATGAATGACACCTGTTAAACTCACCTCGTGGTGGTGGCATCCGTTAGTCTCACGAGACAATGGATCTGTGCCTGGAAATTCTTGCTTCAGACTGTGTTAGAGCAGCATTTGTTGTGGCTGTAGAGGCCCACACGGGAGTGACAGTCTCGGCTGCAGCGACTGCACTTGAAGGCACTGTCCTCCAGTGTTGTCTTGATGCTGTTTTTCCGACGAGTGAGCTTTTCTTCAGCAGCAAGCCTCAGCTTCTCTTCTCCTCTTTTTAGACCTCTGCGTAGTTCCAGCCTCCAGTGAGAGCGATCGCTTGCGATGTCCTCCCACCTCTCGACGTTCATTTTCAGTGACTTCATGTCTCTCTTGCAAACGCCTTTGAAACGAAGATGGGGCCACCCTTGTGCTCTCTTGCTGGAGACCAGATCCCCGTACAGCAGGTCTTTTGGGATCCTCCCGTCTGACATGCGGTGTACGTGGCCCAGCCAGCGGAGACGGCGTTGTTGGAGCAGGGTGAAGAGGCTGGGTATCTGGGCGCAGGCCAGGACCTCATTGTTGGTGACTTGGTCAGTCCACGTGATGTCCAGGATGCATCTCAGGCTGCGAAGGTGGAAGGCGTTGAGACGCCACTCTTGTCTGTAGTAGAGGCTCCAGGTCTCGCTGCCGTAAAGCAGTTTGCTGAGGACGCAGGCCCTGTAGGCTGCAACTTTGGTGTGCGTCGTCAGCTTTCTGTTCTCCCAGACTCTCTTTGTCAGCCTGGTGAATGTTGAGGCTGCTCGTCCGATCCGTCTGTTGATCTCAGGGTCTGGGGAGAGGCTGTCCGTGATGGTGGAGCCAAGGTATGTAAACTCGTGAACTACTTCCAGCTCGTAGTTGTTGATGGTAATGGCAGGGGGGTGCTCAATGCCTTGGCCCAAGGCGTTGGTTTTCTTCAGGCTGATGGTCAAGCTGAAGTCCTGGTAGGCTCTTGAGTAGCTGTCCATGAGGCGTTGCAGTTGCTGTTCAGAGTGTGTTGCCAGTGCCGCGTCGTCTGCAAACAACATGTCCCTGATGAGTACTTCACGAACCTTGGGTTTTTACCCTCAGCCGGGACAGACCGAACAGCCTCCCGTCCGATCTGGTGTGGAGGTAGACACCATCAGTTGATGTTCCAAAGGTGTGCTTCAGCATGTCTGCGAAAAAGATGCCAAACAGGGTGGGGGCAAGCACACAGCCCTGCTTCACACCGCTGCGGATGTTGAAGGCCTCCAAAGAAGAGCCGTCGAACTGAACGACGCCCTTCATGTCTGTGTGGAATGACTGAACTATCCTGAGGAGCCTTGGGGACCAACCAATCCTGGCGAGGATTTGGAACAGACCGTCTCCGCTCACAAGGTCGAAGGCCATTGTAAGGTCAATGAAAGCGACGTAGAGTGGTTGTCTTTGCTCTCTGCATTTCTCTTGCAGCTGTCGAAGGGAGAAGATCATGTCGATTGTGGAGCGTTCCGACCTGAAACCGCACTGAGACTCGGGATATACCCTTTCGGCTATTTTCTGCAGTCTGTTCAGGACCATGCGGGCAAAGACCTTCCCAACGATGCTCAGCAAGGAGATTCCCCTGTAGCTGTACAGTCGCTTCTGTCCCCTTTGTTCTTATGTATGGTGACAATCTTGCAGTCTCTCACCTCAACATGTCTTTTAAAGTCTAACCCATCATGGGCAATAGAAGAGTCACTGTTGCAAACAGTGCAGCGAGCAACACTGTCATTATTTTTGACCCCTATTAGGCAGGGGTACACTTTAGGGTAGTCTGGGGTGACGTACGTTTTATATTTTCTTTTTTTTGGAACACTCTGCCATGGCGCGATCTCTCTCTCTCTCTCTCTCTCGTGGTCGCTGTCGCACTCTTGCTTGCTTTTTCTCTCGCTCGCTCTCAAAAAAAATTGGTTTCCGGGATATTGTTTATAATTTGCGGGCATCAGGGAGCCACTATTGATATGCGAGAGACTCCCGGAAATTCCGGGAGAGGTGGGATGTTGGCAGCTCAGAAGGAGGCCACTCAGCCCATCGAATCTCTGCCTGCTCATAGCTGACTCCCACCGGTCCTATTCCTCTTCCTTCCCCTCTTGCCCCAAAGTGGAATTTTTTGTATCTTTGGAGATACAGTACAGTAACAAGCCCTTCTCGTCCAATGAGACTACACCACCCAATTACCTGTGACAAATGAACCTACCCATCTGTATGCCTTTGGAATGTGGGGGGGAGCTGACACAGGCACAGGGAGAACAAACAAGTGCCTTACAGACAGTGACGGGAATTGAACCACTATACTCCCATACTGCCTATTCCCCATCAAGGGCCAATTTCAGCACCAATTGACTGACTTTCTTCCATCCCCACAGGCTGTGGGATCCACATCCCAAATGCTTTCTGAGCAAAAATGTTTTCCTCATATCACCCTTGTACTTTTCACCCTTGTCTTATTCTTAAACGAGCCTCCAAGGAACAGAATTGAACCACCCTTTTCTCTGGTTACCCAGTCCAGATCCATCATGGTCCTGTCCATCTCTATCATATCGCCCTTCAGTTTTCTTTACTCCAAGAAAAATCCTCCCATCTAACCTTGCAGTTGGAATCTCTCATCCCTGGAATTATTTCCTAGTAAATCTCTGGGACCTTCACATTCCTTTCTGAAGTATGGTTAGAATTTGATGCAATATTCTAACTGAGGTTTAACCAATGTTACTGCTGTAATCAGCACAACTTCTTCTGTTTACACTGTGTTCACCTGTGTAGGAAACCAAGGATCTCATCTGCTTTGTTAACCAATCCAATGTCACTTTAGTTCTCCATCCCATTCCCATTCCAAACTCTGAATGTTTGCTTGTTTGTATTCCTACAAAGCCCGGCATAAACCCAAGGCACACATGGGCACTCCAACCCTCTATACTTTGCCGACCTATGTGAGATATAGGAGCAGAATTAGACTATTTGGGCTATCGAGTCTCCTCCACTATTTCATCATGGCTGATCCATTTTCCCTCTCAGCCCTAATCACCTGCTTTCTCCCTGTATCCCTTCATGCCCTGACTAATCAAGAATCTATCAACCTCTGCCTTAAATATACCCAGTGACTTGGCCTCCACAGCCGCCTGTGAAAACGAATTCCACAGATTCACCACTCTCTGGCTAAAGAATTTCCTCCTCATCTCCATTCTAAATGGGCATCCCTCTATTCTGAGGCTGTGCCCTCTGATCTTAGATAGAGATAGATAGACGGATACATACTTTATTGATCCCAAAGGAAATATACAGTGTCACAGTAGTGTCACAAGTGCATAGATATACAAGTATTAGATGAGAAGTAAGAAAGAATCAAAAATAAGTTACCTCAAGAAGTCTAACGGGAGGAGGGGTCATCACTTCCCCAGCTATAGGTTGACTCATTATAGAGCCTAATTCTGAGGGTAAGAGTGACCTCATATAACGCTCTTTGGAGCAGCGCGGTTGTCTTAGTCTATTACTAAAAGTGTTCCTCTGTTAAGCTAAGGTGGCATGCAGAGGGTGACATTGCCCAAAATCGCCAGGACTTTTTAAGACACTCCCACCATAGGAAACAATCCTCTCCACATCCACTCTATCAAGGCCTTTCAACATTCGATAGATTTCAATGAGGTTCCCCCTCATTCTTCTGAATTCCAATGAGTAGAGGCACACTGCCATCAAACCCTCCTCATATGACAAGTGTTTCAATCCCGGAATCATTTTTGTGAACCTCCTTTGAACCTTCTCCAAAGCCAGCACCACTTTTCTTAAATAAAGGGTCCCAGACTGCTCATAATCCTCCAAGTGAGGCCTCACCAGTGCTCTGTAACATCACATCCTTGCTTTTATATTCTAGTCCATGGTCCACCTAACTCTTCCCTCCTACACAGCCTATAACTCTCCATTTTCTCCATGTACCTACCTAAGACTCCCTTATGTGTCCCTGTTGTGCCAGCTGCTACCACCATCCCTGGCAGTGCATTCCAGCCACCCACCACTCTCTGTGTAAAACGACCTACCTCTGACATCTCACTTAAACATTCGTCCATTCACCTTAAATGAATATCCTCTGGCACTGGCCATTTCCATCCTAGGAAAAAGGCACTCTATCTATGCCTCTCATAGTCCTATACACATCTATCAAGTCGCCTCTCATCCTCCTTCATTCCAAAGGGAAAAGCCCCAGCTTGCTCAACCTTTTATTTCAAGGAATTGCATCAAACATGAAATGCTACACACTTCCGTAAATTCAACAGTTCCAGTCACTAACTGTCTTAAGACTTAACACAGGCCTTCGGTACATCCTTTAAAATTGTAAGCCACAACATGACTCTTGGTCAGTTATCAATCTTAAGGCCACGGAAGCGTAATGATAAACGCAGCACTTTACAGTGCCAGTTTGGTGATGTTTATCCTTGGCATCCACATCACCGAGAATCTCACGTGGTGTGCACATATCGGCTGTGTGGTGAAAAAGGCACAACAGCGCCTCTTTCACCTCAGACAGATGAAGAAGTTTGGCGTGGGCCCCCAAATCCTAAGAACTTTCTACAGAGGCACAATTGAGAGCATCCTGACTGGCTGCATCACTGCCTGGTGTGGGAACTGTGCTTCCCTCAATCACAGGACTCTGCAGAGAGTGGTGTGGACAGCCCAGCGCATCTGTAGATGGGAACTTCCCACTATTCAGGACATTTACAAAGACAGGTGTGCAAAAAGGGCCCGAAGGATCATTGGTGACCTGAGTCACCCCAACTACAAACTGTTTCAGCTGCTACCATCTGGGAAAAAGGTACTGCAGCATAAAAGCCAGGATCAACAGTCCCCAGGACAGCTTCTTCCACCAGACTGATTAATGCATGTTGACACAACAGTATTTCATTGACTGTTCATATTTAATCATTTTGTTATTTTCCTGTTGTGCATACTATAAATTACGATAAATTGCACATTGCACATTTAGACAGAGACGTAATGTAAAGATTTTTACTCCTCGTGTATATGAAGGATGTAAGTAATAAAGTCAATTCAATTCAATTCAACCCAGGTTCAATTCCCGCAGCTGCCTGTAGAGTTTGTATGTTCTCCCCGTGACCTCTGGGTGCTCCAGTCTCTTCCCACCGTCCAAAGGCATAGAGGTCGGTAGGTTACTTGGGCATAGTAAATTGTCCTGTGATTAAGCTAAGATTCAATCGTGGGATTGCTGGGCGTCACAGCTCATAGGGCTGGAAGGGACTACTCTGCTCTAAATAAATAAATAGAAAGCTGCTCGATTTTTGATAACCAAAGCTGGTTAAACAGAAGTAGCCCTGTGGAGTGAGGTCAGAGATAGGCAGCGGCCTCTCCAGAAGCCAGCCCAGGCTCGGGGTGCTAACTGGCCATCTTTTTCCACCATCCTCAATCTGCCCCAACCCCCACAGATCTCCCTAATGAGAGCTCTCTCTGTACTGATCTAGGGCAAACACTTTAAGAAGGAAGTGTGTGACAACATCAAGTTTAATCTATTTGGAAACATGCTGTTATTCATTAATAATAAATAGATCATTTAGGGGCGTTTGATGAGATTAGACAATGATATTTACATTGGCTAGATTCAGCCAGGCAGAAGAGCAATTATCAGATTAGCATTCATGATAGCAGGGACCAGCCTGTCAAAGTCTGTACGCAGGGAATTATTGTGTTGCAGTTCCTTTTGACATTGCTGATGTCTTCTGTGCCCATCCAGGGGGAAACTGAATTTCTAATTCTTTCCTCGTTCTTTATATTGTGAAGTGGCTTCCCATTTCAATCAATGTTATCAAACTCCTCCCTTTGTTCGAATTCTAGTCATAATACCCGTTGTTATATCCAAGGGAAGTAGTGGGGAGAAGCCTCCACTACCTATTAAAAGTCCCACTGGCCTGCGTCTCAAATAGCCTCTGACAACCAAGTCCCCCTCCTGGCCTTCACGTGAGGCTTAGCTACTAAGCCCAGCTGAACCGTTTCTACTGACAGGAGAAGGGGCAAAGGTGGCTGGCTTAAAACCAGGTCGCTTCAGGCAGATGGGGCTCATCAGCCGTGGTTGGCAGCTCATCGAGGAGAAGGAAAACTCTGATCTCAAACCTCCACTGCCTTCTGGCTATACCCACTTGTGGGGAAGGCTCCGAGAGTAAACCCTGAGGAAATATTCAGAGCCGGAGCCGGGTTCAATGCTGACTGGCGACTCCTACGATGCCACTGGTGCCAAAACGTATCGGTCTCTGCTGTCCCTTTGGATTCATCGGCTGAGTGGAGAGGGGGAGCCTGCTGCATGGGCAACAGCTTGCTCTCCGTATCGTACTGCCCAGGCTAGTGAGCTGGATTGTGTATCACATAGACAGCTGGTTGATCAGACCAGCGGAGGGCCTCAATCATTAGACCTTACTCATAATATTTATGGTAAATGAAATTAGTACACGTCTTTCTCTACATTCTTTGACCATTCCTTCAAAACATTCCCACAGCACAAGTCAACAGCACGTTTGAGAGGAACTCAACAAGTCAGGCAACATAGTAGTTAGTGTGACACACTCTTACTGGAGTTCAGAGATCAATCCCGATGTCCTCTGTAAGGAAATTGTACATTGACCCTGTGCAATGCATTAGTTTCCTCCGGGTGCTCTGGTTTCCTCCCATATTCCAGAGACATACTGGTTAGTAGGTTAATTGGACATTATAAATTGTCCTGTGATTAGCTGAGGGTTGAATCAGTGGGTTGCTAACAGCTCAGCTCGAAGGGCCAGAAGGATCTATTCCGCATTCTATCTCTAAATAACTAAATGAATAGGTAGGTAGATAGATAGATAGATAAATCAATAAATAAAGAGAATTAAAACTCAATATTTCAGGCTGAGATCCTTCCAGTAATATCACCTGTTTATTCATCTCCATAGATGCTGCCTGTCCTGTTGAGTTCCTCCAGCGTTTTGTGTGTCTTGCTCAAAATTTCCAGCCCCTGCAGTACCTCTTGTGTTTTTCTGTCTGAGAGTCCATTCCACAGGGCCTGGCCCTTCCGTGTCCAGTGGGGACAAGTCCATCCTCGCCTCAGATCATTCCGATGGCAAGGTGATGTAGCTAATAGAGCTGCTCACCAGCGACACAGGTTCAGTCCTGACCTCCATTACTGCTTAGATGCACATCTAGATGCTTCCGTTTCCCCAAATGTCCCAGAGAGGTGCAAGTTGGTCACTTAATTGGTCACTGTAAATTACTTCTATAGTGTATAGGTCAGTGCTTGCATATATGTCTCTGTATGTGAGGAGAAGAAAACAGAGTTTGAGTAGGATTTGTGTAAATGGTGACATACACATGTACTTCAATAATAAATTTACTCTGAACTTCCAACTTTGGACTTTGAACTTGGAAAATGAATAGTTGATTGTTGTGAGTAGACTTGATGGGCTGGAGCGCCTGTATTTAGAGATACAGCACAGAACACGTGGCCAAGTGGTTAAGGCATTGGACTAGTGATCTGAAGGTCGTGAGTTCGAGCCCCAGCCGAGGCAGCGTGTTGTGTCCTTGAGCAAGGTACTTAACCACACAGTTCTCTGCGACGACACTGGTGCCAAGCTGTATGGGTCCTAATGCCCTTCCCTTGGACAACGTTGGTGT
The DNA here is from genome assembly GCF_963921235.1 of Mobula hypostoma. Taxonomy (NCBI): domain Eukaryota; kingdom Metazoa; phylum Chordata; class Chondrichthyes; order Myliobatiformes; family Myliobatidae; genus Mobula; species Mobula hypostoma. The sequence goes on from NC_086107.1 coordinate 108,932,822, forward strand.
CGTGGAGAGGGGAGACTTGCAGCATGGGCAACTGCTGGTCTTCCATACAACCTTGCCCAGGCCTGCGCCCTGGAGAGTGAAGACTTTCCAGGTGCCGATCCATGGTCTCGCAAGACCAACGAATGTCTTTATTATTATTACAGCACAGAACAGGCTCTTCTCGCCCAACAAGTTGCACTGCCCAGCAATCACCTGTTTAACCACAGCCTAATCACAGGACAATTTATAATCACCAATTAACCTACTAAGTGGATCGCCTTTTGGCTGTGGGAGAAAACTAGAACGCTCAGAGGAAACTCAAGTGGTCTCAGGAAAGACGGCTGAACTCCTTACAGAAGACGTCGGAATTGAAATCCAAAGTCTGACGCCCTGAGCTGTAATAGCGTTGTGCTAATCACAACGCTACCATGGTGCCTCATTTCTGTGCGATTCTGATTCAAATTTGTCCCAGTGTTTATCTCAAAGCTTGGCTCAACCCTCCAAACCCTAATACTGCACATGCCTCCAACAAATGTTACTCCAGCGCAAATAAGAAGGTGCTGACCTTTGTCACTTCCTCCCCTGAGACAAGGTCACTCCCATGTCTGTCTCTGAACTGTGGTATTCAGATGACACTTGGACCGTGCACAAGTTCAGAGTTCAAGTACCAAGTTATCACTTATTTTCAATAGGTCAACGGGTACATTTAATGTCAGAGAATTGGATACAATTAATTTTCTTTGCAAACATCCGCAAAAACAGAGGGGTGCCCCAAAGAATGAATGACAGTTAATTGTTAGTACCCCAAAGCCCCCCCTCAGCTCCTCCCTCCCACGCATAAGCAGCAGCAAAGCAACGACCCCCCCACCACCAGCAAAAAAGCATCGACGCCCTAAACCGAGCACTCAAGCGTGCAGCGAAGCATCAATAAAGTCACAGACTTGCAGTACCCCAAAGACTACTCATTCACCCAGTAATTCAACATACCACAGGCTCTCTCTCTCTCTGTAATAAGGGGAAAAAGAGGTGTCCCCGTTTCACAGCGAGAGGTGAGCCTTAACAAATAACTCACCGATTTACGATATTAAAAGTCTGTTGCGTCGCTTTTTTTGAGCTCTCCACCCAGAGAGCTCAGGTCTCTGGACACACACAAGCAGCTAGCCTGCTGCTCCCGATCCTCCATGTTCTCCCAATGCCTCAATTAGGGGCACTGGCCTTGAATCAGCCCATCTCCAGAGCCACGAAAATCCTGCACCCTGAAGGCGCACTGGTCTTTCAGGACGCGTTCTTGGGGTATCAAAAAGCGGCCGGTCGTGAGGCCCCAAGAGCGGGTCCTGTTCCCGCAAAGAACCAAAGTCAGCGTGTAACTCCAGGTCAGGGTCTTTAAAAGAACCTTGAAAAGGGAAAAGAAGAGATATCAAAGATAGAAATAGAGCTGCTTCCAAAGATGCAAAGAGTCGCCATTTAGCACCATCATGAGTTTGCTCTGCTCTCCACCTTTATTTATTGACATACAGCATGGAATAAGTCCTTTTGGCCCTTCGAGCTGTGCTGTCCAGCAATCCTCCCCATATAACCCTAGCCTAATCATGGGACAATTTACAATGACCAGTTAATCTAACAACCCTCATGTCTTTGGACTTTGGGAGGAAACCAGAGCACCCAGAGGAAACACACGACATCACGGAGAGAACTCCTTACTGACAGTGGTGGGAATTAACTTGTTCATTGAAGTGTATCTGAGGATGGTTCTTCTGCAAGACATCCTGAAGGACCTTCTGCCACCGCGCTACTCCCGGACAATAAAGGTCCTTGCTGAGACCCTAGAAAACGTGGACCTTTTTTTAATATCCTTCACTAATAATCATAATTACCAACATAATCTGTGGTAAAGTTCACCACTGCTTTCAGCATGCTAGTGTGACCTTCATCCAGCTGAGGAAATGGGTGTTTGAAGATTGAAAACCTCAACCCAGAACAAAGTGATCCCTGCCCTTCTACAGGCTTCTGAGATTCGGACTAAACAGGCAAGGATCTTAAATCGCCAACGTCTTCCTTCAGATCCCATGGCAGAATAAGGAACCCAGTGTCAGCGCCCTTTCGAGACCAACACTTTAGTCACAGTCAGCTCCACTGGATAATCCATGACGAACATCAGGCTTCTCAAAGAAACACTTTGTTCCAAAGACTGACATGGCAAGGGATTGGCAGGAGGGAAGAGAAAGCCATTCAAGTTCTCAAAACAATTAAAATAAACCACGCCACTGAAATACCAGATGGTAACATCTCAAAATGAAGAAGGAACATTAATGGTGGCAGTGGGGATTTCCAGAGTCCCAGTCAGGAGTAAGTGGGAGTGCAGCTCCTAAAGTCCACATGATGCCTCCCAATCCACCTGGGGAAGAGTCTGCAAGCCCCGCTTCAGAAACAGAGTGGACGCAAGTCAATCTCTATCCTGTGCAACCAATCAGGAAGAAGAAGATGAATGAAGAAACACAGCAGCTATTGATTCATAATGCAGTAGTGTTCATTCATTCCAGGTCAATGATGTTGCTTGGAGATAAAAACATTGGTCAGACATAACATAACTCGTATTTGAGAAGGAGATAAAGGCATCCGTTAGTCTTGCAGATCCATGGATCTGCGCCTGGAAAGTCTTCACTCTCCAGGGCGCAGGCCTGGACAAGGTTGTATGGAAGACCAGCAGTTGCCCATGCTGTAAGTCTCCCCTCTCCATGACACCAATGTTGTTCAAGGGAAGGACAAGGGCCGATACAGCTTGGCACCAGTGTCGTCACAGGGCAATGTGTGGTTAAGTGCCCTGCTCAAGGACACAACACGCTGCCTAGGCTGGGGCTTGAACTAGCGACCTTCAGATCACTAGTCCAATGCCTTAACTACTTGGCCACGTGCCCACACAGAGAAAGAGAAGGAGATACTGCGCTGTTTAATACCGTGCTGATCTTTCTGCACCTTAAATTATGCAAGACCCTCCCAATAGTTCAGAGAGTTTCTGCACAAGTTGATAGAGTTGTTAAGAAGGTGTTATGGCGTGTTGGCCTTAATTAGTTGGGGTACTGAGTTCAAGAGCTGTGGCATGACCTTACAGCTCAATAAAACCCTGGTTAGACCACACTTGGTGTATTGTGTACAGTTCTGGTTACCTCATTATAGGAAGGATATGGAAGCCTTAGAGAGGGTGCAGAGGAGATTTACCAGGCTGCTGCCTGGATTGGAGAGCGTGTCTCATGAGGATAGGTTGAGTAAGTGAAGGTTTTTCTCTTTGGAGCGAAGGAGGATGAGCGATGACTTGATAGAGGTATACACGATGATAAGGGGCAGAGATCAAGTGGACAGCCAGAGACTTTTCCCCAGGGTGGAAACAGCAAGGGGTTATAATTTTCAGATAATTGAATGCAAGTATAGGGGTGATGTCAGAGGTACATTATTTTACACAGAGAGTGGTAGGCGCATGCCACACCCTGTCAGAGGTGGTGATAGAGGAATATTTAAAATAAACTCTTAAGTTAATCACTTGGATGATAGAAAAATGGAGAGATATGTCGGAGGGAAAGGTTAGATTCATTTTAGAGTTGGTTATATGATAGCACAACATTGTGGGCCGAAGGGTTTGTACTGTGCTGCTTTCTATGTTCTATAATCTTGAATCATTAAGCCAAACTCAAGGATCTAGAGTGGGACTTGAATCTACAAACACATTGGCTCAGACCCAAGAGAGTATTCCCTGCTGACACTGGAATAGATTGAGAGCAGGTATGGTGATTTTTTTTCTTTGTTATTCTTCTCCATGTCTTGTAGCTTACCTTGTCATTTCTTTAGCATTTGTCTGTCTTTTACGAGGCCGAGCTGCTAGCTCAATATTCAACCCAGCACGGATGGAATGCGTGCAAGGAGCTGGCTGGATTCGAACCCGTAACCACTCGCCTCGAGGTTCGCCACTGATGCCACTACACGACCAGCCAACAAACAATTGTGATAGAGTGGTTAAAATACCAGTCCAGCAATTCAAAATGAGCATTCCCCACTGACACTGGAATAGACTGAGAGCAGCGATGGCGATGTAGTAGTTAAAATACCAGACCAGAGATTCAAAGACTTGAACTAACAATCCAAAGACACAAATTCAAATCCCACCTGACAGATGGCATCTGGAAGATGTTGTTTCAGTTAATTAGAAAGGACTAGTCCGTGCCTGTGAGACTACATCTGGTTCACCATGTCCGGAAGGGAATGTTCCCTTTACCTGCTCTAACTTATTAGTTGACTCCACACTCTCGGCTGAAATGACCAGAAGCCATTCAGTTCTACATTGTGCTTGTGCACCGCTTCTACGTCAGGATTTCAGTCTATTCATTTCTTCCCTGGAATCTGGTTGTCACCTGGCAAGTTCAATGTGTATTATTTATCCCTGCTTGCCTTTGAGAAGGGAGTGGTGTTCTCGAACTGCAGAAGCTCCTCTGGTGAAGGATCCCCCTTGGTGCTGTGGAATGGGGGCATCCAGGATTTAGATCCAACAATGGTGAGGGACTGCTGATGTTCTTCCAATTCAGGATGGTGTGCAACTTAATGGGGAGAGCCTGTAGATGGTGGAGCTCCCACGAATTACACCAAGTGTCGATTTTAAAAAGGCTTCTTTTTTCAATACTCGGACTGTACTTTCTCTTTTTCTCGGAGTCCCCTCGTGCATATGCTTTGTTCCTTGGATTGTTTACCTTTTATGTCTAATTTGTTTGTCTTCATGCTAGCCCTGACTTTTCACTTTAAGTTGCAGGTGTCTCATTTGGGATCATGGGGATTATTAACGTTGAAAGGCATGGACAGAGTGGATGTGGCAAAGTTGTTTCCCATGACGGAGGAGTCTAGTACGAGAGGGCATGACTTAAGGATTGAAGGGCGCCCATTCAGAACAGAAATGCGAAGAAATTTTTTTAGTCAGAGGGTGGTGAATCTATGGAATTTGTTGCCACGGGCGGCAGTGGAGGCCAAGTCATTGGGTGTGTTTAAGGCAGAGATTGATAGGTATCTGAGTAGCCAGGGCATCAAAGGTTATGGTGAGAAGGTGGGGGAGTGGGACTAAATGGGAGAATGGATCAGCTCATGATAAAATGGCGGAGCAGACTCGATGGGCCGAATGGCCAACTTCTGCTCCTTTGTCTTATGGTCTTATGGTCTATTAAGCTCTTAACCTATTGATCACTTTTATGCAACTTGGGATCATTTAATTAGCACAAGATTTTTCAATGTCCGGAATTCCTACATGCTCCAGGGTGTTTTTTTTGGGGGGGGGTGTCAACCCCTCTTTGTTGGTTCGCTCTGGTTGCTTGTCGGGTGAAACGCAGACGGAGTTCTTCTATGTATCGTTTGTCAAGATTGTGTATTGTTTGCCTGAACTCTTGTTAGTATTTCCAGTCAACCTTTGTAATAACTCTTTAGTTTTGCTTTAATCGTCCAAGTCTTTATGATTCGTGCACTTGAGTTCTCTGGAAGACCCTCGCACCAAGTATCGGCGGCCTTTTTCCTTCTTGGTGGGAGAAGTTGCCCAACGACATTGGACATTACGATTATAGACTCACTTTGTGGCCTATTTTAGACCTTCACAGAGCACAGCAAGTAGAAACGTGGCCTCACGTCTCCAGTGACCTGGACTGAAACCTGACCTTTTCTGTGACCCACATGGAGTTTTCACATTCTCTTTGTGGCAGCATGGGTTTCCTCCAACAAAGATTGAGTGGTAATAGTTGGAGACTTTTTCCCAGGGCGGAAGTGGCTAATACGAGGTGGGGGAAGGATAATTTTAAGGTGACTGGAAAAAGTATGAGGGTGGGGGATGTCAGAGAGAAGTTGTACTTTATACAGAGAGTGGTGAGTGCATGGAACACCCTGCCAAGGGTGGCTGGTAGAGGCAGATACTTTAAGACATTTATGAGACTCTTAGACAGGCATATGGATGATAGAAAAGTCAAAGTTCAAAGTTCAAAATAAATTGATTATCAAAGTACATGAGATTCATTTTCTTGCGAGCATCCTCAATAAATCCATAATAGAATAATCACCATAATAGAATCAATGTAACACCTCATCAACTTGGACTTACAACTAGTACATAAAAGATAACAAACTGCGCAAATACAAAATGAAAGAAATCATAATAATAAATAAATAAGCAATAGATATTTAGAACATGAAGAGTCATAGAAAAGTACAGCACAGAAACAGGCCCTTTGGCCCATCTAGTCCATGCTGAGCTGTTTAAGCTGCCTACTCCCATTGATCTGCACCAGGACCATTGCCCTCCATACCCCTACCATCCATGTACCTATCCAAACTTCTCTTAAATGTTGAAATCGAGCTCACATGCACTACTTGTGCTGGTGGCTCATTCCACACTCTCTCCGTCCTCTGAGTGAAGAGGTTTCGTCTCATGTTCCTCTTAAACCTTTCACCTTAACCCACGACTTCTGGTTGTAGTCCCACCCAACCACAGTGGAAAAAGCCTGCTTGCATTTACCCTGTCTGTACCCCTCATAATTTTGTGCACCTCTATCAGATCTCCTCTCAATTTCGATGTTCTAAGGAATAAAGTCCTAGCCTATTCAATCTTTCCATATAACTCAGGTGCTCCAGACCCAGTCACATTCCGGTAAATTTTCTCTGTACTCTTTCAACCTCGTTAACATCCTTTCTGTACGTACATGACCAAAACTACGCACAGTACTCCAAATTAGGCCTCACCAATGTCTTATACAACTTCAACATAATATCCCATCTTCTGTCCTTAAAAGTGAGTCCATAGAAAGATGGAGGGTTTTGCAGGATCGAGGGGTTAGATTGATCTTAGAGTAAGTTAAAAGACTGACACAACATCATGAAACGAAGGGCCTGTTCTGTGCTGTAATGTTCTATGTTCTATCCAAAAGATGAGAGGGTTGGCAAACTAATTTGCTGCTGTAAGGTGTTACTAGCGTCTAGGTGAGTGGTAAGATATGAGAGGGGGGAGTTAATAGAATGTTGGCAGAATAACATGGTATTAGTGTAGGGTTAGCATGAATAGGTGTTTGATGGGCCAAAGGGTCATCCCTTGTATGACTCTGATTACAGTTCACCCCACTGCCTTTCTCCAGTTTAAGACTAATGTTGTTAACCATAATGTTCTCCAGAATACTTCCTATGGTTCTGTCAATTCTCTACAATACTGTGACTACCCCCCACCCCCCAGTGGTTAAGTGCCCGGAGGTTACCAAGGGAGACACCCTCACTTCCATGAATCCACCTAAAGTCCTGCTGAAGAGGAAGGTTTGTTAATCGGCTTGTACCTTGAGGAATGGAGTCTGTCTGAGAAGGTGCATTCAAGAACTGACAGTCTGTAGCTGGTCTGAAAATAGAATAATCGGAATGGTAAATGTGATAATTATTTTCAGAAGAAATGTAAATTTCCACAACCACCAGACATCCTTACATACCCATCACTTTTATTCTTTCACAGGAGGTTACAGAGTCATTGAAAAGCACAGTGGCCACTTTATTAAGTACTTCCTGTAGCTACTAATTTCACCACTGTGTGTATATTTGTAGTCTTCTGCAGCTGTAGCCAATTCACTTCAAGATTCGATGTGTTGTGCATTCAGAGATACTGTTCTGCACACCACTGTTGTAATGTGCGGTTATTTGCATTACTGTCAGCTTAAACCAGTCTGGCCATTCTCCTCTGACCTCTCTCATTAAAAAGACATTTTTGCCCGCTGAACTGTCGCTGACTGGATTTTTTTTAATTTTTCAAACTATTCTCAGAAAGCTCTAGAGACTTGTGCATGAAAATCCCAGGAGATCAGCAGTTTCTGAGATACTTAAACCACCCCATGTGGTACCAGCAATTATTCCACGGACACGGATGCTGCCCAACCTGCTGAGTTCCTCCAGCATGTTGTGAGTGTTGCTTTGACCCCAGCATCTGCAGATTATTTTGTGTCTTCAGTCATATTATCTTCCCCATTCTGATGTTTGGTCTGAACAACAACTGAACCTCTTAACCATGTCTGCGTGCTTTTATGCATTGAGTTGTTGCCACATCTCTGATGATTGGATACTTGCATTAACGAACAGGTGCACAGGTGTACCTAATAAAGTGGCCACTGTGGAAGTTTATTCAATACACCCACCACCCACTATGTGAAAACTTTGCTCCACCACAACCATTTCAACTCCTGTTTCATTGACATCATCTCTTGATGTTCTCCTCCAGATATTTTCCACCTAGTTCTTCCACAGTGGAAATTCCTTCCTCTACAGAAATCAGTTGGGAGAATATCGGAATGGAATTTACTAGAGGCACAACGAGATTCAACGTCTTCACGACAAATACTACTCCTCTGACACAGCAGTACTGTGCCAGAATTGGGACAGATTCAAGTCAAATTCAAGTTTATTGTCATGTGCACCAGTGTACACATGTGCAGGTGCAACGGAAAATATCTTACTTGCAGCAGCTTCACGGGAATAGAGCATCAGGCTTGCAGGTGTACCTAATAAAGTGGCCACTGTGTGTTTATGATATGGTTGCATTTTGTGTTTCCTTGTAACTGTACCCATAACTATCATCCATTACATCTCCATCCCACTGTACCCTTAGCCTTCAAGTTCAGCAGGACCAGAATGGGAAGAGATACTAAACACAACAACAAGAGGGGCCTAAGAAGGAATATAAAAATTCATTCGTTACGTGCCGTGTCGTATGACATGGGCGATTGTGGTCTTTCCATGGCCATGATTGTCCTTGGCAGTTTTTTTCTCCAGGAGTGGAAGTGGTTTGCCATCGCCTTCTTCGGGGCAATATCTTTACAAGACAGGTGACCCCCCCCCACCCCCCACCAGCCATTATCAATCCTAGTCAGAGATTGTCTGCCTGGCGTCAGTGGTCGCATAACCCAGACCTGTGATATGCACCAGCTGCTCATACGACCATCTACCACCTGCTCCCTTGGCTTTAGGTGACCCTGATCAGGGGGACAGGGGGTGGTTAACCTTGCCCAATTGGTGACCCGCATGCTAGCAAAGGGAAGAAGCAACTTACGCCTCCTTTGGTAGAGACATATCTTCACCCTGCCACCCATAATATGAAAATATTAAGGTTATATAACAGTAAATCACGACAGATGAGATATGGGTGTGTCCATTGAGGGACAGACAGATCAAGGCCACACATATTAACAGGAAGAGGATGAAAATATTAAACATTGTTTAGCTTCAGTATCCAGCAAGACGATAAGATAGGTGGGTATGTCAATGGTTGCAAGGATGATAAATGAAATGAGTGTAATTAAAAACTGAATATAAGATACACGAATCAAATGAGATAAAGCCCCAGGTCCAGATAAGCTGCCTCAGTATATTTTAAAAGAACCAAAGGAAGAGATATTCGAAGCATTACTGAGGATATTTAATAGTTTCTTAGCGACAGGTGTGGTGTCAGACCATTGTTAGAAAGTTAATGTAGTACCTGTAGTTATAAAAGGAGGGGGAAATAGAAGCTTACAGGGAATTATAGAGCAATCGGCTTAATAAGAGTGGTGGGAAAAGAGTGGGATAACTACATGGGAGAGATTAGCAGCACAACCAAATAGAAATATAGCAATGAGAAGTCTGCACAGATTTCAAAAGTGAAAATGGCATTTACTTATCCAGAGGAGAGCAGGCTCTTCCAGCTCAACGAGCTGCACCACCCAGCAAACCATCTAACACTACCCTAATCACCGGTAAATTTACAATGATGTGTCATTGAAATAAGTTCATGGGTTTGGTGAGTGAGACAGAAGACACTAACTGCGAATAAGGATATTAATCAGTTACTTACAAAAGTAAACAATTTGACCAAACATTTAAGTCCACCCCCCCAAGTTACACAAACTACAGAACTAAATATTCAACAATAGATACTTAGCCAAAAAGTGTGCGTGCAGCATACTTTCCTGACAGTTCTCTGTAACATGCCTCAGACAAAGGGGAGAGAGAGAATTGCTCACATGTGCTGTCCTTTATACCCTCGAGCTGTTTGAAACTGGGCACTGGATGCCACGGCACCCAAGACAACCAATGGGAAGGGCAGCTACAGCTTTTAAACTGACCAATCATGATCAGCACAATGGAAGCAGCCTTCATCAGCAAATAAATCATGCCCTCCCTACAGGTCTTTGGAATGTGGGAGGAAATTGGGGCACCCGGAGGAAATCAACGCACTCACCTGATGAACATACAAACACTTTACGGACGGCATCAGAATCGAACTCCGAACTCTGGATACCCTCGAGCTGAGATGTCGCCGTGGTAACTGCCATGCTCCCATGGCTAGAAAATGTTGCTTGACTTACCTTAATGAAATTTTTGAGGAAGCATCAGAGAACAGCCAGATGTACTTCATCATGCCCTCAATAACGTACCTCAAGACAAACAAGTGAGCATCAGAGAATGTGGAAATACACCCCTTCATCTCCACTCTAATCCTTCCAGCAGTTATAATTTCTGGTCCTCAGACTTCTTGCTGAAGGAAACATGCCTAACGACAACAACACAGACAAACACCTACGTCAGTCCCAATTAAGGGTCACGGCCCGAAATGTTGACTCTTTGTTCTTTTCCATAGAGGTTACCTTACCTGCTGAATTCCTGCAGCATTTTGTGTGTGTTACTCTGGACTTCCAGCATCTGCCGAATCTCTTGTGCCTAACAGCATCAAGATTTTAAATGTCTTACCTTTCTCTATATCAGCGGAAACAATCCCACCTTAAGTAATCTCGTCGTTATCCATCTCCAGCCCTGGAAACACCTCCATACAGTTAACAAATAGCCAAGTTCCAAGTTCAGACTGAACTTATTATCTAAAGTACGTATATGTCACCATACTCTACCCTGAGATTCATTTTCTTGCAGGCATTCACAGCAAAACAAAGAAATACAGTAGAACCAATGAAAGTGCATGCAAGGATGGACAAACAGACAACCATGTTGACACACAACGATCCACCAAGCTCCCACATCCTCTGCTCACTGACGAGAATTGTGTATAGTGCAATGGCCCAACTGATCTTCAATGATATATCAATGTTAAATTTCAGAACTAAAAATTAATTGTTATTGAATGTACTTGAGCTTCCAGCATTGCTTTTTTATGCATAAAATATATTCTGAAATGTTCTAGCCCAATCTCCCTGCTCTTATATTTTATGTCCTTGTTAATGATATCTGAAATGTTCTTCCACCAGTCTGGCAGATTAAAGGTTTTTTGAGCAGAAGGAATACAGGGGTCAGCCTAATCATATTCTGTCCCTGGGATCTGAACACACCAATTTCACTTGGTATCCAGAAGAGGCAGGGGCCTGCAGTCAATGATGACACAGCACTAAATTGAACTAAACTGAATATTTCTAGACTGTGTCAATGACTCTGTGCTTTGATGTTTTATATTCTGTATGTTTTTCGCTCATTTTTGCTGTTGGAGCAATTTGTTCTTTTTTTTTTCTTTGCACTTTGGTTGTTTGATGTTTTCTTTGAACAGGTTCCATGGTTTTCTTTGTTTCGTGGCTGTCTGTGGTGAAGATGAATGTCAGGGTTGTATACTGCACACATACTTTGATAGTAAGTCTACTTTGAACTTTGAATTTGCCTTTGATATCTTCAATCCATCGGTAATTTTGTATTGAATCAAAACCAGGGCCTAGGATTGTTGTGTTGAACACCTACTTATCAATCCACCTGCAGAACCAAGAGGGAGTTCTCCACTTGTGATACCAGACAAGAGATTAAAAAAAAGGCGGTTGATTGCAACATCAGAACTTTACTATCTCATAATCGGCCATTTGTGTCCTGGGACATGGTGGCATAATTGTGAAGTTATTGGACTTCAGGAGCCAGGAGAACATGAGGAATTTGAATTCCCCACGGCGTGCCACGATAGTGTAGCTGGTACCGCGATGCTATTGCAGTTTGGGGCATCGGCGTTCAGCATTCTCTGCCCAGCGTCCTCTGTAAGGAGTCTCTGTATGTCCGCCCCGAAGAACGTGTCGGTTTTCTCCTGGTGCTCTGGTTTCCTCCCATGGTCCAAAGAGGTTAATTAGTCATTGTAAATTGCCCCTGTGATTAGCATAGGGTTAAATCGAAGTCATCAGGGATGCTGCTGCAGTGCAGCTCAGAGGGCTAGAAGGGCCTATTCCATGCTGTATCTCAGTAATAGGTCCAGTTAACAATCAAGTCGTATGAACAATAGAAAAATATATTCAGCTGGCTTTTGACTTTAGACCCTTAACTACCTGCTGAAACATTGTGGGACAATTAGAGTTGCCAGTGATATCCACATCTTGTGCATGCTCTGAATATCAACCCACAACATAGTCACACAGCATAGTAACAGGCCCTTTGGCCCATCAAGTTTGCGATGGTCTGCAAGCACCCATTTATACTGTAATCTTACTCCCACCTTGTTTGATACTCCCCACATTCCCATCAACCTCCCGCAGAGTTTGTCACTCGCCTGTGTACCAGGAGCAACTTAAAGCGCCATTCAGCCTACTGACCCGTGCGCTTGGGAGGAAACCGGAGCATGCGGAGGAAACTCACACAGTCACGGAGAGTACATGAGGTCAGGAGTGAATCGCAGTTGCTGGATCTGTCAGACAATTATACTGTGCTGCACTGTACAATGCAGCATTAGTATGAGACCACTCTTAGTTTCTGAATGTCATTCTTTACAATGGAAGCCACAAGGAGGCCATTTGGTCTGCTCATTTTATGCAAGCCCCTTAACTGAGCTATCCAATGATTCCCATTCTCTGTCAATCATAGTTACCCAATGACCTAAATTAGAACAGCACAGGCCTTTCGGCCCACAACACTGTGCTGACCCTTTAACCTACAGCAAGATCTATCTAACCAAGGTAAATGGTAGGGCACTGAAGAGAGCAGTAGAAAAGAGGGATCTGGGAATACAGATACAAAATTCCCTAAAAGTGGCATCACAGGTAGATAGGGTCATAAAGAGAGCTTTTGGTACATTGGCCTTTATAAATCAAAGTATTGAGTATAAGAGCTGGAATGTTATGGTGAGGTTGTATAAGGCATTGGTGAGGCTGAATTTGGAGTATTGTGTTCAGTTTTGGTCACCAAATTACAGGAAGGATATTAATAAGGTTGAAAGAGTGCAGAGAAGGTTTACAAGGATGTTGCTGGGACTTGAGAAACTCAGTTACAGAGAAAGGTTGAACAGGTTAGGACTTTATTCCCTGGAGCGTAGAAGAATGAGGGGAGATTTGATAGAGATATATAAAATTATGATGGGTATAGATAGAGTGAATGCAAGCAGGTTTTTTTCCACTGAGGCTAGGGGAGAAAAAAAACAGAGGACATGGGTTAAGGGTGAAGGGGGAAAAGTTTAAAGGGAACATTGTGGGGGAGCTTCTTCACACAGAGAGTGGTGGGAGTGTGGAATGAGCTGCCAGATGAAGTGGTAAATGTGGGCTCACTTTTAACATTTAAGGAAAACTTGGACAGGTACATGGATGAGAGGTGTATGGAGGGATAGGGTCCTGGTGCAGGTCAGTGGGACTAGGCAGAAAAATGGTTCAGCACAGCCAAGAAGGGCCAAAAGGCCTGTTTCTGTGCTGTAATGTTCTGTGGTTGTATGGTTATGAGGTCTATATAACCCTTCCTTCCCATATAACCCTGCATTTTTCTATCATCCATGTGCCTATCTTAAGCATCTTGACTCCATCAGCACCATTGGCAGTGCATTCCACGCATTGTAAAAAAACTTAGCTCTGATATCCCCGCCAATACTTTCCTTCAATCACCTTAAAATAAGGTCCTCCCATTATATGAAAAGTGAGTCCTGACTTGGTAACACTCTAGCAGACTCACAGCCAATCATGAACTTTGACCAATCAAATTGGATCATCTGCAGACTCACAACCAACCAAGAACCCTGACCAATTAAGTCAGTCTGTCTGCAGACGCACAGCCAGTTGTGAAACCTGACCAATCAAACCGCTGAAAAAGAGAGAACCTGCCTGTCATTTTCGTCTGAAAGATTCTAATGCAGTGTAACAATGAGCCAATTAAATAGCTCAGGATGGCTTGGCTAGATTGGCATCAACAACCTTGCTCTCAACATCCATAAGACCAAAGAATTGAGTGTATGCCTTCAGGCTGCTGTACCTCCTTCCTGATGGTAGCAATGAGAACAGGGCATGACCTGGCTGATTAGATTAGATTATGAGGACACTCAGTCCTCGTTTATTGTCATTTAGAAATGCATGCATTAAAAAATGATACAATGTTCCTCCAGAGAGAGATCACAGAAACACGGGACAAACCAAGACTAAAACTGACAAAACCACATAATTATAACATATAGTTACAACAGTGCAAAGCAATACCGTAATTTGTTAAAGAGCAGACCATGGGCACGGTAAAAAAAAGCCTCAAGTCCTGATAGCCCCATCATCTCACGCAGACGGTAGAAGGGAGAAACTCTCCCTGCCATGAACTCCAAGCACCTCAAACTTGCCGATGCATTGGAAGCACCCGATCGCAGCCGACTCTGAGTCTGTCTGAAAAATTCGAGCCTCCAACCAGCCCCTCCGACACCGAGCACCGAGCGCCATCTCTGCCAAGCGCTTCGACCCCACCCCGGCCGCCGAGCAACAAGCAAAGCCGAGGACTCAGGGCCTTCCCCTCCGGAGATTCTGGATCACGCAGTAGCAGCGGCAGCGAAACAGGCATTTCAGAAGTTTCACCAGATGTTCCTCCGTGCTCTCATGTCTGTCTCCATCAAATCAGGATTGTGCACGGCACCCTTCTTGACAGATAACAGACATCACCACCGGAGTGGCCGCTGCGAGCTGCGTCGCGCCGCCATCTTCTCCTCCTGAAGATGGGGGTCCTTAACGAAGGATGCGGCCTTTCTGAGGCATCGCTCCTTGAAGATGTCCGAGATGCTGGGGAGGATAGTGCCCATGATGGAGCAGACTAAGTTTATAAATTCCTGTGGTTTAATTTGATCCTGTGCAGTAGCCACTCCCCCCACCCCCCCCCCCACATAGTACATCTGTAGAAACTTGCTGAGTGTCTTTGGTGCATACAAAATCTCCCCAAACTTCTAATGAAATATAGCCTCTGCCGTGCCTTCTTTGTAGCTGCATCAGTACGTTGGGTCCAGGTTAGATCCTCAGAGATGCTGACACCCAGGGACTTTAATTAGCTCACTCTTTGCACTTCTGATCTGATCTTATTCTACAGATGTTGAATTGGGCAATAAAATTGATCAAAGTAGAGTACAAAGTTCGAAGTAAATTTATTTTTATCCAAGTGTCATCATATGCCACCTTGAAATTCATTTTTTGCAGGCATTCACAGTAAAATAAAAAAACAACAGGAACAGTGAAAAATTACACACAAAGACTGATAATAAAACAAAGTGCAAAAGAAGACAAACTGTGCAAATAAAAAAGAAAGAAAGAAGTAAACAAGTAATACTGAGAACATGTGTTTTAGTGAGTCCATAGGTTGTGGAATCGGTTTAGAGTTGAGGTGACTGAACTGATCCACACTGGTTCAGGAGACCGGTCGTTCTACGGTAAGAACTGTTACTGAACTGGTGGTGTGAAACGTGAGGCTCCTGTACCTCCTGCCCAATGGCAGCAGCGAGGAGGGAGCATGGCCTGGATGGTGACGGTTCTTGATGAACTCACGTGATCATAAACAGGTGCTGTGGAATCACTGCATCTCCTGTGGAGTGATGCCTCAAAATAGTGGCGTCCATCATTAAGGACCCCCATCACCCAGGTCATGCCCTCTCAAAGCTGCCATCAGGAAGGAGATACAGAAGCCTGAAGCCACACACTCAACGATTCAGGAACAGCTTCTTCCCCTCTGTCACCGGATTTCTGAATGGACATTGAACCCATGAACACTACCTCCCTACCTCACAGCATTTTTATTTCTATTTTTGAACGACTTACTTAATTTACCTATTTAATATATTCAATTCAAGCTTAATTGTCATTTAATTATACATAAATACTCATGCATACAGCCAAACGAGACAGCGTTACTATGGGGGTCGAGGTGTTAACTGTCACACACAAGATCACAATCACAGAATAAAAGAGACCATACCCCCACCAAGCCCACCAATATCATCTGTCAACCCGACCCAGCACCACAGCTTTGAGGCCCAGTCTTGCTCCGACGCCCAACTCCCGCTAGGCAATATCGTGGCCCTGAGGGACTGTACAAGCACATAGGAAGGAGAAGATGGCAATGCGACGCAGCTCGCAGTGGCCACTCTGGTGGTGATGTCTGTTATTTGTCAAGTAGGGTGCCGTGCACAATCCTGATTTGATGGAGCCGGACATGAGAGCACGGAGGAACATCCGGTGAAACTTCTGAAATGCCTGCTTCGCTGCTGCTGCTACTGTGTGGTCCGGAATCTCCGGAGGGGAAGGCCCCGAGTCCTCCGCTTTGCTTGTTGCTCGGCGGCCGGGGCGGGGTCGAAGCGCTCAGCAGAGGATGGTGCTCGGAGAGGCTGTGTCGAAGGGGCTGGTCAGAGGCTCAAAGTTTTCGGACAGATTCAGAGTCCACCGCAGTCGGGCTTCCAATGGTGCTGCATCGGCAAGTTTGCGGCGCTTGGGGGTTCATGGCAGGGAGAGTTTCTCCCTTCTACCGTCTGCGTGAGATGATGAGGCTATCAGGACTTTGAGACTTTTTTTTACCGTGCCCATGGTCTGCTCTTTATCAAATTATGGTATTGCTTTGCACTGTTGTAACTATATGTTATAATTATGTGGTTTTGTCAGTTTTAGTCTTGGTTTGTCCTGTGTTTCTTGTGATATCATTCTGGAGGAACATTGTATCATTTTTTAAGGCATGCATTTCTAAATGACAATAAACGAGGACTGAGTGTCCTCATAATCTAATCTAATATAGAATATTAGCTAAAACACAATCTCACAGATGCATATGTATATAGTCTGGACCCCTCAGTGCATATGAAATCTTCAGTCACCACAACTGCGTTACACCACCCCCGGTAGAGCACGCTGGCTCAGACACACCTCTTCCCTCAGCGGCTGTACAATATATATATATTTACTGTAATTCACAATCTGTTCACTATATTGTGTATTGCATTGTACTGCTGCCACAAAGACAACAAATTTTACAACATAGTCAAAGATTCAAAGTACATTTATTAACAAAGAATGTACAAATTTTACACCTTGAGACTTATTTGCTTACAGGCAGCCAGAAAGCAAGAAACCTGAATAACCCAATTTTTAAAAAAAGAAAGACCTGGGAAAGAGGAAAAAACACACACACACACCATGCAAACAATAGGAACAAACGACAGCATTCCGAACCAGACAGCCCTTAGATCCACTGCCCAGAGCAGCTGGAGTGGACCCAAGCCCCGACCTCAGTTCATCATATTGAACATCATGCGAAACTCGCAGAAACAGCAGCTGCTGGAGCAGATCACAGCCCCGGCGCTGCAGAGAGAGGAATAAACATTGCAGGAGCACGAGCGAAATCGGTCTGGCCCTCGCCTCCGATCCTGACACTCAGGCTTTCCAGTCTACGTAGGCCGGCCTTTAAATCGTCCAAGCACCAGGTAGTGCCTTGCCCTAGAATCCGGATCCCGTCGCAGCAACAGGCTTGGGTCACACAGCCCGAAGGCATTCTCAATCTCAGCAAATCTGCTCGGTGCTTGGAGCGATCTTACCCTGCACCCGGGTTTGGTGGCCGGGCAGCGAAATGCTTCCACATCGACTCCTCTCTGAATCACTCAGTCCACAGCGGTGACATTCTGATCAGAGGTAGTGGAAAGTGTGGAAAACCTAAAGTTCCTTGGAGTTACGTTGTCAAAACAGCTGACATGGACCACCAACACCTTGCTGCTTGTAAAAAAAGGCACAACAAAGACTCTTCTTCCTCAGAAAGCTGAAACAGGCCAAACTCCCACAAAAGCTGTTGCTTAACTTCCACAGAAGCACAATTGAAACCATCCTGACCAACAGCGCCCCAGTGTGATATGTCAGCTGCACAGCCGCTGAGCGACAAGACCTGCATCGCGTGGTGAAGGCGGCCCAGCGAATTGTCAGGATGGAGCTCCCAGGACTGGACACCACCTATTCCAGCAGACTCAGGAGGAAAGCAATCAGCATAACCAGAGACACCACACACCCCGGCCACTCCCTGTTTGACCCGCTGCCGTCCAGCAAAAGGTTCAGGACACTAAAAGCCAGAACAAATAATCTGAGGAACAGCTTCTAACCCAGAGCTGTGGCCTCCATCACACCACTCCCACAGAACAATGACTGAAACTGTGAGCACACACATCCACACACAGGGACTCAAATACTTGCACTAACGGCACTTTGTGCATTACTGTGATATTCTGGTGCTGCTGCAACTTATTTTCTGCTACTTATCTATTTAATACTGTTGTAGCCCCCCGGTCAACCTCAGGGTCGCTCGGCTCGCTGTCGTCTAGGGAAATAGCCCTCGGCCCCGCCAAGCTGGGTAATTAGTTTGTGTGGATGCTGTGTGATGTACCCCACCCCACCCAAATAACAGACAATACACCAGATACGATTAAATGATTTACAGTTTATAGATATTACTGGAACTATATAATTAATAGAGAATAAAATATAAAAGGAAGATAAAAGGTGCCACACTTATCAAAGTTCAATCTCTTCGTGCACAAACAGTTGGAGCTCAGGACCCTTCTTCTTCACCCTGTGACCCCTCAGACCACGTCGACCGGCCGCCTGGGACCAACAACGGTGGTTGACCAGACGCTCCACACGAGTCCGTCTCCATCTCCTCGCCAAACGCCCTCCTCGGGGTCCAACCCCGTTAGCGGACATCACAGCACCTGGTCCATCCTCTGTCTCTCTCTCCCGCCTTCTGCCCCAAAACCCTGTGCATACAATATCTTACAGATACACCAAAAACATAACAACTATCGCAATTGGTTCATAACATCTTCTTATCAGTAACGTGATTCAACAAACTGCTAGCCGGAGGACTTTCTCAGCATTTAACATAACAGAGATGCATTCCCAAGTATAACATAACAAAGAAGCCATTTTAGTTAGCCTACGCAGTAACTTAAGAGACGAAACCCACTTACACCGTTTTGCTATTACTGTCTTGTTTTTATCTACCGCTTTATTTAATTGCCTGAGAGGAAGCCAAACAGAGTTTCATTGTACCTATGTACAAGGACAATAAAGATCATTCAGTTCAAAATTCAATTCAATTGGAGTCCTCAGTTCCACGTCATTGAGGAGGTCACACACCCAATAGTGCATCCCTGCCTCGGTACTAGGAGCGGACTTGTGCGCTCAAATCACCGTGGATTCAACCACATTTGAGCAAGAGAAGAGAAGCCTAAATAAAACCATAAGCCATTTTTCACATTCTGATAAAAGTTAATTACCTGTCAAGAGCACAGTTGTATCAAACATTTATAAATTGTTTGTGCTTCATTACTTGCACTGGCATAGTTTTGTTAATTGTGTAAGATCTCCGCTTCCTCGCCACAGACTAAGCCCCTGCCAGCAAATTGTCTGAGGTAATTTTCTGATTGTTTGCAGACGAGGCGTCATGCTTGACCCCAGTGACATGCTCATTTATTTATCGGGATACAGTGCGGAAAGGCCCTTCTGGCCTTTTGAACTGCACTGCCCAGCAATCCCCTGGTTTAATCCTAGCTTAATCACAATCACAATCAGGCTTAATACCACCAGCAAATGTCGTGAAATCTGTTGTCTCTGCGGCAGCAGTACAATGCAATACATGGTAATATAGGAAAAACCTGTAAGTTACAGCAAATATTATATAGAATACATAAATTAGATAAATTAAATAAATAGTGCAAAAACAGAAATAAAAAATGTAGCAATGAGAACAGGGCATGTTCTGGGTGATGGGGGTTCTTAATGAGGGATGCCGCCTTTTTGAGGCATCACTCCTTGAAGATGTCCTGGATACTACAGAGGCTGGTGCCCGTGGTGGAGCCAACTAAGTTTACAACTCTCTGCAGCTTACTTCGATCTTTTGCAGTAGCCACCTACCCCGCCGTAGCAGAGAGCGATGCAGTCAGTCCAAATGCTCTCTACAGTACATCTGCAGGAGTTTTTGAGTGTTTTAGGTGACAAACCAAATCTCCTCAAACTCCTAATGAAATATAGCTGCTGTCTTGCCTGATTTATAGCTGCATCAATATGTTAGGACCAGGTTAGGTCCTCAGAGATATTAACACCAAGGAGCTTGAAATTGCTCACTCTCTCCACTTCTGATCCCTCTATGATGACTGCTGTGTGTTTGCTCATCTTACCCTTTCTGAAGTCTACAGTCACGGGACAATTTACAACGACCAATTAATCTACCAACTGGTACATCTTTTGGACTGTGGGAGGAAACCAGAGGAATCCCACGCGGTCACGGGGAGAACCTACACACTCCTTACAGGCAGTGGCAGGAATTGAACCCGGGTCACTGGTACTGTAAATCATTTTTCCAACTACTATGCTGCCGTGCCGCCCCAAAGCTGGAGACACAAGAGGCGCTAGATGCTGGAATTGCCTATCACCTGTTGCAATCTACGTTCTCCCTCCTCCATTTGCCTAACCCCATCTCACCAGGAGCCATCCATTGCTTGCCAGCTCTTGCTCCTTTCCCTTCCCCTCTCCTCTTTATACTGACTATCTATCAGTCCAGATGAAAGTTCTCAGTTTGAAACACCAACTACCTATTCTTCCCTCCACGGATGCTGCCTGATCCACTGAGTTTCTCAATGTCTAATCAACGCTGTCTTCTTCCTCCTCTCCCTGATGATCCATTCCCTCTACTCACCTGCTTTTCAAAGTAAACAGATTATCAAAATCTGTATATGTTACCATATATTATATTGAGATTCATTTTCTTGCAGTATTAACACATATTAACAGATGGCAGCGCGACGCAGCTCGCAGTGGCCACTCTGGTGGTGATGTCTGTTATCTGTCAAGTAGTGTGCCATGCACAATCCTGATTTGGTGGAGACGGACGTGAGAGCACGGAGGAACATCTGGTGAATCTTCTGGAATGCCTGCTTCGCTGCTGCTGCTACTGTGTGGTCCAGAATCTCCGGAGGGGAAGGCCCCGAGTCCTCGGCTTTGCTTGTTGCTCGGCGGCCGGGACGAGGTCGAAGCGCTCGGCAGAGGATGGTGCTCGGAGAGGCTGTGTCGGAGGGGCTGGTCGAAGGCTCGAAGCTTTCGGACGGACTCAGAGTCCGCTGCGGTTGGGTGCTTCCAATGGTGCTGCATCGGCAAGTTTGCGGTGCTTGGAGGTTCGTGGCAGGGAGAGCTTCTCCCTTCTACCGTCTGCGTGAGATGATGAGGCTATCGGGACTTTGAGACTTTTTTTTTACTGTGCCCATGGTCTGCTCGTTATCAAATCATGGTATTGCTTTGCACTGTTGTAACTATATGTTATAATTATGTGGTTTTGTCAGTTTTAGTCTTGGTTTGTCCTGTGTTTCTTGTGATATCATTCTGGGGGAACATTGTATCATTTTTTAATGCATGCATTACTAAATGACAATAGACAAGGACTGAGTGTCCTCATAATCTAATCTAATCTAAGATAAAGAAATGCAATAGAATTTATGAGAAACTATACATAAACAAAGATTCAAACAACCAATGTGCAAAAGGAGATGCACTGTAAACAAAAATACAAAAGATCAATAATAATGAGAACATGGGTTGTAGAGTCCTTGAAAGTGAGTCCGTAGGTTGTGGAACCAGTTCAGAGTTGTGGTGAGTGAAGTTATCCACACTGGTTCAGGAGCCTGGTGTTTGAAGGGTAATATCTGTTCCTGAACTTGGTGGTGTAGGACCCAAGGCGCCTGTAACTCCTGCTCGATGACGAGGCCGCACTCTGAGCAGGTTTGGGTGCCTTATGTTAGAAAGGATGTGCTGAACTGGGGAGGGTTCAAAGGGGGTACACAAAAATGATTCCAGGATTAAACAGCTTCTCACTTGAAGAGCGTCTGATGGCTCTGGGCCTGTATTCACTAGAATTCAGAAGAATGAGGGATGACCTCATTGAAACCTATTGAATGCTGAAACCTTGATAGAGTGGATGTGGAGAGGATGTTTTCTATGATAAAAGAGTCTAAGACCAAAGGACACAGCCTCAGAATAGTGGGGAATCCTTTTAGAAAGGAGGTGAGGAATAAATTTCTTCATCCAGAGGGTGGTGAATCTGTGGAATTCTTTGCCAGAGGCAGAAGTGGAAGCCAAGTCTTTATTTATACTTAAGGCAGAGGTTGATAGATTCTTGATTGGCCAGGGGGAGAAGGCAGGAGATGGGACTGGGAGGAAAATTGGACCAGCCATAATGAAATGGCAGAGCAGACCCCATGGGGCAAATGGACAAATTCTGCTCCTATATCTTAGGGTCTTATAATAACTGTTTCTGAACCTGCTGGTGCAGGACCCAAGGCTCCTGTACCTCCTGCTCAACGGTAGTAGCAACACAAGAGCATGGCCCGGATGGTGCGGCCTTTTGAAAACCTCATTCAAGCCTTTGTTACTTCACCACCCTGACGTACTTTTGAATGAGTTCCCTACCTCCACATTCCATGTCCCAACTCACGGTGAGTCAGTTCACTGCCCCATCCTCACCCCCCACCTCCCCTGAAAGGTCTGTGTTACTGTTGCTATCTGTAAATGAGGGAGGTGGACCTGATTGCCCAGAGAAACTGAGCATAATTTACAAGGAGATTTACAAGGATGTTGCCTGGATTGGAGAGCAGTAAGAGTGAGCCCCCATTTACCACATCAGATGGCAGCTCGTTCCACACTCCCACCACTCTCTGAGTGAAGAGGTTCCCCCTAATGTTCCCCCTAAACCTTTCCTCTTTCACCCTAAAGCCATGTCCTCTCGTATTTATCTCTCCTAATCTAAGTGGAAAGAGCCTACTCGCATTTACTCTGTCTATACCCTTATAATTTTGTAAACCTCATTCTTCTAAGCTCCAAGGAATAAAGTCCTAACCTGTTCAATCTTTCCCTGTAACTCAACTCCTGAAGACCTGGCAACATCCTAGTAAGTTTTCTCTGCACTTCTTCAATCTTACTGATATCCTTCCTATAGTTAGGTGACCAGAACTGCACACAATACTCCAAATTTGGCCTCACCAATGTCTTATACAACCTCGCCATAACATCCGAACTCCTGTACTCAATGCTTTGATTTATGAATGCCAGGATGTCAAAAGCCTTCTTTACAACCCTGTCTACCTGTGACGCCACTTTCAGGGAATTATGTATCTGCTCCCAGATCCCTTTGTTCCTCCACACTCCTCAGTGCCCTAAGTTGAGTGAACTTGGCCTTTTCTCCTTGGAGCGACAGAGGATGAGAGGTGACCTCATAAAGGTGTATAAGATCATGAGAGGCATTGATCATGTGGATGGCCAGAGGCTTTTTCCCAGGGCTGAACTGGCTAACACGAGGGGACGTAGTTTTAAGGTGCTTGGAAATAGGTACAAGGGGAGTATCAGGGGTAAGTTTCTCACACAGAGGGTGGTGGGGGCGTGGAATGCACTGCCAGCGAAGGTGGTAGAGGTGGATACAACAAGGTCTTTTAAGAGACTCTTAAATAGATACATGGAGCTTAGAAAAATAGAGGGCTATGCGGTAGGGAAATTCTAGGCAGTTTCTAGAGTAGGTTACATGGTCGGCACAGTATTGTGGGCTGAAGGGCCTGTAATGTGCTGTAGATTTCGATGTTTCTATGTGCAAAAGAGCAGCAAAATTATCATACTTGACAATAATTCTTCTTCAATTAATTGAAGTATTCACATTCATGGAGGAATCAAAACTTAAGTCATTTTCAAATCTCCAGACTTTTCATGATGAACAGAATCCAATTAATTCTGCTATCCGAGTATTGCGTAGGCCCCATCTAATGGCAATAGCAAGCAAAAATGCCCTCAAAAGATAAAGGGATTGCCCCATCGGAAAGCCACCTCTTGCAGAAGATGGGGGCGGTGCGATGTGAAAGGCCCGGATTTGGTGTTCAAGTCTCTGAGGTGCGACTTGGGCCAGTGATATCTATGTCAGGGAGTGACAGTGAGTCTAACTGGTTGTAATCATGAAGGCTCAGTCTGACCAGGTCCCTGAATGACTTTATTGCGGCTTTGTCCAACTTATACTCGATTGACGCGGCTGGTTTTAGATGTTCGATCACTTGACCTCTGTGTGGAAACGTGCTTATGGGCTCAGGGAGAAGAACAGTGTAATCCTGAACAACGTGTGACTACAGGACATTCAGCGAGGCAGAGCTTATATGAGACAACTGTATCTAGACAACTCAGATATGAAGAATTGTCCAGTCAAGAGGGCAGAACGAAACATAGAAACATAGAAACATAGAAAATAGGTGCAGGAGTAGGCCATTCGGCCCTTCGAGCCTGCACCGCCATTTATTATGATCATGGCTGATCATCCAACTCAGAACCCCGCCCCAGCCTTCCCTCCATACCCCCTGACCCCCGTAGCCACAAGGGCCATATCTAACTCCCTCTTAAATATAGCCAATGAACTGGCCTCAACTGTTTCCTGTGGCAGAGAATTCCACAGATCCACCACTCTCTGTGTGAAGAAGTTTTTCCTAATCTCAGTCCTAAAAGGCTTCCCCTCTATCCTCAAACTGTGGTCCCTCGTTCTGGCCTTCCCCAACATCGGGAACAGTCTTCCTGCATCTAGCCTGTCCAATCCCTGTAGGATTTTATACGTTTCAATCAGATCCCCCCTCAATCTTCTAAATTCCAACGAGTACAAGCCCAGTTCATCCAGTCTTTCTTCATATGAAAGTCCTGCCATCCCAGGAATCAATCTGGTAAACCTTCTTTGTACTCCCTCTATGGCAAGGATGTCTTTCCTCAGATTAGGGGACCAAAACTGCACACAATACTCCAGGTGTGGTCTCACCAAGCCCTTGTACAACTGCAGTAGTACCTTCCTGCTCCTGTACTCGAATCCTCTCGCTATAAATGCCAGCATACCATTCACCTTTTTCACCGCCTGCTGTACCTGCATGCCCACTTTCAATGACTGGTGTATAATGACACCCAGGTCTCATTGCACCTCCCCTTTTCCTAATCGGCCACCATTCAGATAATAATCTGTTTTCCTATTTTTGCCACCAAAGTGGATAACTTCACATTTATCCACATTAAATTGCATCTGCCATGAATTTGCCCACTCACCCAACCTATCCAAGTCACCCTGCATCCTCTTAGCATCCTCCTCACAGCTAACACTGCCACCCAGCTTCGTGTCATCCGCAAACTTGGAGATGCTGCATTTAATTCCCTCATCCAAGTCATTAATATATATTGTAAACAACTGGGGTCCCAGCACTGAGCCTTGCGGTACCCCACTAGTCACCGCCTGCCATTCTGAAAAGGTCCCGTTTATTCCCACTCTTTGCTTCCTGTCTGCTAACCAATTCTCCATCCACATCAATACCTTACCCCCAATACCGTGTGCTTTAAGTTTGCACACTAATCTCCTGTGTGGGACCTTGTCAAAAGCCTTTTGAAAATCCAAATATACCACATCCACTGGTTCTCCCCTATCCACTCTACTAGTTACATCCTCAAAAAATTCTATGAGATTCGTCAGACATGATTTTCCTTTCACAAATCCATGCTGACTTTGTCCGATGATTTCACCGCTTTCCAAATGTGCTGTTATCACATCTTTGATAACTGACTCCAGCAGTTTCCCCACCACCGACGTTAGGCTAACCGGTCTATAATTCCCTGGTTTCTCTCTCCCTCCTTTTTTAAAAAGTGGAGTTACATTAGCCACCCTCCAATCCTCAGGAACTAGTCCAGAATCTAACGAGTTTTGAAAAATTATCACTAATGCATCCACTATTTCTTGGGCTACTTCCTTAAGCACTCTAGGATGCAGACCATCTGGCCCGGGGGATTTATCTGCCTTCAATCCCTTCAATTTACCTAACATCACTTCCCTACTAACATGTATTTTGCTCAGTTCCTCCATCTCACTGGACCCTCTGTCCCCTACTATTTCTGGAAGATTATTTATGTCCTCCTTAGTGAAGACAGAACCAAAGTAATTATTCAATTAGTCTGCCATGTCCTTGCTCCCCATAATCAATTCACCTGTTTCTGTCTGCAGGGGACCTATATTTGTCTTTACCAGGCTTTTCCTTTTTACATATCTATAAAAGCTTTTACAGTCCGTTTTTATGTTCCCCGCCAGTTTTCTCTCATAATCTTTTTTCCCCTTCCTAATTAAGCCCTTTGTCCTCCTCTGCTGAACTCTGAATTTCTCCCAGTCCTCAGGTGAGCCACTTTCTCTGGCTAATTTGTATGCTTCTTCTTTGGAATTGATACTATCCCTAATTTCTCTTGTCAGCCACGGGTGCACTACCTTCCTTGATTTATTCTTTTGCCAAACTGGGATGAACAATTGTTGTAGTTCATCCATGCAACTTTTAAATGCTTGCCATTGCATATCCACCGTCAATCCTTTAAGTGTCATTTGTCAGTCTATCTTAGCTAATTCACATCTCATACCTTCAAAGTTACCCCTCTTTAAGTTCAGAACCTTTGTTTCTGAATTAACTATGTCACTCTCCTTCTTAATGAAGAATTCCACCATATTATGGTCACTCTTACCCAAGGGGCCTCTCACGACAAGATTGCTAATTAACCCTTCCTCATTGCTCAAAACCCAGTCCAGAGTAGCCTGCTCTCTAGTTGGCTCCTCGACATGTTGGTTCAAAAAACCATCCCGCATACATTCCAAGAAATCCTTTTCCTCAGCACCTTTACCAATTTGGTTCACCCAATCTACATGTAGATTGAAGTCACCCATTATAACTGCTGTTCCTTTATTGCACACATTTCTAATTTCCTGTTTAATACCATCTCCGACCTCACTACTACTGTTAGGTGGCCTGTACACAACTCCCACCAGCGTCTTCTCCCCCTTAGTGTTACGCAGCTCTACCCATATCGATTCCACATCTTCCCGGCTTATGTCCTTCCTTTCTATTGCGTTAATCTCTCCTTTAACCAGCAACGCCACCCCACCTCCCCTTCCTTCATGTCTATCCCTCCTGAATATTGAATATCCCTGAACGTTGAGCTCCCATCCCTGGTCACCCTGGAGCCATGTCTCTGTGATCCCAACTATATCATAATCATTAATAACAATCTGCACTTTCAATTCATCCACCTTATTACGAATGCTCCTTGCATTGACACACAAAGCCTTCAGGCGCTCTTTTACAACTCTCTGAGCCCTTATACAATTATGTTGAAAAGTGGCCCTTTTTAATGCTTGCCCTGGATTTGTCGGCCTGCCACTTTTACTTTTCTCCTTTGTACTTTTTGCTTCTACCCTCACTTTACACCCCTCTGTCTCTCTGCACTGGTTCCCATCCCTCTGTTGTGAACTAACCTCCTCTCGCCTAGCCTCTTTAATTTGATTCCCACCCCCCAACCATTCTAGTTTAAAGTCACCTCAGTAGCCCCTGCTAATCTCCCTGCCAGGATATTGGTCCCCCTAGGATTCAAGTGTAACCCGTCCTTTTTGTACAGGTCACGCCTGCGCCAAAAGAGGTCCCAATGATCCAAAAACTTGAATCCCTGCCCCCTGCTCCAATCCCTCAGCCACGCATTTATCCTCCACCTCATCGCATTCCTACTCTCACTGTCGCGTGGCACAGGCAGTAATCCCGACATATTGTTTGTGTTTATGCGACTAGCAGATGGATCGGGAGAAACACAAGCTGTGTTAGGTGGGCAGAGGCAGCGAGAGTCCGGACCATGAGAGAGGCAGAGGGAATCTTGTGCGGAGAGGGAGAGGGGCTAATGGAGAGAGGCACAGCTAGTGTGGGGCAGAGATACGCAGAGAGAAACAGACCATGAGTCAGAGAGAAATAGACAGCTAACATCAGACACAAGAACTGAAGTAGGCACAAGCATATTAACAAACACACACACACACACACACACACAAAGACAGAAATATATATATTATATCTATATATATGCACACAA
This sequence comes from Mobula hypostoma, assembly GCF_963921235.1. Lineage (NCBI taxonomy): Eukaryota > Metazoa > Chordata > Chondrichthyes > Myliobatiformes > Myliobatidae > Mobula > Mobula hypostoma. The sequence continues at coordinate 108,960,970 of NC_086107.1, forward strand.
GTTCACATGCACACAGAAACTTACACATATACATGGACAGAGGCGCGCGCACACACACACACACACACACACACACACACACACACAGAAACATACACAAACTAACAAAGGAAACTCAATATACATGGGACAGGCAGAGAGACTGATTTGCAGATAACAGTACAGATTGAAACACACTTACAGACACACATAGGTGGCAAGGAGACCTGGGATATGTGAGTCGGGGAGAGACAGGTAAGTAGAACACAGGTGCGTGGGCTGAAACGTACACACCCACGCACGTATACACACATGCACATACAGACACATCATGATACAGTGGTAACACACATCAAAGTTGCTGGTGAATGCAGCAGGCCAGGCAGCATCTCTAGGAAGAGGTACAGTCGACGTTTCAGGCTGAGACCCTTCGTCAGGACTAACTGAAGGAAGAGCTAGTAAGAGATTGTCCAGCTCTTGGCTCCATCCCTCCCCCTCCTGGCTTCTCCGATCATTTTGGATCTCCCCTTCCCCCTCCCACTTTCAAATCTCTTACTAGCTCTTCCTTCAGTTAGTCCTGATGAAGGGTCTCGGCCCGAAACGTCGACTGTACCTCTTCCTAGAGATGCTGCCTGGCCTGCTGCGTTCACCAGCAACTTTGATGTGTGTTGCTTGAATTTCCAGCATCTGCAGAATTCCTGGTGTTTGCGATGATACAGTGGTGTTGCAGTTCATAATCATCACCATCATTACGTCCCGTGTCGTATGACGTGGCAATCATGATCTTTGACCATGATTATTCTTGACAAATCTTTCTACAGTAGTGGTTTGCCATCGCCTTCTTCTGGGCAGTGTCTTTACAAGATGGGTGACCCAGCCATTATCAATACTCTTCATAGATTGTCTGCCCGGCGTCAGTGGTCGCATAACCAGGGCTTGTGATATGCGCCAGCTGCTCATACGACCGTCCACCACCTGCTCCCATGGTTTCGCGTGACACTGATCAGGGCTAAGTATGTGCTACATCTTGCTAAGGATTGTAATAGCACAATGCTATTAGAGCTCGGGGAGTCAAAGTTCAGAGTTCAAATCCAACGTTATCTGTAAGGAGTCTCTGTACGTCCTCCCTGTGCAATGTATGGGTTTTCTCCGGGTGCTCCAGATTCCTCCCATATTCCAACCACGTACTGGTTAGTAGGTTAATTGGTCATTGTGAATTGTCCTGTGATTAGACTAGGGTTAAATCGGAGGTTGTTGGGTAACCCCCAAAGTGCCAGAAGGGCCTGTACCGTGCTGTATCGCTAAATAAAATTTAAAAATTAAATACAAGCATGCTTACTTTCAGAGCCACACACACACACACACACACACACAAACGCATATCTACATAGGGCGGACATGCAGAGATACTAAGAAGCCAAGAGTAAGATCTAGAGAGAAAAGCACATCGGTAGAAAGGCACAGGCAGGCGAGGCGCTGACCGAGAGACAGACCACTGGGCTATTGCTTTCTGCTTGCTGCATAGACATTTGATTTTGTTTTACAGACTGGACCACATGGGCCTGACCATTCATCAGTGCTCAGCTGACTGAATCCAGATTTAAATCTGCATTTCAGTGAACTGCTGAGTTACGCAGTGGAATACTGAATGGGGAGGAATTTCTTTGCAGGGAAGGGAGGGATGAAGCTGCAAGAGCAGAGTGCGGAGGGTCAGAGCAAAGGACAGCAGTGGACAGAGAGAATGGAAAGAATTAGAAGGGAAAAGGGGGGAAGATGATTGGGGGAGGGGAAGAACGAGAGAGGGAAAATGATAAAAAAGGGACTGTGGAATAGCAGGAAACAAGTATAGAACCAGAGACAGTGAGAGATAGGGGGCGGGCAAGAGGGGGAACGGGAATAAGAAACAGGGAGATTCTAAACTGAGACAGAGGGAGACAGGCAGATGAACAAAGAAGTGAGAAAAGGGGTCTCAGATGCAGAGAGAGAGAGAGGAAGACAAAGACAGTGATGCAAAGAGAGAAATTAATCAGAGAGAGAGAGAGACAGATAGAGATCGTGATGCAGGGAAAGAGAGACAGAGACAGAGATGCACAGATAGAGAGAGACATATAGAGACAGAATTAGACAGGCAGAGATAGACAGAGATGTATAAAGAGACAGACAGAGATGCAGAGAGAGATGTGAGAACAAGTGAGGAACAGAGACAGGTAGAAATAGAAATAGAGGAAAGAGGGAGAGAGACATATAGAGACAGAGATAGAGATGCAGAGAGAAAGATGGGGTAGAGAGCAAAAGACATATAAAGAGATATAAAGAGACTGAGATGCAGAGAGAGACCTAGAGAGAAATAGACAGAGATAACCAGATATAGAGATAGAGAGAGAGCAAGAGAGAGAGAGAGAGAGACATATAGAGAGATAGAGGGATAGATAGACAGAAGATAGATAGAGATAGAGAAAGATATTTAGAATGAAGAATAAAGAAAATGTGCCTTCAAGAGAAGCGAGGGAGAAATGGCGAGCATGAAAAACTAATTAATTGATTAACAAGGCAGAGGGCTGAATGACTCTCCGGAGCAACTCCACAATGAGCAAAAAGATTAGAAAATAGGAAGAGTTGCCAGGCTTTGGTGAGAACTTATTTGAAGTTCTATGTGCTGCCAGCGGACAAGGAGGACAAGATACAGAGAGAGGGAAACATGTCCAAGCAAAAAGGGCGAAGAAGTGTACTGCATTTGTAAGGTGGAAACCTGTGCTATCAGAAGACTGAGGTTCAAATCTTTCAAATTCTTTGACCAGTCCAGTTTATTGTCAATTCGTATCCCCAGGTGTTTGTAATCCTCCACCATGTCCACACTGACCCCCTGGATGGAAACAGGGGTCACCGGTACCTTAGCTCTCCTCAGGTCTACCACCAGCTCCTTAGAGATTCCTCTGGACAGAGAAGAGTTGTTCAAGTTGTTTAAGGCATTGGTGAGGCCTAATTTCACAGTTCAAAGGTTCAAAGGTGCAATTTGATGTCAGAGAAATGTATATAATATACATCCTGAAATGCTTTTTCTTTGCAAACATCCACCAAAACAGAGAAGTGCCCCAAAGAATGAATGACAGTTAAACGTAAGAACCCCAAAGTCCCCTGCAACTCTCCTCCTTCCTGCGAGTAAGCGGCAGCAAGCGACAACCCCCCCCGCTCCCACCAGCAAAAAAAAGGCAAGCATCAGCGCCACAACCGAGCACTCAAGTGTGAGCAAAGCAACAGCAAAGACACAGACTTGCAGTTCCCCCAAAGACTTCGGGTTACAGCCGGCATTCGACATACAACAGATTCTCTCTCTCCCTAATAAGGGAGAAAAAGGTGTCTCCATTTTCCCAGCGAGCGGGGAAACATAACAAACAACTCACTGGTTTACGATGTTAAAAAGTCCGTTACGTCACTTTTTTTGAGCTCTGTGCATTTTGGAGTATTGCGTGCACTTTTGGGTCACCTACCTATAGGAAAGATGTAAATGAGATTGAAAGAGTACAAAGAAAATTTACAAGGATGTTACTGAGTCTGGAGGATCTGAGTTAGATGGAAAAATTGAATAGGTTGGGACTTCATTCCTTGAAATGTAAAAGATTGAGTGGAGATTTAGTAGAGGTATACAAAATTATGAGGGGTACACATAAGGTAAATGCAGGCAGGCTTTTTCCACTGAGGTTGGGTGAGACTACAACTAGAGGTCATGGGTTAGGGGTGAAAGGTGAAAAGCTTAAGGGGAATATGAGGGGAATCTTCTTCACTCAGAGGGACACAAGAGCGTGGAATGATCTGCCAGCGCAGGTGGTGCATGTGGGCTCGATTTCAATGTTTAAGAGAAGTTTGGATAGGTACATCCAAACTTTGGTATATGGAACAAATTGCCTGAAGAAGTGGTAGAGGTGGGTAAATTTGCAAAATTTTAAAGACATTTGGCCAAGGACAGGAAAATCTAGCAAGCCATCATCCGAGAAGGAACAGCAATTTTCGAAGCCAACAGATGTGCAGAATTAGAAGAAAAGAGAAGAAAATGGAAAGAGAGGCAGCAACAACCAAAGCCCGATATGCCATCTGGAATTACCTGTCCTGAATGTGGAAGAACTTTCAAAGCCAAGATTGGACTCATAAGCCACTTGAGAGCCCATAAGTAGATCAGCAGAATGAAGACCATCACCCTCGACCTCGAGGGATAGCCACGACAACGACGACGGATAGGTACACGGACGGCTATGGTCCCGGTGTAGGTTGATGGAAATAGGCAGTTTAAATGGCTCGGCATGGACTAGTTAGGCCAATGGGCCTGATTCTGTGCTGTACTTCTCTATGTCTTCATAACTCCACAAACCTATGACAGGGTGGGGTTGTTTTCCCTCAGCTGAGGAGGTTGAGGTTTATAAAATCATGAGAGGCTGGATTAGCTGAATGATCACAGTTCCTTTTTTCTCAGGGTGGGGGGAGTCTAAATCTAGAGGTGTAATTTAAGAATCGAAGGAAAAGATTTAAAGGGGAATTGAGAGGAAAGCTTTTTACACAGCGGGTGGTTGGTGTATGGAACAAATTGCCTGAAGAAGTGGTAGAGGCGGGTAAATTTACAATATTTAAAAGGCATTTGGACAGGTACGTGTGTATGAAACACTGTGTGGGGGATATGGGCCAAATTGGGAGTGATCAGGGCCGCACGATAATAGCATAGATAGATAGATAGATAGATATACTTTATTGATCCCAAGGGAAATTGGGTTTCATTACAGCCGCACCAACCAAGAATAGAGCATAAATATAGCAATACAGAAACCACAAACAATCAAACAACAAAATGCAAACTATGCCAGATGGAAAATAAGTCCAGGACCAGTCTATTAGCTCAGGGTATCTGACCCTCCACGGGAGGAGCTGCGCGTTCGATGACCACAGGCAGGAACGACTTCCCGTGCCGCCCAGTGTTGTATCTCGGTGGAATATGGCCGAAGTCCAACAGCAAAAAGTTCAATATCTGGTCTACAAACACGTTCCTCAACCGTAATATGACCCGGATTGCACCATCTGTTGTTAACCAGAACAACATAGCAGCATAGCAGTTAGTGTAATGTTATCACAACACCAGCAACCTGGGTCCATTTCCTGCTGCTGTCCGTAAGGAGTCTGTACTTTCTCCATGTGACCGCGTGGGTTTTCTCCGGGTTCTCTTTCCACTTCCAAAGAGGTAGAGGTGAGAATGTTAATGGTTCACAATAGGTTAATTGGCTCGTTGATTTGGAAGGGCATATTACCGTGTCGAATCTCTAAGTAAAAACTAATACAATAGGTGCAGGGACATGGAACTAGCTCAAAGATATTTCTTGGTTGGCATAGATGTGTCGGGCCAAAGAGCCTTTTTCTGTGCTTTTAACTATAACTGTCACAGAACCAAACTAGTGAATTTACATCGCACTAGTCATAGGGCTACTCAGCACAGAATCAGGCCCGTCGACCCATTGAATTGGCATTGACCATCAAGCACCCAGAGATCCTATACCAATGCCATTCATTCTTTCCACATTCCTTATCTATCAGTGTGTCTCTCCTCATCTATTCCTCTCTTCACGTCTCCCCCTGTATTTTTGTGACTTCTTTTTTCAGAACTTGGTCATTTTTTTTTATTTGCAAGGCTAACATTTATTGGCCTTCTCTAGTCTTCCTTGGGACAGTGGCGATGACACTCAAATGGCTGGCTAGGCCTATTCAAAAGGAATTTCTTTAACACTCGAGTTTCAAAGCAAATTTATTATCAAAGTACATGTAAGTCTTCATATACAACCTTCAGATTGACTTTCTTGTGGGCATACACAGTAAATTCAAGAAAGACAATAGAATCAATGAAAGACCATACCTAACAGGACGGACAAACAAGCAAAGTTCAAAAGACACATGTGCAAACTGTGCAAATTGACAATAAACTGGACCAGTCAAAGAACACTGAGGCTGTCTACAAGAAGGGTCAGAGCCGTCTCTATTTCCTGAGGAGACTGAGGTCTTTTAACATCTGCCGGACGATGCTGAGGATGTTCTACGAGTCTGTGGTGGCCAGTGCTATCATGTTTGCTGTTGTGTGCTGGGGCAGCAGACTGAGGGTAGCAGACACCAACAGAATCAACAAACTCATTCATAAGGCCAGTGATGTTGTGGGGATGGAACTGGACTCTCTCACGGTGGTGTCTGAAAAGAGGATGCTGTCCAAGTTGCATGCCATCTTAGACAATGTCTCCCATCCACTACATAATGTACTGGTTGGGCACAGGAGTGCATTCAGCCAGAGACTCATTCCACCGAGATGCAACACCGAGCGTCATAGGAAGTCATTCCTGCCTGTGGCCATCAAACTTTACAACTCCTCCCTTGGAGGGTCGGACACCCTGAGCCAATAGGCTGGTCCTGGACTTATTTCATAATTTACTGGCATAATTTACATATTACTATTTAACTATTTATGGTTTTATTACTATTTATTATTTATGGTGCAACTGTAACGAAAACCAATTTCCCCCAGGATCAATAAAGTATGACTATGATTACTTCCGTTTTAGATATCAATTATAAAGATAAATACTTGTCACAAGTACATTGAAACATTGAAGTATACAGTGAGATGTGTCATTTGCATCAAATCAAATTAGATCAGTAAGGATTGTGCTGGGGGCAGCCTGTAAATACTGCCGAGCTTGCAGTGCCAACATCGTCCACACACAACTCACTAACCTTAATTGTACATCTTTGGAATGAGGGAGGAAACCCATGAAGACATAGCAAGAACGTGCAAACTCCTTACAGGCAATGACAGGAACTGAACGCGGGTCGCTGGCGCCATAGACCGATATACTAATCACTCCAGATCCAGCAACATCTCTGTAAATTTTCTCTGCATCCTTCCGACCTTATTTACATCTTTCCTGTAGGTAGGTGACCAAAATTGCACACAATACTCCAAATTTGGCCTCACCAATATCTTATACAACTTCAACATAACATCCCATCTCCTGTACTCAATACTTTGATTTACGAAGTCTCTTCTTACAAATCAAGCCCGTGTTCCAGGGTTGAAGAGATTGTCACACGAGGATCCATTGTGTGGGATTCAAGATTCAAGATTGTGATACTTCACTACATGAGGGTAAAGGAGAACAAAATGATTGTTACCCTGGATGTAATGCCCATAAAAATCACAATGCGCATAAAGAATACATTAATAAAGGCATCCGTTAGTCTTGCGAGACCATGGATCTGCGCCTGGAAAGTCTTCACTCTCCAGGGTGCAGGCCTGGGCAAGGTTGTTTGGAAGACCAGCAGTTGCCCATGCTGCAAGTCTCCCCTCTCCACGACACCGATGTTGTCCAAGGGAAGGGCAAGGGCCGATACAGCTTGGCACCAGTGTTGTCGCAGAGCAATGTGTGATTAAGTGCCTTGCTCAAGGACACAACACGCTGCCTCGGCTGGGGCTCGAACTCACGACCTTCAGATCACTAGTCCAATGCCTTAACCACTTGGCCACGTGCCCACATTATAAAGAAATATAAAAGCAATCCTATAAAAGACAAGGTACAAGTAACTGTTACATACATAAAGTGACACTAGGTGGTGTGTGTGTAGTGGCGGGGTGGGTTAATGGGTGGAGGTGTTAATCAGCCTGACGGTAACTGTTTTTGAGTCTGGTGGTCCTGGCGTGCATGCTGTATCATCTCTTCTCTGATGGGAGTGGGACAAACAGTCCTGAGCAGGGTAGGTGGGATCCTTCATGATATTGCCGGTGCCCCTCTGTGTATATGTCTTTGATGGCGGGTAGGCTGGTGCTACTAATGTGGGAGGGGAAGAAACGGTTCCTCAGTTGTTGAGTGTGTGCCTTCAGGCTTCTGTACCTCCTCCCTGATGGTAGCAATGAGAAGAGGGCTTGTCCTGGGGGATGGGGGGGGGAGGGTCCTTAATGATGGATGCCGCCTTTTTTGGGCATCGCTCTTTGAAGATGTCCTGGCTGCTGGGGAGGCTGGTGCCCATGATGGAGCTGACTGAGTTCACAACTTTCTGCAGCTTATTTCGATCCTGTGCAGTAGTGCCCCCCCGGCACCCCGTCCCCACATACTAGTCGGTGAGGTGATGCAGCCAGTTAGAATGCGCTCCACGGTACATCTGTACTATTAGTCGTGAGTACAGGCGTGCAAAGGCCAGCTCTCTTCGGGCTCCTCAGAAAGTTGAGGTGCTGGCGAGCATTCTTGACTGCCAAGGGTGTGTGCTGGGGCCATGAGAGGCTGTGTGAGATACACACTCCCAGGAGTCTGAAACTGCTGGAAGGGGACAGGTGCTCTGGAGTTCTGAAGAATGAGAAGTCATCCCACTGAGATTCACAGCGTGCTGACAGACACGAACACAATGGATGCCTTTTCCTCCGGCTGGAGACTCTCCGCCCAGAGAAGTTCAAAGTTCAAAATAAATTTTATTATCAAAGAACATGTATGCCACCATATACAACCCTGAGGTTCGTTTTCTTGTGAGCGTATTCAGCAAATCCACAGAAGGTAGCGTAGTGGTTAGCGCAATGCTTTGCAGCGCCAGCCACCAGGGTTCAATTCCCGCCACTGCCTGTAGGAAGTTTGTACGTTCTCCCCGTGACCGCGTGGGTTTCCTCTGGGTGCTCCGCTTTCCTCCCGCAGATCAAAAGTACAATGTCAATTGGTCAATTAACAATACTAGATTATTAGATTATGAGGACACGCAGTCCTCTTTTATTGTCATCTAGTAAAGCATGCATTAAGAAATGGTACAATGTTCCTCCAGAATGATATCACAGAAACACAAGACAAACCAAGACTGAAAAAACTGGCAAAACCACATAATTATATAGTGCATAGCAATACCGTAATTTGATAAAGAACAGACCATGGGCACGGTAAAAAAAAGTCTCAAAGTCTCTCAAAAGTCCCATCATCTCACGCAGGTGGTAGAAGGAAGAGAAACTCTTCCTGCCATGAACCTCCAGCACCGCAAACTTGCCGATGCAGCACCCTGGAAGCACCCGACCACAGCCGACTCTTGAGTCCGTCCAAAAACTTCGAGCCTCCGACCAGCCCTCCGACACCGAGCACCGAGCACCATCTCTGCCGAGCGCTTCGACCCCGGCCCCGGCAGCAGGCAATAGGCAAAGCCGAGGATTTGGGGCCTTCCCCTCCGGAGGTTCTTGATTGCACAGTAGCAGCGGCAGCGAAGCGGACATTTCAGAAATTTCTCCAGATGTTCCTCCGTGCTTCTCACATCCGTCTCCATCAAATCAGGATTGTGCACGGCCCCCTAGTTAACAAATATGATATCATTTCGGAGCGGCTGCGTCGCGCTGCGTCACGCCATCTTCTCCTCCCCTCCTCATTGTAAATTGTCCTGTGATCAGGCCAGGATTAAATCGGGGTGGGGGAGGGGTTGCTCAGCAGTGTAGTTCAAAGGGCCATAAGGCCTTATTCCACACTGTATCTCAATAATAAAAAAAAAGCAGGTAAAAGATCTTCAATAATAGTGAATGGTAGAACAGGAACAAGGGGCCGAATGGTCTATTTCTGACTCTGTTTCCTCCATTCTTAAGAAATGTATGAAGTAAGTAACTAAACAGCAGAGGAGAGAAATCAGCTATGAATAGAGATTGGGCAGCAAATTCAGCTGATAAAGACAGACAAACAATTCTGTTGTTCTTGCTATACTAATTACTGATATAATTAGCACTCCACGTTTTTTTTTCTCAGGGAGATCCACGACGAAATGAAATTCAATTTGTTCTGCGAGCTTGTTCCATCGATTCGTTGCACCTTTGTCCTAAGATTAGCAAGATAACTACCTCCAGATCATTAAAGCCGCTCTGTTTAACAGCAACACTGGTCTGAAGGCAGAACGCTGACTGGAGCAACCACTTCACTGAAGTGTGCCCATAGTCAATATCGTGCTTGATGAGCCAGAGCTCCCTGTCTCTGCTGACTGTTGGCCATTCACTAATTACTTGTTGAGACTATTGGAACTGTAGAACAAATCGGTGCTCAAGGCAAAATTGAAGCCTTGAGTTAGAGAGAAAGAAAGTTAAAGGAGAAGTGAAGAATAATTGGACAAAATACAAGATGTCCAAGAAAAAAAATCTGTCCACCACATCTAGAGTGCAAGAGATTGAGGTGAGTTTTAAACAGAATCAGATAATACCAAGAAAAAGTCAGTTGAAGGGTTTTCTCTGAGACAGAGTGAATTAATAGAAAAGATTTTCACTTCTCTAACTCCTTTTATGATTTTAGAGTCATACAGCACAGTAATGGGCCCTTCAGCCCATCTGGTCCATACCAACCAAAGATTCCCATCTAAGCTGGTCCCACTTGCCCACATTGGAGTCATGTCCCTCTATCAATGTACTTGTCTAAGTGCCTTTTCAGTGCAGTCAGTCTTACCTTGTTGCTAAGCGCTTTGCCACAAGTTTATTTATCACGCATAGAGCGAAACATACAGTGAAATGTGTCGTTTGCGTTAACAAGCAACACGCCTGAGAACGTGCTGGGGGCATCCTGCAAGTGTCGCCGCATAGCATTCCCATGATGCTTGGCAGAACCACACAGAACGCTACAGGGTAACTAAATAATGACAGCAAAGCAAAGCCCTGTCCCTCCCTCCCACTCAAGCATGTTCCTCTAACCCCAGGACGGGCTTGCACCCAGGCCTGCAGAAACTGGGCTTTGACCTCCCCAGTGGACTCGCTGAGATTCGCAGACTCGACCTCCAGCCGGCGGGCCTCGACTCCCAGACTTCTGATTCGTCCTCGTGCCTCGACACTTGGCATCGATTCCAGGACACGCCGATCACTGAGCAGGCTTCAAAATCCGGAATCGCTGATGGCGGGAACCTGAGCACTAGGCCTCAAATTCTGGTCTCGCTGATCCGCAAACCGGGCGGTGGGGGGGGGGGGAGACATCAGAACAAATAATGCTCTTTTGAAGTGGGCTGACTGTAAGAAATGAAGCCAGCGGATTTGCATATAGCAAGATCCCATTAGGAATGGTTGGTGGAAGGTTAAATGTGGGTCAGATCAACAGTGAACACCACCTATCCGGTAAACTATATCTTCCAAAAACTCCCTTCTAGAAAGCACGATAGGGCAATTAAAACAACAACCTCACAGCACCTTAAAAGTTTTTATCGCCCCAGGCAGTTAATCTGATCTACCATTCCAGTTATACACCTCACACTCCTCTATCTATTACCTCAGTCACTGCACTCTACTGTGAACAGTTTAAACCACTTTTGATAATGTAAGTAAGGTTGAAGAAGGTACCAAGAAAATTTACAGGAATGTTGCCGGGTCTGTAGGACCTGACTTCTAAGGAAAGATTGAATAGGTTAGGTCTTTATTTCTTGGAATGTAGAAGACTGAGGGAAGATTTGATAGAGGTACACAAAATTATGAGGGGTACAGATACAGTAAACTTAGGCAGGCTTTTTCCACTGAGGCCGGGTGAGGCGAGTTAGAGGTCATGGGTTAAGGGTGAAAGGTGAAAAGTTTAAGGGGAACATAAGAGGGAACTTGTTCACTAGGAGGGTCGTGAGAGTGTGGAATGAGCTGCCAGCAAAGTGACGCAAGCGAGCTCGATTCCAAGTTAGGGAAGTTTGGATAGGTACATCAAAGATTGGGGATTGGAGAGCTACGATCCCAGTGCGGGTTGATGGGGCGGGGAGGGGGGGGGACAGCAGTTTAAATGGTTCAACATCGACTAGATGGGCTGAAAGGCCTGTTTCTGTGCTGTACTTTTCTATGTCTCTATAATGCTGTAAATACGTGCTGGTATTGATGTACTTATGCACATTTTGTTCCATATCTGTACTTTAAGCTCTGACTTTGTATTTATATAATTCTTTATTCTTATAATGTTGAATGTTGTTTTTTGTTGAATGTCATGCCCTGACCAACACAGCACAGCAAATTCCTAAAAAAAACATGTAAATGCATATGACAAATAAAATTGATCCTTGATCCTTCATTTTCAAAGTAGCAGCCACAGATTCTTTTAGATATCTGCTAAAAGGAACCGGCTTCCTCAGCACAGTGCTGTGTCAGGAGATGTAGAGGAGGCTTGGCCCAGAAGTAGAACGGTGGAGACGGCTCAAAGGTGAGCGATAACTTTAATAATACAGTACACCACAAAATAATAAGCCATGAGGGGCCACGGAACAAGAGAGAACAGAAACTAAACACAACAGGCAACAAGGTAAACTTTAAGCAGGGAGAGTGAAGGCTAGGAGCGACTGGCTGAGGCCAGCTGGTTCAAAGAGGGAACAAGGACTGTGGCTGAGAAGTGGGGTTAAATAGGCTGCCGGTGATGTGTCTGCAATGAGTGGCAAGTGAATCCTATTAGCTGGGTGGAGACTGGGAGGTGCTTACACGTGCAGGCTGGGAGGTCTCAGTGAATCCAGGCCTCTGCTTCCTTTGGAGTCTGTGGAGACTTGGCATGACATCTAAAACTTTGACAAACTTCTATAGATGTGTGGTGGAGAGTAGATTGACTGGCTGGTATGGAAACACCACTGCCCTTGAACAAAAAGTAGTTGATACAGTCCAGTTCATTGTGGGTAAAGCCCTCCCCACCATTCAGCACATCTACACAAAACGTTGTCGCAGGAAAGCAGCATCCATCATCAAGGACCCCCACCACCCAGGCCATGCTCTCTTCTCGCTACTGCCATCAGGAAGAAGGTACAAGATATTCAGGACCCACATCACCAGATTCAGGAGCAGTTACTACCCCTCAACCATCAAGCTCTTGAACCAGAGGGGATGACTTCACGCAATGGTGAGGGTGGAGTGCTGTAGGAGGAGTGTGGGACAGGTGGTGGAGAAGGAGTGCCAGGGGGCAGGGAGTGGTGTGGGTACAGACACGTCTAGCCCTGAGACAACAGACAAAGCCACTTGATTCCAGACAATTGGTTCATTGATCTCTGGTGCTTCCTGCTCCCTCCTCTTTTCCCAACCATGATTCCCCTCTCCCTGCCCCCTTCCCAATCTCATTCAACAATAGAGACCCATATCAGAATCATGATTCCCCTCTCCCTGCCCCCTTCCTAATCTCATTCAACAATAGAGACCCATATCAGAACCATGATTCCCTTCTCCCTGCCCCCTTCCCACTCTCATTCAACAATAGAGACCCATATCAGAACCATGATTCCCCTCTCCCTGCCCCCTTCCCACTCTCAGTCCACTATAGAGACCCATATCAGAAACAGGGTTATCATCTCTCACGTATGACATGAATGTTTTTTTGTGGCATCAGTACAGTGCAATACATAAAATTACTACAGAACTGTGCAAAAGTCTTAGGCACCCGAGCTATAAATATGTGTTGAAGACTTCTGCACTATTATTTGGAGATACAGCGTGGAATAGGCTCTTCTGGCCCACCAAACTGCGCGCCCAGCAACACTAACCTAATCACAGGGCAATTTGCAATGACCTATTCGGCTACTAACTGGTACGTCTTTGGACTGTGAGGGAAACCCAGAGCGCCAAAGAAAACCCACTGGCTTCACGGGAAGGACACACAGACCTTCTTAGGTGTTGAACCCTGTACTCTGGCGGCCAGAGCTGTAGTAACTTGACACTAACCGCTACACTACCGTGGTGCCCTGCCTCCAGGTTGATCACTTACCCTGGGACAAAAGCACTAAGCCTCCTTGACCCTGCTAACATTCCAGATGAGTGAGTAATGTTGATATTATTGTTACCTATTGACCATTCATATTGATTGGCGCTTGTTACTGAAGCTTATCATGACATGCCACAAAGCTGATTCAAGCCCATTATGTTTTTCCTGCATTCTACACTTCCATCAAACAACACCACTTGTCCTGCTCATAGCAAAAGATTAATCTATTTATTTTATTTAGGGAAACAGCACAGTACCAGCCCCTTCCGGCCAAACGAGCCTGTGTTGCCCAGTGACACCCTTGTGACTAATTAGCTTTCTAACCTGTGCCTCGTTGGCCCGTGGGATGAAACCGGAGCACCGCGGAGGAAATCCATGAGGCCACGGGGAAAACGTAGAAACTCCTTACAGGCAGTGGCGGGAATTCAACATGGGTTGCTGGTACTGTAAAGCCTCACGCTAACCATTCTCTACTGACATGAATCACAATAGCTTGGTTTGCAGGTGCAGGAGACTATCGAGAAGACAGATGGAATGTTGGCCTTCATTGCTAGAGGGATTGAATTTAAGAGCAGGGAGGTTATGCTGCAACTGTACAGGGTACTGGCGAAGCCGCAGCTGGAGTACTGCGTGCAGTTCTGGATCTCCATACTTGAGGAATGATATACTGGCTTTGTAGGCAGTGCAGAGGAGGTTCACCAGGTCGATTCCAGAGATGAAGGGGTTAGACTATGAGGAGGGATTGAGTCGCCTGGGACTGTACTCACTGGAATTCAGAAGAATGAGAGGAGATCTTACCGAAACATATAAAGTTATGGAAGGGATAAATAAGATAGAAGCAGGGAAGTTGTTTCCACTGATTGGTGAGACTAGAACTAGGGGGCATAGCCTCAAGATTTGGGGGAGTAGATTTAAGACAGAGATGAGGAGGAACTGCTTTTCCTAGAGGGCGGTGAATCTGGGAAATCCTCTGCCCAATGAAGCAGTGGAGGTTATCTCAGTAAATATATTTAAGTCAAGGTTGGATAGATTTTTGCACGGTAGGGGAATTAAGGGTTATGGCAAAAAGGCAGGTGGGTGGAGATGAGTCCATAGTCAGATCAGCCATGATCTTATTGAATGGTGGAGCAGGCTCGACGGGCCAGATGGCCGATTCCTGCTCCCATTTCTTACGTTTTTATGACTTGAGATGCTGTAACAGTTAAAGGGAAGGGAACATCTGGCAAACATCAGTGAGAATAATGAGTGAATTAATTTCGGTCAGAAAACCAGAGAGTTCTCTGTTCTAAACATGAAATGGCTGAAAGAACTCAGCAGGCCAGGCAGCACCTGTGGAGGCAGAGTGATAGTCTGAGATGAGACTGACATCGGGACGATAAGTGAAATGAGCTGCCCGAGGAAGTGATTGAGTCAGGCACAATAACAATATTTAAAAGGGTCTAGGACAGGTACATGCTTAGGAAAGGTTTAGAGGGGTTTGGGTCAAGTGTGGACAAATGAAGCTTAGATGGGAATCCTGGGCCGAAGGTCATGTGTCCATGCTATCACCATCGTCATTATGTGCCGTGTCATATGACATAGGTGATCATGGTCTTTGGCCATGATGGTTCTTGGAAAACTTTCTACAGAAGTGACTTCTTTACAAGATGGGCAACTCCAGTCATTATCAATACTCTTCAGAGACTGTCTGCCTGGAGTCAGTGGTCGCACAACCAGGACTTGTACTATGCATCAACTGCTCATACGATCAACCACCACCTATTCTCATGGCTTCATGTGACCCTGATCGGTGGTGGGGCGGGGGGAGGAGGGCTAACCAGGTGCCACACCTCGCCCAAGGGTGACCAGTAGGCTAGTGGAGGGAAGGAGCACCTTACACCTCCTTTGGTAGAGATGTATGTCCACCTCACCACTCAGTTCCATGCTATATTATCGTCAATTCTATTTGATGTCATGACCCCAGTATCATGAAACAGCATCTCAACCTGGAATGTCTGAAGTGAGAATTTTCACCCAGAGGGTAGTCAGTATGTATAACTCTGGGTCCCAAGCCCGGCTGCAGAAGGAGGAGGAGAGCTACAGAAACGCTAACAGAAGCTCCGAAGACCTCATCCCTGGGAAAGGAAGGATCTTGCTTTCAAAGGCCTATGCCCAATAGGGGCGATGGGCTTAAGTAATGGGCTAACGAGTCAGTACGTGGAACTAGCTTGCCAGAGAAAGTGTATGAGGTAGATACACGAACAAGATTTAAGTTGGACCTGGACGGGATCATGAATAGGAAGGATTTAGAGAGATTAGGTCAAAATGGGCAACTGGGACTAGCTTAGATGGGAACCTTAGCAAGTTGGGCAGAAGGGCCTTTCACCATGCTATAATAAAGTCAATTCTATTTGATGTTCTGATCCTGATATTCTGATGCGGGGTCTCAACCCGCAGTGTCAGAGGTCCAACATTTTCACCCAAAGGATAGTCAGTACGTACAGTAACTCTGTCATGGATGGTCCCTAAGCCTGAATCTGAAAGGAGGAGGGTTGGGCATGGGGCTAACAAACCCAACCCATAAAAAAAATGAGGAAGTATAGAAACGCAGGAAGGATCTTCTACGATCTTCACCTAGAAGGCGTGAGATGGGCTAGACCTCAGAACAATTTGAAAGACTGACCCAGGACAGAGGACTCTAGTGAGTTGCTGTTGGTGGCCTTTGCCCTGGTAGGGGTGATGGGCTTATGAAAATAAGAAATAACTAGTGTATGGAATGAGCGGCTAGAAGAAGTGTTTGAGGCAGACACACAAGCAATATTTAGAAGGAACTTGGATAGGGACGTAGATATGAACCATCTAGAGCATGAGTTCCCAACCTGGAGTGAATGGGCCCCTCATTTAATAGTAGGGGCCCAAAGGTCCCATTTCTGGGCAGGATGATTCTATCACTCTATAAGTGGCCCTTCTCCAAGGATCATCACCTTCTTTATGGTGGAGAGGCTTGTGAGTCCAGAGATCCTGAGAGTGATGCCAGCTGGAGTTTGATGCCTATCTCCTGCTAGGGTCACCATGGCAATAAGGTCAAGGGGGAAGTTCCAGACAAAATGCGATCCAACCAAGACCTTCAATGGAAGTGAAGGTAGAGAAAAACTGCAGCAGTGAAGGGTCCCCAGATCCTGACCCTGGTCTCTCAAGGACTGTCTGGTAGCTGTCCGTGCATCAGCCTCCTCACAAAGTTACACACAGGCATCCTCCGTTAAGGGACTCCATCTTAACATCAAGGATTGAATATGTGGATCCCAGAAAGGCCTCTACAGCGACCTGAGGACCCACCAATAGATAACTCTTAGGAGAATATCCTACTCAACTCGAGTGATTACACTGCTAACTCTCAGTGGCGGCCACCAAGTGTACACTCACGGTTTTCTGCTGCTGAAGCCCATTCACTTCGAGGTTCAATGTTGTGCATTTGGAGATGCTCTTCTACACAACGCTGTTGTAACACATAGTTATATGAGTTGCTGTCGCCTTCCTGTCAGCTTGAACCAGTCTGGCCATTCTCCTCTGACCACTCTCATTAACAAGGCGGTTTCACCCACAGAACTGCCACACACTGGATTTTTTTTGTTTCCTCTTTGCACCATTCTCCGTAAACTCTGGAGATGGTTCTGCATGAAAATCCCAGAAAATCAGCGGTTTCTGAGATACTCAAACCTCCCCGTCTGGCACCAACAATCATTCCACAGTCAAAGTCACTTAGTTCACATTTATTCCCCAATCTGATGTTTGGTCTGAACAACAACTGAACCTCTTGACCATGTCTGCATGTTTTAATGCATTGAATTGCTGCCACATGATTGGCTGATTAGACATTTGCATTAATGAGCAGGTGTACAGCTGTACCTAATAAAATGGACACTAAGCATAGAACTGGCCTGGTTCACATTTTCAACTGGATCGACTCTGCTCACCTGATTCTCACACTTGTCAGTCATCCGACCCCTTTCCAGTGGCTACAGACAGGGCAAGGAATCTACAACAATCTTCAACTCAAGCTTCACAGATTTCCAGCAGCTTCAGTTGTGCATGAGGATGGAGAGTTTTCAATAAATGTAGAGCCAAGTATTCTTCTCCTTCACATGGGATTATGTGTCTTTTCAGGTGAACACTATTTCACATAAGA
The DNA here is from genome assembly GCF_963921235.1 of Mobula hypostoma. NCBI lineage: Eukaryota > Metazoa > Chordata > Chondrichthyes > Myliobatiformes > Myliobatidae > Mobula > Mobula hypostoma. The sequence goes on from NC_086107.1 coordinate 108,978,814, forward strand.
TTAATTTCACCACATCATTTTCTGCTCTTGCCTGTCAAGGATTATATTTGCTCGTTAAATCATTTATATTTCCCATGAACGATGGAATTCCCAGTAACACTAGCACAATAATATTGTATTTTGTGTTAAGTGCTTGTCAAATCATTCCATAATTTCTCTTGCGTATCTACTACTACCTGGTCCATGCCAACTTCTTGCAGCTATTGATAGGGTGTATTCAGTCAGAGGGTCATGAGAGTGTGGAACAAGCTGCCAGCACAAGTGGTGCATGCGAGCTCAATTTCCATGTCTAAGAGAAGTTTGAATAGGTACATGGATGGTAAGTGTAGGGAGGGTTATGGTCCCAGTACAGGTCAATGGGAGTAGGTAGTTTAAATGGTTTGGCACAGTCCAGATGTGCCAAAGGGGCTGTTTCTGTGCTGTGCTATGGAATATAGTAGATTTTAAATTCAATCTACAATCCACATTCAGATCTGAAGACCAGTTGCTGTTGAAGTTAATATTTGCTGTGTTCTATATCTCCAGAATACAATGTTGTGACTGAGAATGAAGTAACCGGAAAGACACTGAAGCTGGTTATATAGAAGTCTTTATTCAGCACAACAAAGCAGTCATCATTCTTGGAGACACTCTCGGTAGAGACTTCCTGACCCATCATTACAGTACGTTTTTATATGCTAATGATCAAAGGTAACAACAGGACAATTCTCTAGTTGCAATGCATTCATACTGCCTCCTTTGTGTAGCATATAATTTTTAGACACCTAGATCTTCACTCGAACAGTCAAGACACCGTAAGTGAATGTTAATCACCACTGTCTCTAAGTTGCACTCATGCATATCCAGACATCTCAGGTCAATGGGGTGCTTCTTGGTTTACAATCAATCCCAAAATGCAGCTCTAGGAAGACCATTGTTCTGAGCTGCATTTTAAATTTAATCTACAGTCCATATTCAGATCTGAAGACTGGTTGCTGTGAAATTGATATTTGCTGTGTTCCATATCTCTGGAATACTCCCTAATAGTTACTGTCAGGCATGAGGTACAGGAGCCTAAAGTCCCACATCACCAGGTTCAAGAACAGCTACTTCAACCATTCGCTTCTTGAACTAACTGCCACAACCGTAATCTCTACAGTTTACCAACGCTATACAAGACAATCCACAGATACTAGAATTTCAATGCAAGACACGCAAAATGCTGGAAGAATTCGGCAGGCCAGGCAGCATCTATGGAGAGCCCTGTTGAAGGCTCTCAGCCCGAAACGTCGACTGTTTACTCTTTTCCATTGCTGCTGCATGGCCTGCTGAGTTCCTCCAGCATTCTGTGTGAGTTGCTTAGCAACACGACAGCCACGTTGCACTCAAATCAACTTTTTTGTTCTAATTGTGTTCTTCCTTGTAAAAAATTATATTTAACTTATGTTTATCTTATGAATCTTGCTTATAGGATGCTATGAGTGACACAGCAGTGTATCGCTGTAATGCTCTACAGCACCAGTGATCGACAACCTGCATACAATCCCCACTGCTATGGGAAGGGTTTTGTACGTTCTTCAACCAAGCAGGAGGAGGTACAGGTCACTGAAGACCTACGCTCAACATCTTAGGACAGCCCCATCCCCTCTGCCATCAGATTTCTGAGTGGTCCATGAACCCGTGAGTGCTACCTCACTACTTTCCTTCCATTTTGCTCTATTTATTTAATTTTTTAAATAAATTTCTTGTAATCTTTTATGCAAAGCACTGCTCTGCTGCCACAAAACAACAAATTTCACCGCATACGTCAGTGATAATAAACCTGATTTTAATTACGGAGAGACAAGAGCTGATTGCGGTACTTTCGATGCAGTCTAACAAGAGTTTTATAAAGCTGTTACATGACTTCCTAACCCTTGAACTCAATGCCTCATCTAAGTACATGAATCCTGTTATATTCACTCAGCATTCCCACCAACGCCTCTCAGATTCTACCATACACCTCCACACTAGGAGTAATTTTCAGTGGCCATTTAACCTGCCAACCCACACATCTTTGGGATACAGAAGGAGACTAGACCACCCAAAAGAAAGCCATGGGATCACAGAGACAACACCCAAACCTCACACCAATAGCAATGGCGGTCAGGATCAAATTTTGGTCAATGTATCAATTACATCTGATGCAATAAAATACCTCCTAGAATAGATTGAACCCCATTAAAACAATCCAACCCCATCTAATCTTGGCCTATCAGATCTCAATCTGCCCATTGCCAATTTGACCTCAGGCAATCCAAGCCCAACCCAGTCATGGCCATTTGAAGCTAACCCCCACGGTTACTCCAAACCTAGCCCAACTACAGCCTAACCAATCACCCAACCACAGCCAAGCAAATCTCAACCCAACCAGGGCCAAGCAAACAATAACAACAGGAATTCTGCAGATGCTGGAAATTCAAGCAACATACATAAAAGTTGCTGGTGAACGCAGCAGGCCAGGCAGCATCTCTAGGAAGAGGTGCAGTCGACGTTTCAGGCCGAAACCCTTTGTCAGGACTAACTGAAGGAAGAGTGAGTATGGGATTTGAAAGTTGAAGGGGGAGGGGGAGATCCAAAATGATAGGAGAAGACAGGAGGGGGAGGGATGGAGCCAAGAGCTGGACAAGTGATAGGCAAAAGGGATATGAGAGGATCATGAGACAGGAGGTCCGGGAAGAAAGACAAGGAGGCGGGGGGGGACCCAGAGGATGGGCAAGGGGTATATTCAGAGGGACAGAGGGGGAAAAAGGAGAGTGAGAGAAAGAATGTGTGTATAAAAATAAGTAACAGATGGGGTATGAGGGGGAGGTGGGGCATTAGCGGAAGTTAGAGAAGTCGATGTTCATGCCATCAGGTTGGAGGCTACCCAGACGGAATATAAGGTGTTGTTCCTCCAACCTGAGTGTGGCTTCATCTTTACAGTAGAGGAGGCCGTGGATAGACATGTCAGAATGGGAATGGGATGTGGAATTAAAATGTGTGGCCACTGGGAGATCCTGCTTTCTCTGGTGGACAGAGCGTAGATGTTCAGCAAAGCGGTCTCCCAGTCTGCGTCGGGTCTCGCCAATATATAAAAGGCCACGTCGGGAGCACCGGACACAGTATATCACCCCAGCCGACTCACAGGTGAAGTGTTGCCTCACCTGGAAGGACTGTTTGGGGCCCTGAATGGTGGTAAGGGAGGAAGTGTAAGGGCATGTGTAGCACTTGTTCCGCTTACACGGATAAGTGCCAGGAGGGAGATCAGTGGGGAGGGATGGGGGGCACGAATGGACAAGGGAGTTGTGTAGGGAGCGATCCCTGCGGAATGCAGAGAGGGAGGGGAGGGGAAGACGTGCTTAGTGGTGGGATCCCGTTGGAGGTGGCGGAAGTTACGGAGAATAATATGTTGGACCCGGAGGCTGGTGGGGTGGTAGGTGAGGACCAGGGGAACCCTATTCCTAGTGGGGTGGCGGGAGGATGGAGTGAGAGCAGATGTACGTGAAATGGGGGAGATGCGTTTAAGAGCAGAGTTGATAGTGGAGGAAGGGAAGCCCCTTTCTTTAGAAAAGGAAGACATCTCCCTCGTCCTAGAATGAAAAGCCTCATCCTGAGAGCAGATGCGGCGGAGACGGAGGAATTGCGAGAAGGGGATGGCGTTTTTGCAAGAGACAGGGTGAGAAGAGGAATAGTCCAGATAGCTGTGAGAGTCAGTAGGCTTATAGTAGACATCAGTGGATAAGCTGTCTCCAGAGACAGAGACAGAAAGATCTAGAAAGGGGAGGGAGGTGTCAGAAATGGACCAGGTAAACTTGAGGGCAGGGTGAAAGTTGGAGGCAAAGTTAATAAAGTCAACGAGTTCTGCATGCGTGCAGGAAGCAGCGCAAATGCAGTCGTCGATGTAGCGAAGGAAAAGTGGGGGGACAGATACCAGAATAGGCACGGAACATAGATTGTTCCACAAACCCAACAAAAAGGCAGGCATAGCTAGGACCCATACAGGTGCCCATAGCTACACCTTTAGTTTGGAGGAAGTGGGAGGAGCCAAAGGAGAAATTATTAAGAGTAAGGACTAATTCCGCTAGACGGAGCAGAGTGGTGGTAGAGGGGAACTGATTAGGTTTGGAATCCAAAAAGAAGCGTAGAGCTTTGAGACCAAGCAAACAATGGCCAGTCCAATCCCAGTTTAAACACAAGTAATCTGAACTTGTCCCACCATGGCCAAACCAATCCTGACTTGTCCATGGTCAGTCTGAACCCAAGCCAAACATGGTCAACCAACCCAAATCTGACCTGCCCAACCTGTTCTTGCCCTAAATTGGCCAATCCCATCACAATTCCACCTCGGCCAATCCACGCCCCATCCAACACTAACAAACTCAATTCCAACTCCGGCTCAAGGAAAATTCTGACCAGACCTGACATTCAAAATCCTGTCCCAGCCATTGGTAAGCATCTGGTCAACCCCACATTGCAGGTCGCCAACACAATCAAAGCTAATTTATATTTTTCTATCAGGTTCTACCATCTGAGCACATTTATTCACAAAGATCCGGCCCATCTCAAACTAGCACAAGCCTAATTAATTTCGAAGCCAACCCTATGAACAGTTGGGTCCTGCTGGGCACAGGCCAAGTAGCTGAGGCTTAGAATAGTGGAGGGCTATAGGAAGGGGTATGCACAGTGCCAGTTATGTGAGAAGTCACCAGCAAAGTAAAGAGGGTGAGGGGAGACAGGCATGTCACAAATCCAAAGGATGTGGTTAATTTCTTTTCATGAGCTGTTTTGGTTCCATTGAAGGAGCGAAGGAGGGCTCTGGGAAGGATGAATTCAGGAACTCACTACTTCGGGAAGAAGAGAGAGATTGGAGACAGGATGGTAGTTTACAAAGAGGAAGGATCAAAACTCAGTTATTCTGGAAGAGAGTATGTGAACGGGGCTTGTTTGAAGGGAAGAAGAACTCAAAATCCTGGCAAGGGCAGCACTGTTAAATAGTGGTTAGTGCAATCACTTTACAACAACAGTAATCTCCAATTCCCTTCGATTCTCGCTGCCGTCAGTAAGGAATTTGTACATTCTCCCTTACTGTTTAATATTTAAGCATTATCTCTTATGACATCCAGAGTGGTTAGCAGTAACAGAAGACGGGGTAATGAAGCAGAAGGCGGATCTCCTACATGGGGGGGGGGTCAAAAGGAAAAGGGAGGTGATAACCACAAGGTAAAGTGCAGTCACTTAAAACTGAGGTGGGCAGGATTAGATATTTCAGTTCCTAGGTGTCAGCATCTCTGAGGATCTAACCTGGACCCAACATATTGATGCAGTCACAAAGAAGACATGATAGCAGCTATATTTCATTAGGGGTTTGAGGAGATTTGGGATGTCCCCAAAGTCACTCTGCAAATTTCTACAGATGTACCGTGGAGAGCGTTTTAACTGGCTGTATCACCGTCTGGTACGGCAGGGGCAGTGCAGGGGGGTGGCTACTTCACAGGATCAAAATAAGCTGCAGAAAGTTGAGAACTCAGTCATTTTCATCCTGGGCACTAGCCTCACCAACATCCAGGACCTCTTCAAGGAGCGATGCCTCTAAAAGGCAGCATCCATCAGTAAGGAAGCCCACCACTCAAGTCATGCCTTGTTCTCATTGCTACCATCGGGGAGGAGGTACAGGAGCCTGAAGGCACACACTCAATGATTCAGGAACAGCTTCTTCCCCTCTGCCATCAGATTTCTGAATGAACATTGAACCCATGAGCACCACCTCACTGCTTTTTAGCATTACCCATTTAACTTAACTATTTTATTTTATATATATAGTTGTGGCTTACTGTAACTCACAGCTTTTATATCATGTATTGCATTGAATTTAGAAGATTGAGGGGGGATCTTATTGAAAGGTATAAAATCCTAAAGGGATTGGACAGGCTAGATGCAGGAAGATTGTTCCCAATGTTGAGGAAGTCCAGAACGAGGGGTCACAGTTTGAGGATAGAGGGGAAGCCTTTTAGGACCGAGATGAGGAGAAACTTCTTCACACAGAGAGTGGTGAATCTGTGGAATTCTCTGCCACAGGAAACAGTTGAGGCCAGTTCATTGGCTATATTTAAGAGGGAGTTAGATATGGCCCTTGTGACTAAAGGGATCAGGGGGTATGGAGAGAAGGCAGGTACAGGGTTCTGAGCTGGATGATCAGCCATGATCATACTGAATGGTGGTGCAGGTTCGAAGGGCCGAATGGCCTACTCCTGCACCTATTTTCTATGTTTCTATGTTTCTATTGTACTGCTGTCACAAAAACAACAAATTTCACGACATATGCCAGTGATATTAAACCTGAAGCCGATCCTAATGAACAAGTGTTAGAGGTGTACCTAATAAAGTGGCCACTGAGTGTACATTGTAGGCTAAACAAAAAATTGGACCGCTGAGAAAGAGGTAATGTTATTCACTTTGAAGAAGGGGGCTTCATGCATTGCAAAGTCACAAAGAGCTCTCAGAAGCTTAATCTAGCCACTGGCGTACTCCACCAGTTCCGATCGTGTGAGACAAACATTAAACATGAGGGAGATGAAAGGAAGATCTTGCATTTACGGAGTGATAATCAGAAACATTTCAATGTGATTCATGTATAATGAACCGCTTTGAAGTGCAGCCTCAGCAGGTACACAAGAGAGTTTGGTGGTAATATTGAGAAGGAAGAAGGAATTACAGGGATATGCAAACTACCATCCTGTCTCCAATCTGTCTCTCCTGCCCAGAGTCACCTTCCAGAGTTCTCCCTCGTTCATTCAATTATGCCAAAACAGATCATGAAAAGAGAATACCCACATCCCTTGTGGTTGTGACACCCCTGTCTCTCCTCACCCCTCTCACCTTGCTGGTGACCTCTCACGTAACTGACTTGTGTATCTCTTCCTTAGAGGGGTCCACGGAGATTCAGAATGACATCTAAAACTTTGACAAACTTCTACAGATCATTACAGCCATTTCTAGGAATGTACATAGCATTTGATTTGATGCACAACATATATTTTTCAAAGTTTTGATGTATACGTGGCAAATAAAGCAAGTTGTTCATCTTTTTTTAACTCTAACAGCCAATGATATATATTGAAAGTTCAGTCACTGTTCCAACATTTTATATATGCACATCCCCAGAAACATCAACGAGATACAGACAATGGTCTCTTCGGGCATGTTGGTCAGCAGGGACCAGATGGGCCGAAGGGTCTGCTTCATGATGTATCATTCTCTGACTCCAGAAAGAGTGAACCTCCTGAAAATAGTGACAGTAACTATTTTATTAGGTACACCTGCACACTTGTTCATTAATTCAAATATCCAGTCAGCCAATCATGTGGCAGCAACTCAATAAAAGCATGCAGACATGGTCAAGAGATTTATCATTGTTCAGACCAAACATCAGAATGGCGTAGAAATGTGATTTAGTAACTTTGATTGTGGAATGATTGTTGGTGCCAGATGGAGTATTTCCTGGGATTTTCATTCACAACAGTCTCCAGTGTTTACAGAGAACCATGCGTAAAACAAACAGAGACACTCAATGAGCAGCAGTTAATGAGAAATGTCAGAGGAGAATGGACAGACTAGCTCAAGCTGATAGGAAGGTGACAGTAACTCAAATAATCATGAGTTACCACAGTGTGTGCAGAAGAGCATCTATGAACACACAACATTTCGAACACATTGAACGAAAAATACTTTAAGTGTAATTATGAAGAAAGCACAACGATACCTCTACTTCCTTAGGAGTTTGCAGAGATTCAACATAACATCTAAAACTTTGATAAACTTCTATAGATGTGTTGTGGAGAGTGTATTGACTGGGTGCATCACAGCCTTTGAATGGGAATTCCTTCCAAAGGTAGTGGATTTGGTCAGTACACCACAGGTAAAACCCTCCCAACCACTGAGCACATCTACATGAAACATTGTCAGAGGAAAGCAGCATCCATCATCAAAGATCCCCACCGCCCAGGTCACACCCTTTTCTCGCTGCTGCCATCAGGTAGAAGATACAAGAGCCTCAGGACCCGTACAACCAGGTTCAAGAACAGTTACTACCCCATAACCATCAGGCTCTTGAACAAAAGGGGATAACTTCACTCACTTTCCCATCCATTGAGATGTTCCTACAACCAATGATCTCACTTTAAGGACTCTTTATCTCATTATCTCATGTTCTCATTATTTATTGCTATTTATTTATATTTGCATTTGCACAGTTTGCTGTCTTCAGCACTCTGGATGATCTTTCATTGATTCTGTTATAGCTACTATTCTATAGATCCATTGAGTATGCCCACAAGGAAATTTCAGGGTTGTATACAGTGACATATATGTACTTTGATAATGAAATTTACTTTGAACTCTTTGAACCTTGAAATAGATGGGCTACAGCAGCAGAAGATTACATTGGTTCTACTCCTGTACCTAATAAAATGGCACCTGAATGTCGGTGATTATTTAAAAATACAGTACAAGCAAGCACGGTAAAATTTAAGCTATGAGAAAAATATTAATTTTTTTGCACTCTAATCCAACACTCCAGAAGAGGTATCAGACAACCTCACCAGAAAAACTTGGAGAGTGAGGAAGACCAGATTTGCAAACTGTCCTTGGGACGAGGACCCCTAATTGCTTCCAACAAGAAAGATAGTCAGGAAGATCAGACAGCAATGTTGAGGGTTGGAAACCCTGTTCATCTAAATGAATAATTTCTTGGAAATAAATGGGTAATCACGAGGCTTAGCAAATTGACACCTCTTCTGTGTGAGATTACTTCCTGAAAGACAATGCCTCTGATTGAACTATAATTGAGTTCGTTGGTGTCATTAGATTACTGTCTACCCACTTCTTTCATTATTAATTTTGAACCATTTCTCTTAAAAGGGCAATATTGTTGCTGTGAGTTTTTTTATACATAGCTACAAGATATCTGTTGGATTGGAAGGAGACTTGGTATTTTTCCTGCTATGATCAGTCAGCTCACATCCTCTGCCTCTTGTCTCTGGAAAGTGTGAGAAATTTCAAGTTCCTGCATGCCAGTCTCTCTGAGGATCAATCCTGGCCCTAATGTATTGATGCAGCTACAAAGAAAGCACGGCGGTAGCTGTATTTCATTCGGAGATATGGTACATCACCAAAAACATTCTCAAATTTCTACAGATGTGCCATGGAGAGCATTCTAACTGGCTCCATCACCCACTGGTATGGGGGTGGGGGGTAGTTACTGCACAGGATTGAAAGAAGCTGCAGAGAGTTGTAAACTTAGTCAGCTCCATCATGGGCACGAGCCTCCGTTGTATCTAGGACATCTTCAAGGAGCGATGCCTCAGGAAGGCGGCGTCCATCATTAAGGACCCCCATCACCCAAGACATGCCCTCTTCTCATTGCTACTGTCAGGGAGGAGGTACAGAAGCCTGAAGGCACACACTCAACAATTCAGGTACAGCTTCTTCCCCTCCGCCACCCAATTTCTGAACGGACATTGTACTTTTTTATTTCTATTTTTGCACTACCTATTTAATTTAACTATCATTTATATATACCTACTGTAATTCATGTTTTTTTCTATTATTGTGTTGCATTGAACTGCTGCCACAAAGACAACGAACTTCACGACATATGCCGGTGATATGAAACCTGATTCTGATTCTGAAACAGGAGGTTGTGGTGGCAACCCTCGCTCTGTGTAGCAGGAGCACAAAGTTCTAGGCTACCGTGGAAGTGTTGCATGGTGAGAGGGCTGGAGTGGGGTCGCTCAGCTGAGATAGTAAGCATAAACTACGTGTAACTCTCACTTCGGCTAGCGGGTTAATCTAGGGGAAGACAGTCCCCCGGCCCGGCCAAACATAAGAAATGTCGTTTGGGTGGATACTGCGCAATGTGTCCCCTGTTACAAATCAGTACCACGAAATAACAAACAGTACACAATATGCGATTAAACGATTGAGGTTTACAATTCATATTTGACTATATGGCTAGTAAAGAAAACTAAAAAAGAAAATGGGCCCATTCTCATTAAACAGTTTATTGCGCAAAGGTGGAGCTCACTGATAAAGCCGTTCGTCCACTATCGACCTCCTCCAATCGTCGCTGACCTTCAGATCCTCGTTCCGTCCACTACGTCGGCGGTCTCCCAGCTCTCTCCATTCGCGTCTTCTCCCCCCATCTCTTCCCAGCAAAAGACCGCGAATTCCTGACTCCCAGACACACAAGAAAGAACAACATCCTGCTCATTGGCTAGCATGCCCCGTTATCTCTAGTCATAGCCCAAACATTGCTGCTACACCGAAACCATTACCTCAACAGTGGAACATTACAGAGAAGCCATTACATTAGCAATGAACTCTTACAGCATGTTACATATGACTATGTACTCAGATATATCAGGAAGACCTAATTTTCTTTTACCTTATTTTATTTAGAGATACAGAATGGTAACAGGCCATCCAGCCCATCTAGCCTACCATGCCCAATTACACCCATGTGTCCACGTGCATCTTAGTTGAGTCGGTAAATACATATTCTTTCTGTTCCTCTCTGATTATTATTACTAAGGGCTAGAACCTTATAACAAAATGGCTGTGTTCTCCAAGTTCCATGCATCATTCTTGACTTCTGAAGTTAGAAAAATCACCAGGATCCAACAGGTATAACTCCCACTCCATTTTGATGTCATGTTACCTCACCCACCCCCCCCCCGCCTTTAATTACACAGGGCTTATTTGCAGTCTCTCTGAGAGAATGCAACTAATTCCCCCTGTTGGATTCTGATATTTTTTAATCCAAGATTCTTTCGGAAGTCAGGAAAGAAGCACAAAACTTCTTGCTTCACGATCATTTATTAAGATTAGTAGTACAAGGGCAATCGAAAAACAGTGTTAAAAGTAATTGAAGAAAGAAAGAAAGAAGCAAAAAGACGGTGAAGGCTCGTGGCCAGCTCTTTTTTATTTTCATAGATAAGGAACATTCTATTTAAATTCGCAGATAAGAGTCAACTAATGAGATAGCCCCTATTCAAGTAATGCAACACAGTGCTAAATTGAACTGAACTGAGCTGAAGTGAATATGCCTGGAGTGTTTCAATGATCTGTGGTTTGGTGTTTTATAATCTGTGTTTTTCACTCATTTGTTTTTTTTTACCACTTGCTAATTTGTTCTTTTTTTGTGCATTGGGGGTTTGATGTTTTTCTTTGAATGGGGTCCATGGTTTTCTTTCTTTGTTTTATGGCTGTCAGTGGGAAGACAAATCTCATTTGATGGTAAATGTACTTTTGAAGCTTCTGGAATTAAATAACTGTAACCATAGGGGACACACTAAAACAATTGCATATACATACTGTGACCATTAGGGGACATACTAAATAATTACATATACATATTGTAACCACTAGGAAATATACTAAACAGTTACTAAGTAGTTATAAAATGCTATCTATTATAGAATTCTATAGGTACAATGTATCTACAATGCTTCCTTTGAATTACATATAATTTTCACACCCCCTTCTTTGCACCCAGACTCCAGACACACAAAGTGAATGTTAATCAGCATTGTCTGGTTTTCAATTAACTGCTGTCTACAGCTCAAGGAAACTATTGTCCAGACCTGCATCTTAAGTTTAATCTGCAATCCATGTTCAGGTCTAAAGATTGGTTGCTGAAGTTGATATTTTGCTATATAACCTGGCGCGGCCTCTCCGGTGATGAATATCTGTTATCTGTCAAGTAGGATGCCGTGCACAATTCTGATTTGATGGAGGCAGACGTGACAGCACGAAGGAACATCTGGTGAAACTTCTGAAATGCCTGTTTCGCTGCCGCTGTTACTGTGCGATCTAGAATCTCCGGAGGGGAAGGCGCCAAAGCCTCGGTTTTACCTGTTGCTTGGCGGCTGGGGCCGGGGTTGAAGCGCTCGGCAGGGATGGTGCCGGTGCTCGGTGTCGGAGGGCTGGTCGAAGGCTCGAAGTTTTCGGACGGACTCAGAGTCGGACTGTGGATGGGCGCTTCCAGGATGCTGCATCGGCAAGTTTGCGCCGCTGGAAGCTCATGGCAGGGAGAGTTTCTCCCTTCTACTGTCTGCGTGAGAAGTTGGGGCTATCGGGACTTTGAGACTTTCTGTTACCGTGCCCATGGTCTGCTCTTATCAAATTACAGTACTGCTTTGCACTGTTGTAACTATATGTTATAATTATGTGGTTTTTGTCAGTTTTAGTCTTGGTCTGTCTTGTGTTTCTGTGATATCATACTGGAGGAACATTGTATCATTTTTTAATGCATGCATTTCTAAATGACAATTATCGAGGACTGAGTGTCCTCATAATCTAAAAATCTAAAATCTAAAATGTAACCTAACTCCACAGTACTCCCTAACAATAGTATTGGATTAAATTGGTTTACTATTCTCACAGATACAGTGCAGGACATTGCTCTGTGTGGCATCCATACAGATCATTTCAAAATTTCACTATATAAAGATAGCACGAAGGGAAAGGCAGTAACAGAATACAGAATATCATGTTACAGTTACAAAGAAAACACAGCACAGGTAGATAATAAAGTTCCAGAGCCCCAATGAGATAGGTTATGAGGTAAGAAGTTCATCTTCATCATACAAAACAACCATTCAAGAAGTCTTATAGCAGTGGGATAAAAATTATCCTTGAGGCTGCTAGTGTGTGTTTTTAAGCTTTTGTATCATCTAAACATGAGCAAGTCTGCTGATGCAGGAAATCTAAAGCAACACACACAAAATACTGGAGGAACTCAGCAAGTCAGGCAGCATTTATGGAAATGAATAAACTGTCAACATTTTGGGCCACGGCCGTTCTTCAGGATTGGAAAGGAAGGGGAAGATGCCAGAATAAAAAGCTGAAGGGAGGGGAAGGAGGATAACAAAAAGGTATCCAAATGCCCTATTTGGATACCTACACCAACAGAATCAACAAACTCATTCGTAAGGCCAGCGATGTTGTGGGGATGGAACTGGACTCTCTGACGGTGGTGTCTGAAAAGAGGATGTTGTCCAAGTTGCATGCCATCTTGGACAATGTCTCCCATCCACTACATAATGTACTGGTTGGGCACAGGAGTACATTCAGCCAGAGACTCATTCCACCGAGATGCAACACCGAGCGTCATAGGAAGTCATTCCTGCCTGTGGCCATCAAATTTTACAACTCCTCCCTTGGAGGGTCAGACACTCTGAGCCAACAGGCAGGTCCTGGACTTATTTCCTGGCATAATTTACATATTACTATTTAACTATTTATGGTTTTATTACTATTTAATTATTTATGGTGCAACTGTAACGAAAACCATTTTCCCCCGGGATCAATAAAGTATGACTATGACTGTGACTACTATGACTATTAGTCGAAGATCTGTTTGTATTTCACTTCTGAAGTCCAGAACTGTCCACAGAATTGGTATTTATTACCCAGTCTGCTCTCTTAGTGAAGCCAGGTAGGTTGGAAAGGTAAAGGATTGGAGAAGAAGGAATCTGATAGGAGAGGAGAGTGGACCACGGGAGAAAGGAAAGAAAGAGGGGACCCAGAGGAAGGTGGTAGGCTGGTGAGAAGAGGTAAGGGGCCAGAGTGGGGACTAGAAGTAGAGGAGAGGGGGAGGGAATTTTTCATACTGGAAGGAGAAATCAATATTCATTCCATCAGATTGGAGGCTACACAGACAGAATATAATTTTCTGCCTGATAGAAGTGGAGTAGAACAGAGAATACCCAGAGTGGAGGGGTACTTGATTACGTTGGCTGCTTCACTGAGGCAGGAGGAAGTATAGACAGAGTATACTGATGGAACACTGTTTTCCGTGATGAGCTGAGGTGTGCCGAATTTCCTTAGCCTTCCAAAAAAGTTAAGGCACTGGTGTTCTTTCTTGGCCATTGTGTCTGGATATGGTTGAACCAGGCTAAGCTAGTGGTGAGTTCTAGCCAATACTAATACATTCATTATAACGAGTGCGAGAGTGGCCTCTATCCAACATTAGTACACTCATCGGAATAAAGGAACGAGTGTCTCTCCTTCCCCTAAATCTCCTCTTGGTTGCAAGCAAAAAAAAAAATTAGAAGAAATCTTAAGTAAAGAAATAGATCCCCCAAGACTTTCATCAGATCAGGCAGCATCAGGGCAATAAAAGGGCATCAGGGATGTTCACTCTATTCCTCTCTCCACAGATGCTGCTTGAACTGTCTTGATGAAAGGTCTCAGCCTGAAATGTCAACTGTTTACTCTTTTCCATAGATGCTGCCTGGCCTGCTGAGTTCCTCCAACACTTTGTGTGTGTTACTTTGGATTTTCCAGTGTCTACAGATCTTCTTGAGTTTGTTGAGCTGATATTACTGGCATTGGTATTGGTTTATTATTGTCACGTGTACCAAGATACAGTGAAAGGCTTGTCTTGCATACTGTTCATACAGATCAGATCACACAGTGCATTGAGGAAGAGCAAGGTAAGACAATAACAGTGCAGAATAAAGTGTAAAATCTACAGAAAAAGTGCAGTGCAGGTAAATGATAAAGTACAAGATCATAAGGAAATAGATTGTGAGGTCAGGAGTCCATGTTGTGAAACAACTTTCATGACGTACAGCATGTCAGTGACAATAAATCTAATTCCAATTCTGATTCTGATCTCATCATGCCAGGAGATTGTGAGATCAAATCTCCATCTTACTTTACCAGGAGACTGTGAGATCAAATCTCCATCTTATTTTACCAGGAGATTGTGAGATTAAGAGACCAGCTTATTTTACCAGAAGATTGTGAAATCAAACGTCCATCTTATTTTACCAGGAGGTTGTGAAATTAAGAGTCCGTCTTTTCATACCAGGAGATTTGTAAGACATGAGATTTTTTGGATGTTTATTGCCTTATTTCAGATTTCTATTTCTTCAGTTTTTTCTGCTGGTGACCAAGGGAAGATTGGAGGGAGGGAGAATGCACTGAGAGAGAAGAATGGGCAATAAATACCAATTCTATGGACTCTTCTGGGCTTCAGAAGTGAACTACAAAGAGATCCTCAACTAATGGGGCATTTGGACTAATTTCTAATTTGAAAGATATTGGTTGAGGTACCTTGAGATTAAATTCTCAATTCCTGGAGACTCCCAGATTGTTAGGGAATGCTGGCAATGCCAATTTTCCCTCACTCCACGGGCAACCCTTTTGGAAGAGACGTAGGGGAGCTGAGGTTTATTCTTCACTCAATGCCGTCAAAGGATATTTTGCTTTTTTTGTGGGATCTTGCTGTGCTACGTTTTGTGGGATCTTGCTGTGCCTATATATAAAGAGCTTTTGACTGGCTGTGGAGCTCTTTGGAACATTTTGAAAAGGATGCAAATATTCTACAGAAATATAGGACTTTCTCTTTTATAGGCCGCCGATACTTCACGCTTCCAGAATGTTCCTTTTGTCCAGTATTCCGGCTGTCACAGTGGACACTCGCAGAGGTGACTCTGTTGAAGATACACATAAGGCAGACTGTGGAGACGGAGAGACCGGACAGGAGGGAAGCTGCTGATGAGAAACTGTCTCACATCATTGCATGATGCTTGGACCAGGGTGCCTAGCAACCGTGTGTCATTTGCGATTTGACTCAAAGTCCTGCCAGACTGCGGGAGTGAGATGAGATGAGGGGAAAAAAAAATAATCATTTCGAAGCTGAATTTTGCTTCCTGAGTATAGGCTGCGTTAACAGTGACATTGTCTACACTTCTCTCTGCCTTTTCCCAGGACACCAGCTCCTGAGGCTTCAAAGTCTTCCTGTGGACCAACTAGCCAATTCTTATCATGTGTCTATCCTGTACTCAGGGAGTGGACAGGACAGTATAATGGGAGCATTACTCTGTACCAAATTCAAGCTCGTCAGCTGTAGTTAGCAGCTCATCTAGGAAAAGGAAAACTCAAATCTCAAACCTCCGCTGCCTTGCAGCCATACACACTCATGGGGAAGACTTTGAGAGTAAACTCCAAGGAAAAATCTGGAGCTGGAGTCCCTAAGGCAGTCCCATGTTGAGTTCAACGCTGACTGGCAACTCCTGCAACACCACTGGTACCAAACTGTATTGGTCTCTGCAGCTCCTTTGGACTCATCGGCTGTGTGGAAAGGGGGAGCGTGCTACATGGGCAACAGCTTGCTCTCCAAATCATATGCCCTGGATTGTATGTCATGTAGACAGCTGGAATGAAGCATTCATGGTTGACCCCGACCAATGCAGAGCCTCAATCCAGTTCCAGTTTGCTTTCCTTTCAGCCTTCCCCCTATAATAATGGAAGTCAAGATCGTGCAGATGTTGAAAATCAGAGATAAAAACAAATTGTTGACATTTAAACCAAATGAAACGCAGCACGCCACAAACCAGACTAGACAACGACTTTGCCCATAATTATTAATTAACAGCTCAGAGATAAACCACATCATATTAAACTAATACAGACAAAATGCTGGAGGAACTCAGCAGGTCTAGCAGCATCTCTGGACAGGAAAAATCTGACAACATTTCAGGCCGAGACCCTTCAACAGTCTTGCTGAAGGGTCTCAGCCTGAAACATCGACTGTTTATTCCTCCCTATTGATGCTGCCTGGCCTGCTGAGTTCCTGTGGCATTTTGTGCAAGTTATTCTGGATTTTCAGTATCAACAGAATCTCTCGTATCAAGCTAATTTCATTAACTCTTTGGCTATTCTTTCAGCAGGTTCATAACCTCCAGAACTGATTAAGACTATTCAGATACTACCTGCTCTGAATGAACCTGGCCAAGGTTCGATGAGGTGAGATCCTCCCTGAGTTGGAGACTGCCGATCTTATGTTATAGGTATCAGATCAGAAGATGATGGTGCCAGGGAACACCGTGACCAAGAGTGACATCCTCCAGACGGTTCACGAAACTACTTCTTTCACTTCTTTTACATCTTCCTTCCCTTTCAAATGTGGTACTGGTTCTGTCGGAGCCTGTGGTCTACATGTTGGCGGTGCGTTTTTGGGCCGATTGAGCAACCCATGACTTTGCTGTCTCCAAGGGTGTTCTATGAGGCATGCGGCCTCAAGGCCAAGAAGCCTGGAAGGTTATTAGATTATGAGGACACTCAGTCCTCGTTTATTGTCATTTAGAAATGCATGCATTAAAAAATGATGCAACGTTCCTCCAGAATGATATCACAAGAAACACAGGACAAACCAAGACTAAAACTGACAAAACCACATAATTATAACATATAGTTACAACAGTGCAAAGCAATACCATAATTTGATAAAGAGCAGACCATGGGCACGGTAAAAAAAAGTCTCAAAGTCCCGATAGACTCATCATCTCACACAGGCGGCAGAATGGAAGAACTCTCCCTGCCATGAACCTCCAAGCGCCGCCAACTCGCCAATGCAGCACCATTGGAAGCTCCCGACTGCAGCGGACTCTGAGCTCATCCGAAAACTTCGAGCCTCCAACCAGCCCCTCCGATACAGCCTCTCCGAGCACCATCCTCTGCCGAGCTCTTCAACCCTGTCCCGGCCACCGAGGAACAAACAAAGCCGAGGACTCGGGGCATTCCCCTCCGGAGATTCCGGACCACACAGTAGCAGCAGCAGTGAAGCAGGCATTTCAGAAGTTTCACCAGATGTTCCTCCGTGCTCTCACGTCCGTCTCCATCAAATCAGGATTGTGCACGGCACACTACTTGACAAATAACAGGCATCACCACCGGAGTGGCTGCTGCGAACTGCGTCACGCCGCCATTTTCTCCTCCTCCTCCTCCCTGGAAGTGGATGGTGATCCCATAATCAACTCCATTTCTCGCCGACTAAAGCACCAAGGAAGTGAAATCATCCAGGTGGGAGTGGAAGGCATGCGGGTGTTCAGAGCTGTCTATCAGCCTCTCACTCTCTGCTGTTTGGGGGAAGCTGCACGTGATGCGCTCTCTCTCTCTCTCTCACTGCTCCTGAAGGAAGACCCCTGCGTTTGAATAGTCTCCTTCTCCCTCGATGCTGTTGGAGGATGATGCTGGAGTTCTGGGTCTGCGGTTTGTGGTTTGGACTCTGTCGTTCACGTTATCATGTGTTCTAGTTTCTGGTCACTCCTTTTTTTTTGTTGCTGTTTTGAGTGACTTTGAATCGGGGGCAACCTGCAGATAACAAATTCTGAGCTGAAGTGAATATGCCTGGACCCTTTTGATTTTGTGTTTTATACTCTGTGTTTCTTTTTGCTTGTTTTTTTTTGTTGCCATTTGCACGATTTGTTTTTTGTTTGTGCGTGGGCGGGGTTGATGTTTTCTTTGTTTCGTGGCTGTCTCTGAGGTAGATGAATCACAGGGCTGTATACTGCGTAAATACTTTGATAATAAATGTACTTTGAATCTTTAAATCATACAGCTCTACAGCACAGAAGCAGCCAATACTCTGTAATTGTTGGTCTCCAGAGTTGGAGTCCGATTCAGATTTATTTATCGTGTACATCAAGACAGACAGTGAAATGCACTGTTTGTGTTAACAACCAACACACCCAAGGACGTGCTGGGGGCAGCCCACAAGTGCTGCCACACATTCTGGCACCAACATCACATGCACACAATGCCCAGCAGAGCAACACAGAACACAACAAAACAGAAACCAATTTAATGCAACCAAATTCTCAAGAGGACACTTTTCATACACTTCTTTGTAAACTGTGCAGGCATTGCTTTGAGTTTATAGCCTATTATAGGGATAAAGGCAATTCCTTTTCTGTGTATGTATCTGTTGTTTCAAACTGTTGCTGGTTTTCATAACCACCTTAGCCACCTGGTCTGCAGTTAACAGAGTTTTGCCTGTACAGTACTGGCCCTGGCAAGATGGTTATCATGACTCCTCATGTGTTGTCCTCTAAGAGATCCAGAGATTCCTATTCCTATTAGGAACAGTTAATATAAGACCATTAGATCTAGGAGCAGAATTAGGCCATTTGACCCACCGAGTCTGCTCTGCCATTTCACCATGGCTGATCCACCTTCCCTTTCAGCCCCAATCTCCTGCCGTGTCCCCGTATCCCTTCATGCCATGACCAATCAAGAATCTGTCAACCTCTACCTTAAAGACATGGCCTCCACAGCCACCTGTGGCAATGAATTCCACAGATCCACCATCATCCAGCTAAAGAATTTCCTCCTCATCTCCATTCTAACTGGACATCCCTCTATTTTGAAGTTGTGTCATCTGGCCTTAGACTCCCCCACCATAGGAACCATCCTCTCCACACTGAGGTCTTTCAACATTCGATAGGTTTCATTTGATATGGGGAAGGAAGGGTTACCTGGAGCCTACCGTATCTTTACCTTATCTCTACCCACATAACTTCATATACCTCAATCATGTCCTCTCAAAAACTCCTCCGCTTCAGGGAAAACTGGCCCAACCTCTCCAGTCACTCCTCATAACTAAACTGTCCATCGCAAGCATGGTGAATCCTGGTGAATCTCCTCCGCACCCCGTGTTGAACTTCTAGTCAAGATGGCGCCTGAGTACAATGCTCCTGCAGTTGCCATCTTCTGGATAGATCATGAAACCATCTTTTTCACTTCTCTTATGTCTTTTACATTTGTTTTTCTTCTTAAATGTGATTCTGGAACTGCTGGAGCCTGTGATTTGCAGCTTGGAGATTGTTTGGGTGTTTCAGCACTCTGCAGTCTCTTAGGGGATTCTGAAAGACAGAGGTAACATGTGGGAACCTCGTGGCAATAAGACTGCGAGCTGATGTTCAACTCCATTTCACCGACTAAAGCTTCCATTGTTTGCCAATTAAAGCAAATGAGGGAGATTGAAATGCTGGCTCCCTGCTGTTCTATTGCTGGTGAGATCACTCTGCTGCCAATGTGGGGAAACTTCCCTTTTATTGCTGGGGGGTTCACTCTGCTCCTGGAGAGGGGAGACTGCACTTTTATTGCTGGTGAGACCGCTCTGCTACGGAAAGGGAGAATGTCGTCCAGGTTTTCTGCATTTTGGATGTGGACTTGGACTGTAGACTTTTATTCAGTCTTATGGTATTTTTTAACATTTTGTATTTTTCACTCGACCTTTCTTGTTTTTTTATGTGCAGAGCAAGGGGATTTGTGGGTCGATGTGTGTGTTCTGTTTTTGTTTGTTTTTTGTATCGGGAGGAAGTGCTTGGGAGTTGACGGTCGTGCTGTCGTTCTTTTATCTATTTTATTCTTGTGGCTATCTGGAGAAGAAGAATTTCAGAGTTGTACACTTTGATAATAAATGAACCTTTGAACCTTTGTACCCTCTCCAACACCTTTATAGTGTGGTGACATAGAGATCCCACTCGAGGTGAACTCCTTGTGGTCGGAGCCAGAGGCACATATCAATGTAGTCATAAAGAAGGCAAGACAGCGGCTATACTTCATTAGGAGTTTGAAGAGATTTGGCACGTCAACAAATACACTCAAAAACTTCTATTGATGTACCGTGGAGAGTATTCTGACAGGCTGCATCACTGTCTGGTATGGTGGGGGGGGGGTGGTGGTGTGGTGCTACTGCACAGGACTGAAAGAAGCTGCAGAGGGTTGTAAGTTTAGTCAGCTCCATCTTAGGTACTAGCCTATAAAGTACCCAGGACATCTTCAGGGAGCGGTGTCTCAGAAAGGCAGCGTCCATTATTAAGGACCCTCCAGCATCAAGGGCATGCCCTTTTTTCACTGTTGCCATCAGGAAGGAGGTACAGAAGCCTGAAGGCACACACTCAGCGATTCAGGAACAGCTTCTTCCCCTCTGCCATATGATTTCTGAATGGGCATTGAACCCATGAACACTACCTCACTTTTTTTAAATTTACAGTATTTTTGATTTTTGCATGTTTTTAATCTATTCAATATACATATACTGTAATTGATTTACTTATTTATTTATTTATTATTATTATTTTTTTTTATTTTATTTCTTTTTTTTCTGTTCTAAGCTATGTATTGCATTGAACTGCTGCTGCTAAGTTAACAAATTTCATGTCACATGCCGGTGATAGTAAACCTGATTCTGATCATTTAAAAGAAGATCAGCTGGAATAACATCACCTTTATTTGCCACATGTACATTGAAACATCGAAACACACAGTGACATGTGTCATTTGTGTCAAAAGCCGACACCGTCTGAGAGTTTTTTATTTAAAGGTACAGGGCGGAATGAGCCCTTCCGACCCTTTGAGCCCCAGCAACATCCCAACAATCTAATTTAACTGTAACCTAACCACAGGACAATCTGCAATGACCAATTAACCTACCCAGTACATCTTTGCACTGCAGGAGGAAACCGGAAAACTCACTCATTCCACCGGGGAGGACTTACGGAGATTCCTTATGGAATGGCGCCGGAATTGAACTCTGAACTCCAAAACTCCCCGAGCTGTAATATTGCCGCGCTAACCACTGCACTGCCGTGAGAGGAGGCCACGCAACACCCACACCAGGACCACCACACTCAAAAATAGTTACTTTCCCCAAGCAGTAAGGCTGATCAGCACCTCCAACGCTAACAATCTGTGGCGGCAGAGGGATAGTGTTTGATGCAGGGACTCAACCCGAGATGTCTATCACTGTATTTCTTACTTAGAGATACACAACAGAATAGACCCTTCCAGCCAGCAACCCCAGACAATGACTGATTTAACCCTGACCCAGTCACAGGACAATTTACAATGAACAATTAACTTAACCCGTATGTCTTTGGACTGTGAGAGGAAACTGGAGCACCCATGGAAAACCCACGCGTTTCACAGGGAGGATGCACAGGGACTCCTTACAAAGGACACCGGAAATAAACTCTGAACTGTAACAGTGTTGTGCTAACCACTAGGCTACTGTCGAACACGAGATGTGCTCGGGACCATGTGTCACCAGGGTTCCAGCACCAAAGTAGCATGCCCACAATTTACGAACCTTTCTGGAACGTGTGAGGAAAGCAGCTCCTCAGGAAGAAGACAGGACTCCAGACAGAGCTAACACCTGATTTACCGAAACCTTGGCTGTCATGTTTAAGCAACACACATCAAAGTTGCTGGTGAACGCAGCAGGCCAGGCAGCATCTATAGGAAGAGGCGCAGTCGACGTTTCAGGCCGAGACCCTTTAAGCACGCCCCAATTGGCATGTTTGGGTGAAAGTAGCTCTTGACGCCAGGTTTAGCTGTCATTAATGCAAACTGTAGTGGCTGCGTCAACCACCGTTGGAGGGCAGGCCACTGGAGAAAATGGTGTGGCCTTGGCGGGGTGGAGGGCTGGGGAGGGAGGGGGTAAGATTGATTGTGTGTGTGTGTGTGTGTGTGTGTGTGTGCGTGAGGGAAAACGAGAGCAAGACAGAGAGAAACAGACAAACAAAGACAGACAGACAGATAGACAGATAGAGAGAGGCAGAGA
This sequence comes from Mobula hypostoma, assembly GCF_963921235.1. Classification (NCBI taxonomy): domain Eukaryota; kingdom Metazoa; phylum Chordata; class Chondrichthyes; order Myliobatiformes; family Myliobatidae; genus Mobula; species Mobula hypostoma. The sequence continues at coordinate 109,001,231 of NC_086107.1, forward strand.
GAGAGGCAGAGAGAGCAAGAGAATGAGGGACAGAGAGAAAGAGTGAAAATGTGGAATTGAATTTAGGAGCCGAAAGGTAAAGTTGCAGCTATATAGAACCCTGGTCAGACCCCACTTGGAGTACTGTGCTCAGTTCTGGTCACCTCACTACAGGAAGGATGTGGAAACCATAAAAAGGGTGCAGAGGAGATTTACAAGGATGTTGCCTGGATTGGGGAGCATGCCTTAAGAAAACAGGTTGCATGAACTCGGCCTTTTCTCCTTGGAGTGGGGGAGGATGAGAGGTGACCTGATAGAGGTGTATAAGATGATGAGAGGCATTGATCATGTGGATAGTCAGAGGCTTTTTCCCAGGGCTGAAATGGTTGCCACAAGAGGACACAGGTTTAAGGTGCTGGGGAGTAGGAACAGAGGAGATGTCAGAGGTAAGTTGTTTATGCAGAGCGTGGTGAGTGTGTGGAATGGGCTGCTGGCAACGGTGGTGGAGGCAGATACGATAGGGTCTTTTAAGAGACTTTTGGATAGGTACATGGAGCTTAGAAAAATAAAGGGCTGTGGGTAAGCTTAGTAATTTCTAAGGTAGGGACATGTTCGGCATAGCTTTGTGGGCCGAAAGGTTCTACGCAAGATTCGAACAGAAGAGGAGCATCCCACTCCCTCCAGATGAACCGGACCTGGTGGCATCGAGATTCATCATCACCGAGGAGGACCTTAGAAGGGCCTTCCTGAAGGTAAATCCAAGGAAGGCGACGGGCTCAGATGGCGTCCCAGGACGGGTTCTCCGGGCCTGTGCAAGCAAGCTAGCTGGAGTGTTTGCTGACATCTTCAACTGCTCCTTGCTTCAGTCTAAGATCCCCTCGTGTTTTGAGAAGGCAACGATAATCCCAGTGCCGAAAAAGAGCAAGGTGGCATGCCTGAATGACTATTGACCTGTGGCTCTGACATCAATTGCTATGAAGTGCTTCGAGAGATTGGTTATGGCACACATCAACCACAGCCTACCGGTCAACCTCGACGCTTTGCAATTTGCCTATCGGAACACAGGTCAACGGCAGATGCTATCTCTCTGGCCCCACATTCCTCCTTAGAACACCTGGAGAATAAAGACGCATACGTAAGGCTCCTTTTCATTGACTACAGCTCTGCCTTTAATACCATCATTCCAAATAAACTGATTCCCAAGCTCCGGAACCTGGGCCTTAGCACTCAGATCTTCAGCTGGATTTTCAACTTCCTCATAGACAGGACCCAGGCTGTAAAAATAGGGGACAAGCTCTCATCTACAATCACTCTGAGCTCTGGTGCCCCACAAGGCTGTGTACTCAGCCCCTTGCTGTACTCACTGTACAGCCATGATTGTGTAGCCAAGTTTCCATCGAACTCAATATATAAGTTTGCTGATGACACAACAATTGTAGGCCATATCTCAGGTAATGATGAGTTTGAGTACGGAGAGGAAATTAAGAACCTGGTGGCATGGTGCGAAGACAATAACTTATCCCTTAATGTCAGCAAGATGAAGGAATTGGTTGTTGACTTCAGAAGAATTAGCGGACCACACGACCCAATTTACATTGGTGGTGCGCAAGTGGAACAGGTCAAAAGCTTTAAGTTCCTCGGGGTCAATATCACAATGACCTGACTTGGTCCAACCAAGCAGAGTCCACTGCCAAGAAGGCCCACCAGTGCCTTTACTTCCTGAGAAAATTAAAGGAATTTGGCCAGTCCCCTAAAACCCTCACTAATTTTTACAGATGCACTGTAGAAAGCATTCTTCTAGGGTGCATCACAACCTGGTATGGAAGTTGTCCTGTCCAAGACCGGAAGAAGCTGCAGAAGATCGTGAACACGGCGCAGCACATCACACAAACCAATCTTCCGTCCTTGGACTCACTTTACACCGCACGCTGTCGGAGCAGTGCTGCCAGGATAATCAAGGACACGACCCACCCAGCCAACACACTTTTCATCCCTCTTCTCTCCGGGAGAAGGCTCAGGAGCCTGAAGGTTTGTACGGCCAGATTTTGGAACAGCTTCTTTCCAACTGTGATAAGACTGCTGAACGGATCCTGACCCGGATCTGGGCCGTACCCTCCAAATATCCGGACCTGCCTCTCGGTTTTTTTTTGCACTACCTTACTTTCCATTTTCTATTTTCTATTTATGATTTATAAACTAAATTTTTAATATTTACTATTGATTTGTACTCCTGGGAGTGAGAAGTGCAGAATCAAATATCGCTGTGATGATTGTACATTCTAGTATCAATTGTTTGGTGACAATAACGTATAAAGTATTGTGCTGCAGGTTTTCTATGTTTCTATATTTCTATACATATTGGGTTGGATATTCTGTTAGCTGGGAGTGGGTGGCTCGGTGTGGGACTCCGTACTTGGTGTCTTGTACCTCTGGCAAGCGGAGGTATGGGTATCCAGGCTGTTCACAGCTCCTGGGGTCACAAACAAAAATCATCCTCACCCAACAGACACCCATTGCCCTGGGCCAAGGAGTGTATAATCTGAAGTCAGAGGAGCTCCTTTCTCCTGGGTCTTCCAGTCACTTCTTTCCTCCCACAATGGCCTCAGTGCAAGCACTCACCTGACTAACTGCGTACAGCGCTGTGCAAAAATCTTGGGCACGTATAGTATATAGCCAGGGTGTCTAAGACCTTTGCATAATGCTGTATTTGTCAATGTGGAATGGAGAGCGAGGTTGTAAACCTGACGGGAGCAATGGATGTTGGGAATGGTGAGGGTGGTGTGCTGTGGGAGGGGTGTTGGACGGGTGGCAGAGAAGGCATGTCAAGGGTTGGGGGGGGTGGGGTTGTGGGTGGCGCACAAGGAGACACACCAGCCCTGAGACACCAGGCAAGGTCATTTGATTCCAAACAATTGGTTTATTGATCATTACAGAATGTCTCTCTGGTGCTTCTCACTTCCCCTTTTCCCAACCATGATTCCCCTCTCCCTGCCCCCTTCCCACCCTCAGTCCACAACAGAGACCCATATCAGAATCAGCTTTATCACCACTCACATGTCATGAAATTTGGTTTTTTTTTGCGGCAGCACATCCTATACATAAAATTACTACAGTACTGTCCCTGCACCTCTTCCTAGAGATGCTGCCTGGCCTGCTGCATTCACCAGCAACTTTTATGTGTGTTACAGTACTGTCACCCTAGTTATGTGCATGTGTCTAAGACATTTCCACAGTTCTGTAGCTTCATTCCTTTGTCCTGCATCTGGTTTTCTTCTCCCATCAGAAAAGAGGGAGAATCCCTTTCTCTCCATCTCCTCTCTACAAGAGTCAACTCATCACTCCATTCTCGCATGGCCACAGGTGCACATGGAGGTTTAAACTGTTGTTAATCAATCCCCACTGTCCCTTCCCTGCGAGTGTTTGGTGGGACAGGGCAGAAGGAACTTCACTCTGTACCTAGCCCACACTGCCCGTGTCCTGAGAGGGTGTATTGGGATAGTGAGGAGGAAGGTCAAGTGATTGTAAGATGGGACAGTGTAAAGGGAGGTACACCCTGTATCCAAGCAACACACACAAAATGCTGCAGGAAATCAACAGGCCAGGCAGCATCTACGGAAAAAGGTACAGTCGATATTTTGGGGTTTGGCCTGAAACGTCGACTGTACTCTTTTCCACAGATGCTGCCTGGCCTGCTGAGATCCTCCAGCATTTTGTGTGTGTTGCTTGGATTTCCAGCACTTACAGATTTTCTCTTGTTTGTGATTGGATTGCTGCACTCTAACCCATATCGTTCCTGCCTTTGGAAATGCATAATGGGACAATATGGAGGGAGTGTTGTGTATTTAATATTTCAATAATATTTGAGTTATATATATATATATCTCGATTGACTAAGACTTTTGCATAATGTTGAAATATTATTGAAATAATATTGACTAAATACTTAATTGTGGGTTATATGTAAAAAATACATGAATTCTATATGTCATCACACTACCATGTGAAACATGTGCACTTTGGTTAAAGTAAACACAAAGCTACACTCACACTTTGTACTCCCATGCCTTCGTTTGAATTAGTTTAATATTTTAAAGTTACAATACATATCAGGGAGATTTACTCTGCATCTAACCATGTTACTCCTAACCAGGGAGTGTTTGGTGGGAGCATTCATGGAGATTTACTCAGTATCTAACCCTTGTTTTCCCTTCCTGGGGTGGTGTAGAGGAAACTTTTGTCTGCATCCAACCAGCCTCAGGTAGTTCAAAGTACATTTATTATCAAAGTATGTATACATTATACAACCTTGAGGTTTGCCTCCTTACAGGCAGCCACAAAACAAGAAACCCAAAAGAACCCATGAAACAGAACAAAGACCGTCAAACACCCAATGTGCAGAGAAAAACGAAATCGTGCAAAGAATGAACGCAAGCAAGTACCGTTCTGAACTGAAGCCCACAAAGAGAGTCCGTCCGCAGACCCTCAGTTCAGTGCAGAGCCGAGTAAACGTCGTGGAGCAGAAAACTGAACTGGCCTGTCCCTCGCCTCAGGCCCCGACACCCTGACCTTTTCAATCTGTCCAAACATCGAGGTTCAGTTGCTTCGGTACACCCTGGGGCCTGGACCCCTTCGACCCCCACCTCAATTCGGCGAATGAAGAGGACGCAACTCTAATTTCTGTCTCCCTTGTTAAACACAGAAACTTTAACAATGAACGTCAAGTAGAAATGTAATGGAAAACATTAGAACAACTGACATCAAAGAAGTTAGTTTAATCTTCGAGAGTACTATCCGAAATAAAGTTTCTTCTATACTACAATATCTGAGGAAGAGTAAGGTGCCTGGGCTTCCTATCTCACCCTCTCTGATCACTGTTCTGTGGTACTGTTAACCTTTAGGGCAGTCAAATTCATCCTCTGAAGATGATTTCACTCTCAAAGATACTAACCGTTCTGTAGTTCTTTGATGAGATTATCTGGAATCAAATACTGAAACTATCGACCTATTGTAAAACCCATCTAGTTCAATGTGTGCTGCAGAGAAGGAACTCTCAGATATCTAACATATAATTACAGTCTTCCCATGTCTTTTGTTAATATTCAACCCCCTTCTCTCCATCTGTTGTCCAACAAGAGTACTTGTAAACTGAAATTACATTCGCTCTGAAATGTTAAACTTGTGTTAAAAATGACTATTAAGGCCAAATGTGTCTATACTTCATGGTATTTTGTATTGTATAATCTTTGGGGGTTTTATAATATCTTGGGTTATTTGAAAAATGAATCTCAGAGTAGTATATGGTGATATATGCACTCAGTGTCTACTTTACTATGTACCTCCTGTACCTAATAAAGTGGCCACTGAGTGGATGTGGTCTTTTGCTGTTGTAGCCCATCCACTTCAAGGTTTGACATGCTGCGCATTCAGAGATGCTCTTCCGCACACCACTGATGGTTATATGAGTGTCTTGCCTTCCTGTCAGCTTGAACCAGTCAGCCCGTTCCCCTCTGACCGCTCTCATTCACCAGGCATTTTCGCCTGCTGAACCGCTGCTCGCTGGATGTTTTTTTTTGTTTCTCCCACCATTCTCTGTAAACTCTAGAGAATGATGTTTGTGAAAATCTCAACAGATCAGCAGTTTCTGAGATACTCAATCCACCCTATCTGGCACCAACAGTCATTCCACGGTCAAAGTCATTTAGATCACAGTTCGTCACCATTCCAATCTTTAGTCTGAACAACTGAGCCTCTTGACCATGGCTGCATGCTTTTATACATTGAGTTGCTGCCATGTGATTGGCTGATTAGATATTTGTGCTAACGAGCAGGTGTACAGGTGTACCTAATAAAATGGCCACTGAGTGCCATATTGACGCATCACTCAAAAACCTTTCCCATGCAGGCTTGAACAGCTCACAAAAGTCTGCTCTTCACCATCAACTTAAGAGACAACAAGGGGTGCAAAAAGCAAACACTGGTCTTGCCAGCAATTCCACATTTTGAAAATAAAATTTAAAAATGTTCTCATCATCATCTTCCTTTGTGCTCCAGTATATCTTAAAATCAAGCCATACAACTAACTCCAGACTTCAGTGTATATTAATAATCAAGGCCACTTATTTAACTTGCCATGCAAATATGTGCGTAATCATCGAATTTAATTAAAATATCATTAACACTCGCATAACACTGTGAAATAAAATATAATTTAGTGCAATCAGTCAAAAAGAAATCAAGGCCTCTGAACAAAACAACACAGATTTCAGGGTGAAAGGCTACATAATCTGAAGTGTGTCTGCAGGGCACATCAGAAACAGAAAAGGCCATTCGGCCCTTCAATCCTGTTCCATCATCCAATATGATCTTTCACTTCAGAGCTCCCTTCATGCACTAATCTCATATCTCTTAGTAATGATGGTTATCTTGAATGTTCGCAGCAACTAAGTCTCTACTGTCCTCTTAGGAATAGAACTTCAAGTCCTCGCACCCCTCTTTTCTCCTCTACTTAGTGTGGAATGCTTGACCCTTTATTTTAAGATAATGTCTTCTGGTTTCAGATACTCTCTGCCATGAGAAACACTTTCCCAACACCTAACTTCAAAGTTCAAAGTAACTTTTATTGTCAAAGTACATTTATCTCTCCATATACAACCCTGAGATTCATTTTCCTGCAGGCATACTCAAGCAATCTGTAGAATAGTAACTATAACAGGATCAATGAAAGATCAACCAGAGTGCAGAAGACAACAAACTGTGCAAATATAAATGAATATCTGTAAACAATGAGAAAGTGAGATGAAGATTCATTGAAGGTGAGTCCATTGGTTGTGGAAACATTTCAATGATGGGGCAAGTGACTGTAGTTATTTCCTTTTGTTCAAGAGCCTGATGGTTGAGGGGTAAAAACTGATCTTGAACCTGGTGGTGGAAGTCCTGAGGCTCTTGTACCTTCTACCTGATGGCAGAAGCGAGCAGCGACCATGGCCTGGGTGGTGGGGATTTCTGGTGATAGATTCTGCTTTCCTGCAACGATGCTCCGTGTAGATGTGCTCAACAGTTGGGAGGGTTTTACCTGTGATGCACTGGGTTAAATCCACTATCTTTTGTAGGATTTTCCATTCAAATGCATTGGTGTTTCCATACCAGCTGGTCAATATACTCTTCACTGCACATCTATAGAAGTTTGTCAAAGTTTTAGATGCTGTGCCAATCCTCTGCGGAGACCTGGGTGGTGAGGATCTCTGATAATGGATGCTGCTTTCCTGAACAATGTTTCATGTAGATGTGCCCAATGGTTGGGAGGGCTTTGCCTTTGTCGAGGTCCTTTAAGAGTTTTGTGCTCTTTAGAGAGCCATGCACCACAAAGGCAGGGAGGGACTTCAGCCCATTGACAATCAAGCACTTATCTACACAAATTCGCTTTTTCTGTTACATTCCCTGTCCACTCCAAACATTTCACCTTCATGCACCTACATTGGTGCAATCAACCCACCAACAGGCACATTTTATTTTCATTAAGAGATACAGCAGGGTAACAGGTTCTTCCAACCCAATGAGCCCAATTACATCCATGTGACCAACTAACCATCTTTGGAATGTGGGAGGAAACCAGAGCACCCAGTGGAAACCTACATGGTCACAGAGAGACCATACAAACTCCTTCCAGGTAGCAGTGGAAATTAACCCAAGCTGGCACAGTAATGGCATTAAGCTATATGTTTACACATCATCTTACCTTCTTCTAACCTCCAGACAGTGTACAGGACCAGTCTGTGGAGCTATGGAGAGGGTGCAGAAGAGGTTTGTCAGGATGCTGGCTGGATTAGTGGGTATGTGGGACAGGCTGGACAAACTTGGGTTGTTTTATCTGGAGCGGCAGAGACTGAGGGTACACCTGATAGAAGTTTATAAAGACTAAGAGGGAGATAGATAGAGGTATCTTTCTTCCCAGGGTCAAAATGTCTACAGGGCATGCATTTAAGGTGGTGGGGGGGGGTGCGGAGGAGGAAAGCCCGAAGAAGGAGTGCAGGATAGGTTAAGGTCATAGAGTCATAGAAAAGTACAGCATACAACCAGGCCCTTCAGCCCATCTAGTCCATGCCGAAACCATTTGAACTGCCTACTCCCATCGATCTGAACCAGGGCCATAGCTTCCCGTACCCCTGTAATCCTTGTTACCAGACTTTTTATACAGAGAGTGGTGGGTGCCTGGAATGTGTTGCCAGGGATGGTGGTGGAAGCGGATAAGACAGAGGTGCTTAAGAGGCTCCTAGAGAGGCACTTGAATATGCTGAAGATGGAGGGATATGGACTATGTTCAGGCGAAGTGTCAAGGTATCATTAGGTAAATTAGTTCACACAACATTGTGGGCCAAATGGCCTGTTTCTTTACTATATTCTCTCTCTCTCTCTCTCCCTCTCTCTCTGTCTCGCTCTCTCACATGATAACCCCCTATTACAGGAATCAAATCAACCTGGTGAACATGTGTCATGCTCCAACTAACACAAGTACGCCCTTTTTTCAGTTGACTAGTCTTGTGTGCAATATTCCTGGTGCTGTATCAAGGCACAGTACCTCTTCAGTGAGGCATCTTAATTCCTGGGGTCCAAATCTCGGATAATAAAAGCCAATATATTGTTCACCTTGCTAATTGTACTTATATATTAACTCAGAACATAGATACCCAGACTTTTCAAAATTTCTTTCCATTTTTAAACTTTCCCACCAAAGTGGATGGCTTCACAATTTCCACATTAAGTTAAAAGATCAGCTTTATTTATCACACATACGTTGAAATAGAAGTGAAATGCATCATTTGCATCAATGACCAACACAATCCGTGGTTGTGCTGGGGGCAGCCTGCAAGCGTTGCCACGTTTCTGGCGCCAACATCGCATGCCCACAACTTACTAACCCATAGGTCTTTGGAACGTGGTAGGAAAGTTCAAAGTTCAAAGTACATTTATTGTCAAAGTATGTATACATTACACAGCCTTGAGATTCGTCTCCTTACAGGCAGTCACGAAACAAAGAAACCTTAAAGAACCCATGAGAAAGAATGAAGGCCATCAAACATCCAATGTGCAGAGAAAAAAGAAATTATGCAAACAATAAATGCAAGCAAATAGGGTTCTGAAATGGTCCACAGAGAGAGACTGTCCACAGAGCCTTAGTTAAGTACAGGGCTGAGTAAACATCGCAACATTATACAACCTTGGGGTTCATCTCCTTACAGACGGCCACGAAACAAAGAAGCCCAAAGGATCCCAAAAAAAAGACCGTCGAATGTGCAGAGAAAAAAAAGCACAACATGCTCATAAAAAAGACCGTTGAACGCCCAATGTGCAGAAAAAAAAAACGCAAGCAAATAGTGTTCTGAACTGAAGTCAGCAAGAGAGTCCCGAAGTTCAGCGCAGAGTAAACCTCGTGGAGCAGCAATCTGAAGTGGCCCGTCCCTCACCTCAGGCCCCAACACCTTCACTTTCTTAACCTGGCCCGGCGCCTAAACTGACATCCAACCACTGGGTTCAATCACCTCGATACACTCTGAGGCCTGAATCTCGCACCTGAAACCGGGGCAGCCAAGGGAAACGCACGAGGTCAATGGGGAGAACGTACAAACTCCTTACGGATAATTAGGAATTAAATCCTGATCGCTAGCAATGTAAAACGTTACACTAGCCCCCACGTTACTGTTTGCATTAACATTAAAGATAACGATCTGTCATCACAGTGTTGAGTATCAGTTTTAGTTTAAAAGGAAGGGCTGGATACACACAAGAGATTCTGCAAATGCTAGAAATCTTGAGTACACACACAAAATGCTGGAGGAACTCAGCATGTTCAGCAGCTTCTGTAGCATTCCTGGATGGTTTGCTCAAACCTGGGTGAAGGGAAAGAAACATGGTACTGGAGCATAAAATCGACAAAAAAGGTGCCTGGAATGAAAGCAATTAGCCTCAAACTGACCTCAGCGTTTCCCCAATTCCAAACACTTTAACAGCAGAATAAATTTTGTAAAATATCGTCTTTCATATTCACAAGAGATTCTGAAGATGCTGGAAATCCAGAGTCACAGACGTGAACGGCTATAGGAACTCAGGCAGCACCGATGGAAAGGTACAAAGAGATGACGTTTTGGGGCGAGACCCTCCATTCAGGCCTGACCTGATGAAGGGTCTCAGCTTGAAACATCGACTATTTAATTTTAATTCCATTTCCCATTCCTATTCCAGCACGGCGGTCCATGGCCTCCTCTTGTGCCAAGATGAGGCCACCCTAGGGTTGGAGGAGCAACACTCTGTGTCCCATCTGGGTAGGCCTCAACCTGATGGCATGAATATTGATTTCTCTTTCCAATAAAAAAATCCCTCCCCCCCCTCCCCTATTCCCCACTCTGGCCTTTAACCTGCTCTCACCTGCCTATCACCTTCCCCGGGTCTCCTCCTCCTTCCCCTTCTCCCATGGTCCACTCTCTGCTCTTATCAGATTCCTTCCTCTTAAGTCCTTGACTTTTCCCGTCCACCTGGCATCACCTATCACCTTCCAGCTAACCTCGTTCCCCTCTCCCCCTCACCTTTTTATTCTGGCATCTTCCCCCTACCTTTACAGTCCCGAGAAAGGGCCTCAGCCCGAAACGTCGACTGTCAATTCCTGACCTGCTGAGTTCCTCCAGCATTTAGTGCGTATGTTGCTTTGGACCTGCGTGGGCATGTGGCCAAGTGGTTAAAGCATTGGACTAGCGACCTGAAGGTTGTGAGTTCGAGCCCCAGCCAAGGCAACGTGTGTTGTGTCCTTCAGCAAGGCACTTAATCACACATTGCCCTGTGACGACACTGGTGCCAAGCTGTATGGGTCCTAATGCCCTTCCCTTGGACAACATTGGTGTCATGGAGAGGGGAGACTTGCAGCATGGGCAACTGCTGGTCTTCCATACAACCTTGCCCAGTGAAGACTTTCCAGGCGCAGATCCATGGTCTCACAAGACTAACGGATGCCTTTACTTTATGCTTTAGGCTTCCAACATCTGTAGACTTCCTCGTGTTTATAAACTCCTCCTTGGCAGGGCTGAGTTACTGAACCAAATCCATTGGCCCTCATTCACCAGGCGTCTTGGGTTAAAATTAGCCCCATTGGCACCTCAGCGAGACTTCATTCAGAGATTTTCAGCTGGCAATTGGCACACAGGTTATTAGATACCCTGGCATATCTCCAGAGCACATTGCTTGGCGCTTCCAAGATATACATTTCAAAAAATCCAGGTTGTTCTATCATGCGGAAAACAGTGGAAAGTCGATTTGTTTCCATTTAAGTGCTGAGTTCAATTAGAGGTTAATATCAATCTGTTAGACGTGAGTAAACACTAGATGAGATCTTATTTCGCGCTCTGTAAAGGGGTAGCTGGTGGTGCTGCTCCTTAAAGGTTCAGTGTTCGATCCTAATCTCAGGTACTGTTTTCGGAGAGGTTGCACGATCTCCATGTAGTTGTGAGGATTTCCATGGAGTTCTCCGTTCTCCTCCCACATCCCAAAACCATGCAGGTTGGTAGATTTATTCTGCTGCTGTAAATTGCCCCTAATGTACAGTCCTGTGCAAGGGTCTCAGCCAGATATATATAGCTAGGGTGCCTGAGACTTCTGCACGGGACTGTATTTGTCAGTGTAGAGCGGAGAGCGAGTTTGTAAATCTGGCGGGAGCAAAGGATGTTGGGAGTGGTGAGGGTGGAGTGCCGCGGGAGGGGGTGTGGACAAGGTGGTCGAGAAGGAGTGCCAGGGCCGGGAGGCACGGGTGGCGAGGGTACAGAAACACCCAGCCCTGGCACAAGAGGCAAGGTCATTTGATTCAAATAAACAATTAGTTCATTGATAGTTACAGAATGTCTCTCTGGTACTTCCCTCTCCCGTCCCCTTTCCCAAACACAATTCCCCTCTCCTTGGACCCTTCCCACTCTCAGTCCACAATAGACACCCACATCACTCACATAGGTCATGAAATTTGTTCCTTTTTTGGTGACAGCAGTACAGTGCAATACATAAAATTACTAAAGTCTTAGGCACCCTAGCTATATATTTATATATATGCCCAGAGCTTTCACACAGTACTGTAGGTGAGTGATAGAATCTGTGTGTGGGGTGGGTGAGATAGGATACAAGGAAATAAGAGGGAGAATAGAAACATAGAAACATAGAAACATAGAAAATAGGTGCAGGAGTAGGCCATTCGGCCCTTCGAGCCTGCACCGCCATTTATTATGATCATGGCTGATCATCCAACTCAGAACCCAGCCTTCCCTCCATACCCCCTGACCCCTGTAGCCACAAGGGCCATATCTAACTTCCTTTTAAACATAGCTAATGAACTGGCCTCAACAGTTTGCTGTGGCAGAGAATTCCACAGATTCACCACTCTCTGTGTGAAGAAGTTTTTCCTAATCTCGGTCCTAAAAGGCTTCCCCTCTATCCTCAAACTGTAGCCCCTCGTTCTGGACTTCCCCAACATCGGGAACAATCTTCCCGCATCTAGCCTGTCCAATCCCTTTAGGATCTTATACGTTTCAATCAGATCCCCCCTCAATCTTCTAAATTCCAACGAGTACAAGCCCAGTTCATCCAGTCTTTCTTCATATGAAAGACCTGCCATCCCAGGAATCAATCTGGTGAACCTTCTTTGTACTCCCTCTATGGCAAGGCTGTCTTTCCTCAGATTAGAGGACCAAAACTGCACACAATACTCCAGGTGTGGTCTCACCAAGGCCTTGTACAACTGCAGTAGTACCTCCCTGCTCCTGTACTCGAATCCTCTCGCTATAAATGCCAGCATATCGTTCGCCTTTTTCACCGCCTGCTGTACCTGCATGCCCACTTTCAATGACTGGTGTATAATGACACCCAGGTCTCGTTGCACCTCCCCTTTTCCTAATCGGCCACCATTCAGATAATAATCTGTTAGAATTGATGGGATTGATCTGAGAATCAGTATAGACTCTATGGGCCAAATAGCCTCTTTCTTAGTTCAAGATTCAAGATTGAAGATTGTTTATCGCCATTCTTCAGTACACAAGGGTAAATAGAATACAAAATGTGTTCTGTATTTGATATTTCAATAATATTTGAGTGTATACATATATGTGTGCGTGTGTGTGTGTGTACATATATAGATAGATAGACATAGATATATAGTTTGATTAAGCATTTTAAGCACTCTCATTCATTTAAATAATTCATTATGGGTTATATGTAAAAATATGTTAATTTCACACAGTACATCATCACGCTACCATGTGATGTGACCGCGCCTCGCTTGAAGTAAAGGCGAAGTTACACCCGCATTCCCCGATGCTTGTGTTCTCCTTGAAATAATTCAACATTTTGGAGTTTCAAAGCATAACACTCCGCATCTGATGCAGCATTTAAAATCACACAATAAGCCCAAAGAATTCAATTTTTAAAAACTTTAAATAAAGCACATTATAAAGGCCATTCAATAAAACACAAGGTACAAGGAATTGTTATATACATGGATTGTATGTACATAAAGTGATGACGGTAGGGGATGTGTGCGGTGGTGGGGGGGTGGGTTAGTGGGTGGAGTTGTTGATCAGCTTGCCTCGCTTGGCGGAAAGTAACTGTTTTTGAGTCTGGTTGTCCTGGTGAGGACACTGCATAAACTCCTCCCTGATGGGAGTGGGACAAACAGTCTATGTGAGCAGGGTGGGTGGGAGCCTTCATAATATCGCTTTTTTTTAACTGTGAGAAATATGAAAATGAGGTAAGTCATCGCAGATATTCCACGTCTGGCAATCTCTGCTGCGGAGGAGGTTAGACTTTCCTGAGCAAGCTACATAAAGACTCTGAAAATAAAAATATTTAATATTTTCATCAATCTAACGGCCTCTTAAATGCTATTATCGTATCTACTTCCACCACCACCCCCAGCAGCTTGTTCCTGGTACCTGCCACTCTCTGTAAAGATCTTGCCCCACGTAAAATCTGATAAGAAGTCCCAGTCTAGAACGTCAATAGCTCAGTCCTGATGAAGTGTCTCAGCATGTGAAATGTCAAATGTTTATTCCCCTTCACAGATGCTGCCTGACTTGCAGAGTTGCTCCAGCATTTGCTCGGTGTTTCTCCCTCAAACTTCCCCTTCTCATCAAGGTAGCGTAGCGGTTCGTGCGATGCCATTGCAGCTCTGGTTAGCGGAGTTCAGGGTTCAATCCCAGCATCGTCGTGAGCAGTCTCTGCACACCGTCCACGTGCAATGCACGAAAATGCTCCGGGTTCCTCCCACAGTCCAAAGACGCACACAATAGGTTAATTTGTCCCGTGGTTGGGTTAGGGTTAGACATGTCTTTCTGGGGTTGCTGGGAAATATGGCTGAAAGGACCAGATGAGCCTATTCTGTGCGGTATCTCCAAATAAAATAAAATTAAATTAATATCTTCTAGTATTGTCATTTCTATCCTCAGAGAAAGGTACTATTGGGGAAATAATGATCTATCGTCATTGGGCAAAAATACTACAGGGCAAGGAACCCAATACAGACGAAGGACTTGAAACACAGGTCTACCCTGATGAACAGACAGGAAGGAGTGAATGGCTTCTTCCTGATCCCACTTTCCACCTGTTCCCAGAGCAAAATATTCCTATTCATAATGATCACTCACTCAATAAATTGCTTAGTTCATAGTTCGGGATGTAAGATATGAATCATCCCCAGCAATCTTTGCGTTCTGTCCCAGTCAACACATTGCATTCTGGGAGGTTCATCCCCACAAGCTTCTACACACATTGCATTCTGGGAAGTCTGCTCCTGCTCTCAGTTAAACCAAGATTCTGTATCCATGATTAAGTGGAAATCAACAGGGATTTAAACAAAGCTATTTAATTTGACATGATTGAGATAAAAAAAAATAGGAAATGATAAGTAAATGTGTTAGGGCATATTCTGGAGCTAGGATATGTTATGCATATTAATTTCAGCAGCAACCAATCTTCAGATTTAAATATGGATTGTAGATTGAATTTAAAACGCAGCTCTGAACAAAAGCCTCCCTGGAACTGCAGACTGGGGTTGATTACAAACCGGGAAACACCCATGAACTTGATGTTTGCATATCAGGGAGAGTGGCAGTGGGGATTAACATCTATTTTGCATGTCTGAAGTGTGGCTTTGAAGAAAGATGTGTTTGAAAACTATATATAATCTAAAGGAAGCTTTGTAGATACATTGTAACAATACAATTTTCCTGCTGTTAACTTTGATCTTTATCATATAAAAATGTCATGTAATATTTGGTCCAGGTGGCCCCCTTCTTAAAGAGTGTCTCAATAAGATGCCTGCTGCTCATGTTTGCTGAATAAAACACTTCTATATCCAGTAGCCTCAGTGACTTTGTTCATGCTAGGACAAGTGCCCTTCTGTCCCAGGGATGCACTGACTGAGTGGAGAACTTCCAATGGATTGAGAAGCAACACACTCAAGATGCTGGAGGAACTCAGCAAGTCAGGCAGCACTTATGGAGGGGGACATTAGGACCAAACTTATGCTGGAGAAGCAACTCCTCACATTCAATCTGGGTAGCATTTTGGTATAAACATTGATTTCCCTAACCAGGCTAAAAACTTCCATTTCTCTCTTTTTCTTCTCTCCATTCTGATGACCCTCTCTCTCCTTCCCTTCCTCTCACCTGCCCATCACCTCCCTTTGGTTCCCCTCCTCCTTCCCTTTCTCCTATGGTCCACTCTCCTCTCTTATTAGATCCCTTCTCCTTCTGTCCTTTACCTCTCCCGCCCATCCCCTCACAGATTCTTGCTTCATGCACCCCCTTCCCCCTCACCAGGTCTCATCTATCACCTGCCAGCTTGTACTCCTTCCCCTTCCTCCCACCTTTTTATTCTGGCTTCTACCCTCTTCCTTCCAATGAAGGCTCTTGGCTTGAGATGTTGACTGTTTACTGCCTTCCATAGACGCTGCCTGACCTGCTGAGTTCCTCCAGCATTTTGTGTGTGTTGCTCTGCATTTCCAGCGCCAGTAGAGTCTCTTCTGTAATGGGTTGAGGAGATTTCAAAGTGCTCTATTACTTATTGACTCAGAATTTTTAAATCTAGTAAAGAAATTAGGTTTCATAGAGAGATACAGCTCATAAAAAGGTCATTAGGCCCTTGCTTCCCGATGACAAAGGGCAGAGATCAAAAGAAATGGAGACATTTGAGCATTTCGTAATGGAGGCATTGTGGGACAGGCTCCAGTGTGGAACTGTGAAGATGGGTGAATGGGTGCTGGGATCAGAAATGGCCTTTTTGGTGTTTGGAAGGTGAAATAGATGGTGTAAAGTTTCCATCTGTTTTTCACGATAATCCATGGGGTTTGTCTGATTCATGCTGTGAGGATACCAACATGCCAAAGCAATAAATTGTTTCCGAATTGGGCTTATTATCTCTGGCATATGTTGTGAAATTTTCTGTTTTGCCGCAGTAGTACTGGGCAAAACAAAATATACTGTAAGTTACAGTAATGTATATGTATGGGTGGTGAGCGCCTCAATGATGGCTGCCACCTTTTTGAGACATCACCTTTTGAAAATGTCCTCAGTGGCGGGGAGGCCAGTGGCCACCATGGAGCTGGCTCAGTTTACAACTCTCTGCGCCTTCATCCAATCCTCATCCAACCAGAAAGAGGGAAAAAAAACCCTGTTGGTGGAGCAAAGTTGAGTGTCAGCAATTAGCAGGTAACAGACAGGATCCTATTGTCAGCCTAGATCCAGTACAGAAGCACAAAGCCATCAGTGCCACTGGATGGAAGCCTGACATGCCACCGCACCAGGTTCAAGGTCAGCTACTTCCCTTCAACCATTCAATTCCTGAGCCAACCTGCACATTCCTATTGACTACCGCAGTAAAATAGTACTGTGACCTCTTTAATACATTCACACTACAATGGAGTTCATTTTCTGCTCTAATTATGCACCTCCTTATGTAATTTCTGTCATTGATTTATGATTTTTTTAATGGATATTTAGTATCTGAAGCTGCTGCACCATAAGGTTTTGAAAGCACCTGTGCATATGGCAATAATCCTAACTTTGCCTTTGGCCCATACTGGTACCACACAGACTACTGTAGCTGAAGAGAGCAGGACTACTCACGTCCATACGCAAGTCATTCTACAGACGCGCGTCAGAGAGCATCCTAACAAACTGCACATCACTGCACCGTACGGAAACCGCACTGCGTCAGACAGGTAGGCTCTACAACGGCAAGTCAAAACTGCCCAACGCATCACCTGCCTTCAAGGACGTACAGTATATACAGAAAGGCGCTGGGAAAGGGCCAGTGACATCATGAACTACCCCATCTACCCTGCTCATGGACTGTTTGTCCCGCTTCCATCAGGGAGGAGGCTATGTAGCATCTGCACCGGGACAACCAGACTCAAAAGCAGTTACTTTCCCCAAGCTGTAAAGTTGATCAACACCTTCACCCACTAACCCACACGTCCACACCCCCCATCGCCACTACTTTAATCATTTCCTGTCAGAGTCACCTTATGTACAGACACTCCTGTGCCTACAGAGGTTCCCAACCTGGAGCCCACCAACCCCTCTGCAAATGGTAGGGGTCCATGGCATAAAAAAGGTTGGAAACCCCTGTCCCTAACATCATCTTATGGACATACAATCAACCTATGTATATAAGCTATCTTATGTATTGGGTTCTTTATCTTATTGTACTTTTTGTGCTGCATCAGATCTGAAGAAACAATTATTTTGTTCTCCTTTACCCTTGTGTACAGGAAATGACATGAAGTAATCTTGAACCTTGGCTCTTGAAGACGTTGATTTCGACACTAAGACAGTCACAGGACACCCTGCAGCTAATATATTACTCCTGAAATGTTGCTGTAATGAGGGAGATTTGACAACCAATTCAAGCCCCACTAGCTGCAACCTTTCTATAAACGTCATTGGTGGCGAGGGTGGTTGAGTAATGGAACGAGCTGCCAGAAGGTGCTGAGATACGTCGTGAGTGGTGTAACCTATGGGGTCATCAGGTCTTTCCACATCAGACACTCTCCCCCAGGCAACCCAGCCAGGGCTTATCAGATCCTGGCTTGTGTCCCAGCAGCACTTGTCCACGGGTCACAACTTCTCTTTTTGAACTGAGACTACCTGATTGAACTGAGCTCAGACGGGGGCAATACTGTAGCTGTACAACTTGCTTACCACTGTAGCACCCCTGGCCAGCCTCGGGGTCACTCGGCTCGCTGTCGTCTAGGGAAACCCCCTTACACCACAATACCATAAGACCATGAGATATAGGAGCAGAAGTAGGCCATTCAGCCCATCAAGTCTGCTCCACCTTTCAATCATGGGCTGATCCAATTCTTCCAGTCGTCCCTACTCCCCTGCCTTCTCCCCATACCCTTTGATGCCCTGGCTAATCAAGAACCTATCTATCTGCCTTAAGTACACCCAATGACTTGGCCTCCACAGCCACTCATGGCAACAAATTCCACAGGTTTATCACTCTCTGACTAAAGTAATTTCTCTGCATCTCAGTTCTAAATGGACATCCTTCAATCCTGAAGTCATGCCCTCTTGTCCTAGACTCCACTACCATGGGAAATAACTTTGCCATATCTAATCTGTTCAGGCCTTTCAACATTCGGAATGTTTCTATGAGATCCCCCCTCATTCTCCTGAACTCCAGGGAATACAGCCCAAGAGCTGCCAGTCGAAACCTACCCCCTTGTACCTGGTTAATGTTTACAAAGATTTGTGGTTTAGTCATTACACTATTGCATAAGTATTGCTGCCATCTGCTCTTTCACCTTGGCCTTAATCAGGTCAGTCATCCAGGAAGCCTACTTCCTTCAATTCTGAGGTTTGCTATTAGTGTATCTACAACTTCAGTCCAGTTCTGGTCGCCTCACTCTAGGAAGGATGTGGAAGCATTGGAAAGGGTACAGAGGAGATTTACCAGGGTGCTGCCTGGTTTAGAGAGTATGCATTATGATCAGAGATTAAGGGAGCTAGGGCTTTACTCTCTGGAGAGAAGGAGGATGAGAGGAGACATGATAGAGGTGTACAAGATAATAAGAGGAATAGATAGAGTGGACAGCCAGCGCCTCTTCCCCAGGGCACCACTGCTCAATACAAGAGGACATGGCTTTAAGGTAAGGGGTGGGAAGTTCAAGGGGGACATTAGAGGAAGGTTTTTTACTCAGAGTGGTTGGTACGTGGAATGCACTGCCTGAGTCAGATACACTAGTGAAATTTAAGAGACTACTAGACAGGTATATGGAGGAACTTAAAGTGGGGGGTTATATGGGAGGCCGGGTTTGAGGGTCAGCACAACATTGTGGGCCGAAGGGCCTGTACTGTGCTGTATTGTTCTATGTTCTATGTTATAGAAGTAGGGTCACAGACTGATTAGTTGACACAAGTTGGAGACCCAAGTAGATCAAGTACGTTTCAAAAGTATAGAGGAAACATAGCAATTGTACATATACAGAGCCTTTGAATACAAAAGATTAAGATTAAATATGTCTCAACCACACAAATAAACCTCAATCCATAGCCAGCGGGAGGCTTGCTCAGCAGCCTCTGTGACAGTGCTGATGGCTCTTTGCTGTCTCCATAATGCCAACTAGGCTCTGCAGAGTGAGCAGCCAGCAAAACATCTAAAGCCCACCTCTACAGGCTCATATTGTGCCTTCCATCTCTGTCTCTGGCACTGTTCTACCAGCTCCTTTCTTACGCTCAAGCACCTCCTCAATCCAATCTTCCCAAGGCACGTCAGTTCCACCACGACCACCTGCTTCGGGGTTTCTGACAGAACGACCGTGTCAGGCTCCTGAACCAGCATGGATAACTTCACTCACCTCAACACTGATTTCACATCCTCTGGACTCACATTCAAGGACTGCACAACTCACATTCTCAATATTATTTCTTATTTAGTTATTCATTCGGAATGGCGCGCGGCCATTCCGAATGAATATCAATATGTGTAACTAAGGGTGCCGTGCACAATCCTGATTTGATGGAGACAGCTGTGAGAAGCACGGAGGAACACCTGGAGAAACTTCTGAAATGCCCGCTTCGCTGCTGCCGCTACTGTGCGATCGAGAATCTCCGGAGACGAAGACCCCAAATCCTCGGCTTTGCGCATCACCTGTTGCCGGGGCCGGGGTCGAAACACTCGGCAGAGATGGTGCTCGGTGCTCGGTGTCAGAGGGCTGGTTGGAGGCTCAGAGTTCTTCTGACGGACTCAGAGTTGGACTGTGGTCGGATGCTTCCAGGATGCTGCATCGGCAAGTTGGCGGTGCTGGAGGTTTACCATCCGCGTGAGATGATGAGACTTTCGAGAGACTCTGAGACTTTTACTGTGCCATGGTCTGTTCTTATTAAATTACAGTATTGCTTTGAACTGTTGTAACTATATGTTATAATTATGTGGTTTTTGTTAGTTTTTAAGTCGGTTTGTCATGTGTTTTCATGATATCATTCTGGAAAAACATTTTTATCATTTCTTAATGCATGCATTACTAAATGGCAATAAAAGGGGACTGCGTGTCCTCATAATCATAATCATATCTATTCATTTCTCTGCACAGTTTGTCATCTTTTGCACATTGGTTGTTTGTCTGTCTTTGGCTGTGGGCAATTTTTCATTGACTCTAACGGGTTTCTTCGTATCTATTGTGAATGCCCACAAGAAAATGAATCTCCAGGTTGTGTATGGTGATTTATACGTACTTTGATAATAAACTTATTTGAACTTTGAACTTTGGATAGGTACATGAGGGAAGGAGTCTCGAAGGATAGGGGTTGAATGCAGGCAGTTGCAAGTAGCTAGGTGGAAAAGGGTCAGCATGAAATCGTTGGGCTGAAGGGCCCGCATCGATGCTGTATTGCTCTATATCTATGACACTATGACTCTACGGTTGAGGAATTATAACTGCCCTCCACAGACCACTGGGAGCATCTCCCTTGCCCTCCCACAGAGCAGAGGACGTGAAATATTTGGCAGCCACGTGAGACAGAATCAATCACTTCACCTCCCCTCCACCTTCCGGCCAATGCTTCGCCTGTGGGACGCATGGAGATGGGGTGACACTGTGCACCTGACTCCCTCCCAGCGTGGAGACAGTACCGTGCGCTATTGGGCACAGGACGCGTGGAAGGCTGTGAAGGGAAAGTCAAGTTTCACCATCACACAAGCACCAGAATGATAACTGACAACCGCCATATGGTGCTAGCAAGCTTCCTGCGTAGGGCCCCCCGTTCATTTAAATCATTCCTTTGCCCCCTTCTGCCTCTTGTCATTTGCTTCTGTCATTATGCGGCGCTCTCTGGCAGTTCCTGTCACTCCTTGTTTCCCTGCCTGTCTGCCGAGTGTCTGCCTGTCTCATCTGTGATTCAAATCACGCTGCCAACCCCATTGCACGCCCACAAGTCTCCCTCCGTGACTCACAGACACCACGCCCTGTTGGGCCTGCTGACTGGATGGCCACTGCTTTCACCGCGGACATCCCTCCACCCCCTCGTCTCCGGGAGCCCGTTCTTTTCATCAGTTCTCGTCCACGTGCCTGGACCAGCCCCCCCCCCCACCCCCCGTTCAAACAGCAGGTGGTTATCCGTAGGAATTTTCCGCAGACAACAATTCAGGGCCCACGGCAGCCTCGTCGTAGGACGGGATGAGTTTCTGTTTCATCAGTTAACTGAGCTGACGGGGGGTCTTTCACCGTCTGGTACACACTGGGAGCTCACAGCAGTCAGCTCATAGAACCTTCAATCAATGTCACACCCCCACACACTCAAAAACACAGGACAAACACACACACACACACACACACACACACATAACACAGCAACATGCACAAAATGCTGGAGGAATTCAGCAGGTCAAGTAGCATCTATGGAAATTAATAAACTGTCTGCATTTTGGACCAAGACCCCACAGACACATGCATGCATACATACGTACACACACAAACACACATGCTTGCGTAAGTAAAGACTCACAAATGCACATACACACACACACGCGCGCACGCACACACATATTCTGGAGTGGTTGCAGAGGACTGAAAAATTGCAAACGTCACTCCATTCTTTAAGAAGGGAAGGAAGCAGGAGAAAGGAAATTATAGGCCAGTTAGCCTGACTTCAGTGGTTGGGAAGATGTTGGAGTCCATTATTAAGGATGAGGTTTCAGGGTACTTGGAGATGCATGATAAAATAGACCAAAATTTCCTTAAAGGGAAATCTGTCTGACAAATCTGTTGGAATTCTTTGAGGAAGTAACAGGCAGGATAGACAAAGGAGAGTCAGTGAATGTTGTTTTTTGTGAAGAAAAAGAATTTCAGGATGTATATTATATACATTTCTCTGACATTAAATGTACCTATTGAAACCTATTGGATCTTCTGAGCCTTTTGAAAAGATGCCAAACATAAGCCCATGGGAAAGACACTAGCATGGATAGAATATTGGCTGGCTGCAAGAGGCAAATAGTGGGGATAAAGGGAGCCTATTCTGGTTGGCCGCCAGTTACAAGTGGGATCAGTATTGGGACCGTTTCTCTTTACGTTTTTTGTCCGCGATTTGGACGGCAGAATTATGGCTGTGTTTGCAGATGATAAAAAGATAGGTGGAGGGGCAGGTAATGTTCAGGAAGCAGGAAGTCTGCAGGAGGACTTGGGCAGATTGGGCGAATGGGCAAAGAGGTGGAAGAGGGAATAGACTGCAGGGAAGTGTATGGTCAAGGAATAAAGGTATAGACTATTTTCTAAACACGGAGAAAATTCAAAAATCAGAGGTGCAAAAGGACTTTTGAATCCTTGTGCAGGGTTCCCTAAAGTTTAACTTGCAGGTTGAATCAGTGGTGAGGAAAGCAAATGCAATGTTAGCATTCATTTCAAGAGGACTAGAATATAAAAGCAAGGATGTGTTGCTGAGTGATTGGTTAGACCAAATTATGGGCCCCTTATCTAAGAAAAGGTGTGCTGGCATTGGAGAAGCTCCAGAGGAGTTTCACAAAAATGATTCTGGGAATGAAAGTGTTAACACATAAGGAACTTTTGGGCCTGAATAACTGGAGTTTAGAAGAATGAGGGGAGATCTCATTGAAATCTATCAAATACTGAAAATGTGTATATGGAGAGAATGCTCCCCATAGTGAGTGAGTCTTGGGCCAGCCTCAGAACAGAGGGATGTCCATTTAGGACAGAGCTGAGAAGGAATTTCTTTAGCCAGAGGGCAGTGAACTTGTAGAATTTGTTGCCATAGGGAGCTGTGGAAGCCAAGTCATTGAGCATGTTCAAAGGAAAGGTTGAAAGGTTCCTGATTAGTTTGGGTGCCAAAGGTTACTGAAAGAAAGCTGGAGAATGAGGTTGAGAGCGATAATAAATCAGCCGTGATGGAACGACAGAGCAGAAGCAATGGGCCGAGTCTAATTCTGTTTCTACATCGTGTGGGGTGGCTAGATGGAGATATATCTCTAGCAAAGGAGGTGTAAGGTGCTCTTTCCCTCTACTAGCCTGCAGGTCACCTTTGGACAAGGTGTAGCACCTGCTTAGCCCCTCAATCAGGGTCACATGAAGCCACGGGAGCAGGTGGTGGACGGTCATATGAGCAGCTGGTGCATATCACAAGTGCAGGTTATGTGACCACTGACGCTAGGCAGACAATCTTTGAAGAGTATTGATAATGGCTGGGGTCGCCCGTCTTGTAAAGGCACTGCCCAGGCAAAGGCAATGGCAAACCACTTCTGTAGAAAAATGTCCCAATAGGAGTCATAGTCATGGATAGAGGAAAGAGTAAGCAGATTAAATACAGATGGAAGACCATGATCGCTCACCTCATACAACATGGCACATTGATGATGGTGATGATGATAATAATGATGACGATGATGAGGATGATGGTGATGATGATGATGATGATGATAATGATGGTGATGATAGTGATGATGTCTTATGGTTTTATGGACAACCTACCTATGTGCTGTGGATACAAGAGATACGGAACATCCTACGGCCAGTGGCTCATCTCCCAAACACCCAAAACTTACTTGGCAAATACAAGGTACAGGTCAGGAGCGTGGTGAAACACTGTACTTAACTATATGAGTGAAATTCTAACAACTCTCTAGAAGTTCAACATCATCCAGGATGGAACAACCCACTTGATTAGCATTCCGTCTACCCGTCACCCCCCTCCCCAACCCCACAAGCATTCACTCCCTCCATTTCTGGTCACAGTGACGGTCATGTACACTGTCTACAAAATGCTCTACAGTCACTCACCCACACAGCAGCACACCAGTCCATGGACTCTGCCACCAGGAAGGTCAGAGGCACATGGAAAGTCCACTTCCCACTGACTGCCTCCAAGTCGCACACAGTCCGGAACTGGAAAGACAACACCATCATTGTGGGATGGCTCCTCCAAGTTGCACACAGTACAGAAATGGAAATATGACACATTTCCTTCATCATTCTGGGGTTTAAATACAGGAACAACCTCCCCAGAAGCACCTACTGCAGTTCAAAATGGCTGCTCGCCTTCCCAAGGGGTGGGCCATAAATGGAGCCTATCTACCTTGAATAAATAACAAAAATCTCCTTTAACAAAATCAAGAGTATATCTCTTTTCATCCGTTTCTCCCCACTCATGACAATTATGTACACTCAATAAAACAACCACCTCTAATTAACGAAAGATAGAAGGATGAAGTTATAAACTCTACTCTGATCTCTGACCAGAAATCAAAACACCTGATTCTCTGCAAAACTCCTCTAATCCCTGGATTCTTCAAAGTCCTGGACTGTGAGTCTGAGTAATCTCGTTAAATATCATTGGTATCAGAGAAAAAGAATATATAAAGCACAACTGAGGAATGGAGATGAGGCGTGTGATGAAAGGGCTGTATTTTTATGAGGACTGTGCTCGCGGTGAGTAAGTGGTATCCGGTTTGCCTCTGACTCTCAATATTCCACTATTCATATATTCCACCGTCCCTTTCATTCTCTGCACCCCTATTCACAACAGGAAAAAAAAAGGATTAAAATAGCCCGGGTCAGAAATAGTTGCAATTAGAATTTCAATTGCAAGTTCATGAAAATTCGATGTCTTTTTCAAGTGCAAAACAGGTTTTGTATCTCGACTAAAGGGCCCTGATATCCAGAGGTGTGCACATGTGTTTGTGAGTCTCTGGTATGCCTGAATGTATACGTGCATAGCTGTTCGTGTATTTACATGTGGGCGATGCAGGCTTACCCCTGCGCATCGGAGTATCTGTGCATATGTGTTTGCATCTGTGTAAGGGTTTGTGTGGCTCTCTGTGCCTGCGTTTACATGTTTGTACATGCATGTATATTCTTGTATATAATTCTGTGTGTTCATATGTTTATGGATGTATGTAAGTGTCTATTCATGCTAGAACATATATGTGTCTGTCTGTTCAGGTATCTGCCTTGTATGATTTGTATACAGAACTGTGCAAAAGTCTTAGGGATATATATATAGCTAGGGTGCCTAACACTTTTGCTCAGTACTGTAGTAGTTTTATGTATTGCACCGTACTGCTGCAAAAAAGAACAAATTTCATGACATATGTGAGTGATGATAAACCTGATTCTGATACGGGTCTCTATTGTGGACTGAGAGTGGGAAGGGGGCAGGGAGAGGAGAATCACAGTTGGGAAAAGGGGAAGGGAGAGGAGAGGGAGCGGGAAGCACCAGAGAGACATTCTGTAATGATCAATAAACCAACTGTTTGGAATCAGATGACCTTGCCCGGTGTCTCAGGACTGGGTGTGTCTGCACCCACGCCACCCACCGCACCCTCCCAATGCCCCTGGCACTTCTCTGCCTCTTAACCCACACCCTCCCACAGTGCTCCTCCTTCGCCATTCCCAACATCCTTTGCTCCCGCCCGATTTACAAATTTGCCCTCTGTTCCACATTGACAATGCAGTGCGGTTCATTCGTGGCAACAGCATATCTGAGTATAACTGTTTTTCAGCTGTGTGTGTGTGTGTGTGCGAGAGAGAGAGATATTGCTCACACACACAGAGTTCTTGGATGTTCGAGAATGATTTTCCACAAAGAGTTAAAAGGCAACTCAGAACCTCAGATGGAGACACAGAAATGCTGGGATCGACCACACTTAGCACAAAAGGCCACATAAAAATAGAATGTAATGGCGAGGCTTTAAAGGCATTGGTCCAACCATACTTGGAGTACTGTGAGCAGTTTTGTGCCCCTTATCTAAGAGAAGATGTTCTGGCATCAGGGAGGTTTACGACATCCATTAAACACTGCTCACACATTAGAGAAAGTGTTAATGTGTGAGGAGCATTTAATGGATCTGGGACTGTATTCACTGGAGATTGGAAGAATGAGGGGGGGGGGATCTTTTTGAAACCTACCAAATGCTGAAAGGCCAAGGTAGAGTGGACCTGCAGAGGATCTTTTCATTAGTGGGAGAGTCTGTGACCAGCGGGCACAGCCTCAGAGTAGGAGGATGTCCCCCTTAGAGCAGAGATGAGGAGGAATTTCTTCAGTCAGAGAGTGGTGAATCCGTGGAATTTTTTTGCCAAAGGTGGCTGTGGAGGCCAAGTCATTGGGTATATCTAAAGCGGTGGATAATAGGTTCTTGATTAGTCAAGGAGAAGGCAGGAAAGCTGGGTTGAGAGGGCAAATAAATCAGCCATGATTGAGTAGCAGAGCAGAGTTGATGGACCAAATAATTCTGCTCTTAATCCCAGTCATGGCTTTGACCACTCACTTAGACTCTAGTTTGCACCTGACTCGGAGTTCATCCTCGTTCTGCACTCTGGACTCTCGGCTGATGTTCCAATCTAGTGAGTGAACATCAAGATTTCCAGACGATTGGATGTGATATTCAGAAACACTTTACTGTTTGTAGGAGACTTCTATCTCAATTTTTGGTTAACGCTACTGCCCTGGCATTGAAGAGCAAGGATGTAATGCTCAGGCTTCATAAGGCACTGGTGAGGCATCACTTGTGAGCAGTTTTGAGCCCCTTATCCAAAAAAGAGTGTACTGACACTGGAGAAGATCCAAAGACAGTTCACAAAAATGATCCCAGGATTAAAGGGCTTCTCATGTGAGGACCAACTGATGGGCTTCTACTCACTGGAATTCAGAAGAATGAAGGGATATCTCATTGAAAACTATCAAATGTAATGAAAACCAATTTCCCCCGGGATCAATAAAGTATGACTATGACTATGACTATGACGATGACTATGACTATGACAATGACAATGACGATGACTATGACGATGACTATGACTATGACGATGACAATGACAATGACAATGACGATGACGATGACGATGACGATGACGATGACAATGACGATGACTATGACGATGACTATGACTATGACGATAACGATGACGATGACGATGACTAGATGAACTGGAAGAAGTTGCCCTCTGGTGCCACCTTTAGCTCCTCCCGGCAAAGGAGCACAGATGGTTTATCATTTTCTATTCTGATAAAGTAGATTGATGTAAAATGGAGTGTGTGCTCTTCAATTTCCTCCAAGAGGACTGCAACCTAGACATAGGGTTTGGAGGCTTGCGTGCCTCAACGACCTGGAGAGCGATATTGACTGGAGTCAGGGCCCTGTGCTATGGCTCTTGGTGGGATCACCACACAGGTCAAAGGGTAAAGGTTAGGCTGAGAGTGTGGTCTACTGGTTCTCCAGGTTCAAGGGTTCAACTCAAGACTAATAACCCTGACTGGTAAAATAAAATTGGAACGGAAGCAGCAACAAAGAATCCTTCTATAGCTGTATGTGGAAGGGATGGAGGACTTTCATTGCTGCCCTAACTGCTAGTGGTCAGTAAGGTAAGGATAATGGTTCCAATACCTCTCTCGGTGTTGTAGCCGGGCTCCGTTTCTTATCTCCCGGTTACATAGTAGTGTGCAGATTATACACAACCAGCTCAGCCCAGCTCTGCCAGTGTAAACCTCCTCTGCCTAAGGACCCATTGGGAAGACACTGTCAGATAATATTATTCTTACATTATGTGTCGTGACCTAACATATCAATGCTTTTCAAATGATCTTACCCACTGAATTAGCAATCATTTCAAGAGGTTTGAAGTATAAAAGCAAGGATGTGACGCTGAAGCTTTATAAGTCACTGGTTAGGCCGTACTTGGAGCATTGTGAGCAGTTTTGGGCCACACTTCTAAGAAAAGATGTGCTGGCATTAGAAAGAGTTCACAAGAATGATCCCGTGAATGAAAGGGTTAATGTATGAGGAGAGTTTGATGGTTCTGGGCCTGTACTCACTGGGTTTTTAGAAGAATGTCAGGGGCCCTCATTGAAATCTATTGAATGCAGAAAAGCCTAGATAGATTGGATGTGGAGAGGATGCTTCCGATAGTGAGGGAGTCTGGGACCAGAGGGCACAGCCTCAGAATAGAGGGACGTCCTTTTAGAAAAAAGAAGAGGAGGAGTTTCTCAATCCAGAGGGTGGTGAATCTGTAAAAAATCATTGCCACCGATGGCTGTGGAGGCCAAGTTATTGGGTATATTTAGTAAAGGCAACAAACATTACAGGGAGAAGACAAGGGAATGGAGTTGAGAGGGATAATAAATCAGCCATGACGGAATGGTGGAGCTGATTCGATGGGTTGAATGGCCTAATTCTGCTCCTATGTCTTATGGTTTTATGAATTAATCCTGAGTTGGTGTTATTTTCAGATGGTTCTGTGATAAAGCCAAGTCACTCACTGCCCTGTGTTGACTGTCAATGTGAAAACAATGGCATTCACTCCATTAAGGGTGTGAAGGGTCTCGGCCCGAAATGTTGATTATTTGCTCTAGCGCTTTCAGTGTGTTCCTTCCCAGTTCTAGGAAAGGGTTTTCCAATTAACCCCAGTCACTTGTTCTTCATGAACGCAGCAGGCCAGGCAGCATCTCAAGGAAGAGGTACAGTCAACGTTTCAGGCCGAGACCCTTCGTCAGGACTACAGTCGACGTTAGTCCTGTAGTCCTGACGAAGGGTCTCGGCCTGAAACGTCGACTGTACCTCTTCCTAGAGATGCTGCCTCGCCTGCTGCATTCACCAGCAACTTTGATGTGTGTTGCTTGAATTTCCAGCATCTGCAGAATTCCTCGTGTTTACTTGTTCTTTACCTACATCTCGCCAAATTTTTCACCTCAAGTTTCAGTCCTATCGTCTATGGAATTCATTGTTTAATCAGCCCAGTGATTCAAAGGCAGCTCAAATGAAAAGGACAATCACCTTTTCCTCAGTGTTAACAAATGAAAAGTGCTGGTCATTGACTTCAGAAAGGCGTGGTCCTGTCTACATCAAAGCTGCTGAGATTGAGAGGGGTGAAGGCTGCAAGTTCCTTGGTGTGAACATCACCAATCGACTGTCCTGCTCCAACCACGTTGACGTCACGACCAAGGAAGCCCACCAACACCTCTACTCTCTCAGGAGGCTAAAGAAATTCAGCTTGACCCCGGTGACCCTGGCCAACTTTTATCGATGTACCATAGAAAGCATTCTGTCTGGACGTCCAACAGCTTTGTACGCGCGACTGCAAGAAACCAGAGGGAGCCGTGGACACACAGGAGCCAGCCTTCCCTCTATGGACTACACTTCTCACTGTCTCAGTCAACCAGCCAGCAGAATCAAAGACCCCAACCCATCCCGCACCTTCTCTCTTCTCCCGTCTCCCATCAGGCAGAAGATACAAAAGCCTGAAAGCTCGTATCACCAGACTCAAGGAGAGTTTCTGTCTCATGGTCATCAGGCTCTTGAACAGACCTCGACAACATGGAATCCTGGCCCGATAATCGACCTCGTTATGATCTTGCATTTTATTGATTCCCTGTAGCTGTTGCACTTTATTCTGCATTGTTACTGTTTTTACCTTGTTCTAGCTCAATGCATTGTGTAATGATTTGATCTGTATGAACAATAAGCAAGACAAGCATTTCACTATATCTTACGGTACGTGCAGGCAGGAGGCACAGGAGATGGCAACTCTCTAAGTACACGAAACGGCAAGACCATAGTTCCAAGCCTAATGTTTGGGGTCCAGTCATCGGCAAGTCCAGAGTCAAGACCTGGACTTCAGGGTCCTAATTCATCATCATTGGCAAACCGTTTCCTCGACACCAGAGAATGAAGCCCAAGGGTCGATCAAAAGCCCTGAGTCAGTGAGTCCACCGGGAAAGACGAAGCCCATTACGGCTTCCAGACCATTCAGGCTGACCGGAAATGCACTGAGAGTGGTAAGCATAAAGGGGTTGGGTGCTTACTGTTCTGGTTAACAACAGATGGTGCAATCCGGGTCATATTACAATCGAGGAACGTGTTTGTAGACCGGATATTGAACTTTTTACTGTTGGACTTCGGCCATATTCCACCGAGATACAACACTGGGCGGCACGGGAGGTCGTTCCTGCCTGTGGCCATCGACCTTTGCAGCTCCTCCCATGGAGGGTCAGACACCCTGAGCCAATAGACTGGTCCTGGACTTATTTTCCATCTGGCATAGTTTGCATATTGTTGTTTGATTGTTTGTGGTTTTTGTATTGCTATATTTATGCTCTGTTCTTGGTTGGTGCGGCTGTAATGAAACCCAATTTCCCTCGGGATCAATAAAGTACTTCTATCTATCTATCATTGCCTGTGAATCAGTGAGACCACTGGAGGCTGGAGGCCGGAGACGGCCTGACCAGGGGATTGGAAGACCTTGCACGTGCACGGATGGGAGGAAAGGGGAATGTTTTTCAGTCGCTGTGTTCTGCGTTGTTCTGCCGAGCATTGTGGGCATGCTATGTTGTCACTGGAATGAATGGCGACACTAGTGGGATGACCCCAGCGCACCCTTAAGTTGTGTTAGTGCTAACACAAATGACGCATTTCACTGTTATCTTTCAATAAACACTCAGTGGCCACTTTATTAGGTACACCTATACTGCTCATTGATGCAAATATCTAATCAGCTAATCACGTGATGCATAAAAGTATGCCAACATGGTCAAGAGGTTCAGTTGTTGTTCAGACCAAACATCAGAAAGGGGATGAAATGTGATCTAAGCGACTTTGACTGTGGAATGATTGTTGGTGCCAGACGGGGTGGTTTGAGTATCTCAGATTCGGCTGATTTCCTGGGATTTTCACCCACAACAGTCCCTAGAGTTTACAGAGAATGATGTGTAGAAAAAAACCATCCAGTTCTGGGGACAAAAAAGCTTTGTTATTGAGAGAAGTCAGTGGAGAATGGCCAGGCAGAAGAGCAACATGTATATAAAATCAATGGCTCTCATACCCCATGGATCAAGTATCCAAATGAATGCCTTCCGCGGATTCCATAGCTTTAGCTGGTGAGGAGATGGTAGGGGAGCCGGGAGCTTAGGAAAATCCCCGTATTAAAGGCCAGAGTATTTTGTTGCCACCACACAACATCAGATCTGAAAGAAACCACGAAGCAAGAGACAAGTAGAATTATATCAATGCCTCCTCTCAGTGACATGACAGACTTTGAAAGCTGGTAAAGGGAATTCTCGGAAAAGATTTGGAATAAAGCTATCATGCTGAGAGGCCTGTCTTCTGAACCCATCACCAGTGACACCTATTCAGTTACTCTGTCTTTGATAGGGATGAGTTCTCCCTAATTGTTCCCAGGACTCCTCTGTCATTTAGCTTCCCCCAGGAGGCCATGTCTTCAGGGGTCTTCAAATGAGTAGGACAGGATCTGGGGATTCCCATTCTTTTTACCCCATCCCACAGTCTGGCCTTAAATCAACCAAAATTTCTACTCGGATTTCTAGGATCTCCCAGTGGCCACACATTTTAATTCCACGTCAGGATCTCCCAGTGGCCACATATTTTAATTCCACGTCCCATTCCCATTCTGATATGTCCATCCACGGCCTCCTCTACTGTCAAGATGAAGCCACACTCAGGTTGGAGGAACAACACCTTATATTCCATCTGGGTAGCCTCCAACCCGATGGCATGAACATTGACTTCTCTAACTTCTGCTAATGCCCCACCTCCCCTTCGTACCCCATCCCTTATTTATCTATTTATTTATTTATTTATTTATTTTCTTTTCCCCTTTTTTCTCTCTTTTTTCTCCTTGTGTCCCTCTCACTATAACTCCTTGCCCATCCTCTGGGTTTTCCCCTCCCCTTTCTTTCTCCCTAAGCCTCCCGTCCCATGATCCTCTCCCTTCTCCAGCCTCGTGTCCCTTTTGCCAATCACCTGTCCAGCTCTTGGCTCCATCCCTCCCCCTCCTGCCTTCTCCTATCATTTCGGATCTCCCCTCCCCTTCCCATTTTCAAATCTCTTACTAGCTCTTCTTTCAGTTAGTCCTGACGAAAGGTCTCAGCCCAAAACGTCGACTGTACCTCTTCCTAGAGATGCTGCCTGGCCTGCTGCGTTCACCAGCATTCTTTGTGTATGTTGCTTGATTTTCAAGCATCCGCAGATTTCCTCGTGTTTGCGTTTCAAAATTTCTACGCACTGTTTCCCCTCCCCACCACTGCCCTGTTTTGGAGGACAGAGTTTGAGATTCCCAGCAATGAAAGCACACAGAACATTGCAGCACGATACAGGCCCTTTGGCCCACATCGTTGTGCAGACCTTTTAACCTACTCTAAGATCAATCTAACCTTTTCCTCCTATATATCCCTCCATACCTCCTATATATCACTTCAACAGGTAGTGGATTCAGCTCAGTCCATCATGGGTAAATCCCTCCCAACTATTGAACACATTGACATGAAATGCTCTGGTAGGAAAGCAGCAACTGTAATCAGTGTTTCCTCACCACACAGGCCACGATCTCTTCTCTCTGCTGCCATCAGATACAGGGGCCTCAGGACTCGCACCACCAGGTTCAGGAACAGTAACTACCCCTCAACCATCAGACTCTTGAACAAAAGAGGACAACTACACTCACTTGCCCCATCATTGAGATATTCCCACAGCCAATGATCTCACTTTAAGGACTCTTTCTCTCATTATCTTGTGTTTTCATTATTTATTGCCATTTATTTATATTTGCACTTGCACAGTTTATGGTCTTCTGCACTGGTTGATCTTTCATTGATCTTGTTAAAGTTACTATTCTATAGTTTTGCTGAGTATGCCAGCAGGAAAATTAATCTCAGGGTTGTAAATGGTGACATATATGTACTTTGATAATAAAATTTACTTTGAACTTTGAACTTTTATCTACCATCCATGCGCCTGCCTATGTTTCTTAAATGTCTCTAACGTACCTGCCTGCAGCAAAACCCCGACAATGTTTGAAATTCAAAGTAGATTCATTATCAAAGTACACATATGTCACCATATACAACCCTGAGATTCATTTTCTTGCGGGCATTCACATAAAACAAAGAAATATAATAAAGTAAACGAAAAACTCATGATACAATATGTGACAGGCAACCAGCATGCAAAAGAAGGTTCAGGAGTCTGATGGTTGAAGAGTAATAACTGTTCCTGAACCTGGTGGTGCAGGACCTGAGGCTCCTGTACCTCCTTCCCCAAGACAGCAGTGAGAAGAAGGCATGGCCTGGATGGTGGGGGTCCTTGATGATGGATGTTGCATTCCTTGTAGATGTGCTCAGTGGTGGAGAGGGCTTTGTCTGTGATGCACTGGGCTGCATCTTCCACCTTTTGTAGACTTTAACGTTCTTGGGCATTGGTGTTTCCATACCAGGCTGTGATGCAACCATTCCACCCACCCACCACTGTCTGTATCAAAATCTTACCTCTAACATTCCCCGCATGCTTTCTCTAATCATCTGAAAAGTATTTATTTTATTTTATTGAGATACTGGCCCTTCCAGCCCTTCGAACCAAACTGCCCTGCAATCCCCAATTTAACCCTGGCCTAATCACAGGACTGTGGTGCATGGTCAAGTGGTTAAGGCGTCGGTCTAGTGATCAGAAGGTCCTGAGTTCGAGCCCCAGCTGAGGCAGCGTGTTGTGTGCTTGAGCAAGGCACTTAACCACACAGTGCTCTGCGACGACACTGGTGCCAAGCTGTATCGGCCCTAGTGCCCTTCCCTTGGACAACAGCGGTGGTGTGGAGAGGGGAGACTTGTAGCATGGGCAACTACTGGTCTTCCATACAACCTCGCCCAGTCCTGCGCCCTGGAAACCTTCCGAGGCGCAAATCCATGGTCTCATGAGACTAA
This sequence comes from Mobula hypostoma, assembly GCF_963921235.1. Classification (NCBI taxonomy): domain Eukaryota; kingdom Metazoa; phylum Chordata; class Chondrichthyes; order Myliobatiformes; family Myliobatidae; genus Mobula; species Mobula hypostoma. The sequence continues at coordinate 109,035,442 of NC_086107.1, forward strand.
GAGATGCCTGTTATTAATCACGGGACAGTTTACAATGACCAATTAATCTACCAACCAGTACGCCTTTGGACTGTGAGAGGCAACCGGAGCACCCGGAAGAAACCCACACGGTCACGGGGAGAAAGTACAAATTCCTTACAGGCAGCGACGGAAATTGAACTCTGGTCACCTGTACAGTAAAGCGTTGTGCTAACCGATATGCTGCTGTTCCGCCCATAATGGCTTCCCGTATTTGTCATTTCTGCCCTGGGAAAAAGTCTCTGGCTATACACTTGATCTCTGCATCTTATCATCTTGTACACCTCCGTGTCTAATCTCAGTCTCTGTATGAACGGCGAATGATCAGAACCTGCTGATAAGCAGCCGATGAGTCTCTGGTCACTTTGGGTCGGTAGTCCCATGGAGAACTGTGATCATTATACTAGAAGCAAAGCTTAGCAAGTCTATACGTTATGTTGCAGTTGTACAAGACACTGGTGAGGCCACATTTGGAATATTGTGTTCAGTTTGGGTCGCGCTGTCGTAGGAAAGGTGCCACTAAGCTGGTAGGAGCTCAGAGGACATCTGTGAGGATATTGCGAAGGCTCAAAGGACTGAGTTATGGGGAGAGGTTGAGCATATTGGGACATTATTCTTAGCAATCTGGGAAAATAAGGGACAATCTTACAGTGACATCAAGAATCATCGGGACATAGAACCAGAATCAGAATCAGGTTTAATATCATTGACAGATGCCATTTTCTATATATATATATATATATAAAGATATACACACACACACACACACACACACACACACACACAGAGTCATGGGGAGAACATATGAACTCTCTACAGGCAGTGGTGGGACATCTGTTGGTGGGGGAAGGAATTATTGATGTTTCTGGTCTTGATGCAGAGTTTAGGCAGTTCCTTCACAGAGCACACACACACACACACACACACACACACACACACACACACACACACACACACACACACACACACACACACACACACACACACATACACACACACACATACACACACACATACACACACATACACACACACACACACACACACACATACACACATACACACACACACACACACACACATACACACACACAGATCCTCCAGCAGATCGCTTGCTCATTTATTTTTTATTTCGAGATACAGTAACCAACCTTTCCTGCCCAATGAGCCCACGCTGTCCAATTACACCCAAGTGACCAGTTGTGCCTTTGGACTGTGGGAGGAAATCAGAGCACCCGGAGGAAACCCACGCGGTCACGGGCAACAGCAGGAACCGAACCCTTGTTGCTGGCGCTGAAGAGCATTGCGTGAACCACCACACCACCCGTGCCATCCCCAACACGAGGCCTCTGATTACGAGTGGTGGGTTGGCAGCCAACTCTCTTCACAGAATGGACATTCCTCCTGATTGCTTGCAATCAGGACACGACACCACTGGGACCAAGGCCGCTGATCCCATCCCTCCTGTGCAAGCTCTTTAAAAGGCACTTCGCATCGCCTCCCTTTCCTACCTTTCCTCTTTGAAAAATCAAGTTTCACAGCTATTAATTATCCACACTAAATCCTAGCCCTTGGACTCCCTGATGATACTGAACCTTTACCGAATTCTTGTAATGATGGCTGGGAACTTAGCCTTCAGGGAGCCTTATTCCCCAATCTTGTTAATTGGTTGCCATGGAGATGCTGCCTGCCACTGGCTTTCCCTTACACTTTGTGGATTGCTCAGACGTTCAGGCTGAGCGCAGCAAATTCCATCTGATTCCCGCTGCCCCGTGGGATACGAGCCACCGCGCTCCCGAGAGCAGCTTTCAGCGGAGTGAGCAGTTGACGCATTGAGTGCAACATAAAGATTGATATGAACCCAATGCTCCGAGCGGCTCTGCATGCCAGACTCTGAAATCTCAGTGCGTCCCACCTTGCCCATCGATACTTGCAACGTGGCACTCGCTTTGCACTTCCCGTCACGGCCTTCCTCTCTGGAAATTAGAAATTAGAATAGCGCAGCAAAGTAGCGGCAAGCGCAATTCCTTTACAGCACCAGCGATCACCGATTGGAGCTTGATTCCCGCCGTTGTCTGTAACGAGTTTGTACGTCCTTTCCGTGACCGCGCAGGGCTTCGCCGAGTGTTCCAGCTTCCTCCCACGTTCCAAAGACATACGGGTTAGGGTTAGTAAGTTGTGGGCATGCAATGTTGGCTGCCCCCTGGGGACAATCCTCGGACTGTGTTGGTCGTTTGCACAAAATGATGCATTTCACTGTATGTTTCGATGTTTTCAAGGGTTTCAAACCGCATTCGATATCAGAGTATGTATCCAGTCAGTCAGTCAGTGGGTGCTGTCCCGAATCTGGGGTTGGCTGCTATGCACCTCCATCTTCCTCGATCTTGCGACAGCACCGAGTACAGCCCCTCCTCCAGTTTGTTCTTGCTGGCCGCCTTGGCACTGCCCGCTGCCGCCCCCACCGAACTCGGCCCTTCCTTAGGCGGAGGCCTTGGGCAGGTCCAGGCACACGGTGCAGCGCCCAAGTTCATCATGTCTCTTCTAACTATGTGCATAGCATACGATTCGTATGTATCCAGTACACAGCCTGAAAATCATACTCTTCACAGACATCCATGAAACAAACCCTGTAGAATGATAGAAACATCAAGTCCCCCCCTCTCCCCTCCCTTCGCACAAGCAGCAGAAAAGCATCAACCCATCTGTGTCAATAGAAACTCCAGCACCCCCCCCACCCAACCATGCAGACAGCAGCGGAAAAGCACCAAAGAGTCATTGACCCAGAGTCCATCGGACTACAGTCCACAAACCAGCACTACCATATCTCAGACAGGTCCCTCTCACCAGCGAGGGAGATATCGCTCCTGTAACGATGAGAGCACGAGACCAGCAGCTCGCTGATCTGACTTTACAATCTTCAATATCGTTTCTCCAAGCACACTACCCCTCCCCGCCCCCCATAAGGCTAATCTTGAATCTCTTTTTTTCAATGTTGCATTAAAATTAGGGTTGGGTGTTTATGATACAAAACCATCAGGCAACGGAATGGGACAGGTATTTCAAAAAGGCTTTTGGACGGGTAAGTGGATAGGAAAGGCTATGAACGATATGAGCCAAGCACACCTCCAAGAGGACCACAACTTTGCCATCGTTTGGAGCTTGCGTGCCTCAGCGACCTGGACAGCTATGTTGGCTGGAGTCAGGGCTTTAAGCTTTGGCTCTTGGTAGGGTCACCCACGCCGAACAGGTCAAAGGGTAGAGGCCAGTCCTCAGAGGTTCAGCTCAGGGCTAACAACCCCTGACTGGTCAAGCAAAATTGTTACGGAAGCAGCAATGAAGTGTGACGGTATTCCTGAGTCTCCACCCGGGACTTGTGCGGCTGACAGTAGTGAAAATGGAGAGGAAGCTGACACGATGAAGGAAGCCGTGAACACTGCCAGAGACGGAGGACTTTCATTACTGCCCTAAACGCCAAAGGTGTAACAAGCAAATGAGCAAAGGAAGTCCCAAACTGAGCCACATGCGTCTTACCTGAGATAAAAATCTTGGTTGGAATGGGTCAATATGATTCTGACAACCCAAACTGTTCCACACAATCATACTCTGCATGATTACCTTTATGAGTCACTTGTACATGAAAACATACAGCAAAATGCACCATCTGCATCAACAACCAGTGCAGTCCAAGGATTGTGCTGGGCACAGCCGCGTGTGTCTCCATGCTTCTGGCACCAACACAGCATGCCCACAACTTCCTAGCCCTAACCCTAACCCGTACGTCTTTGATACATGGGAGGAAACAAGGGCACCTGGAGAAAGCCCTCACTGTCACGGGGAGTATGAGCAAACTCCTTACAGACGGCAGTGAGAATTGAAGCCCAGTCACAATCACTGGCGCTGTAGAGTATTACGCTAACCACTTCGCCACCGTGCCACATCAGGCTGACCTGAGAGCATGTGATGTGACTGTGTAGAGGGAAATTTAGTATGTATGTAGGCAGCACTGTCCCTCTGACAGTGTGACACTCCCTCAGTACTGTCCCTCTGATAGTGGGGCACTCCTTCAGTGTGACGCTCCCTCGGTACCGTCCCTCCGACAGTGTGACGCTCCCTCGGTACTGTCCCTCTGATAGTGGGGCACTCCTTCAGCACTGTCCCTCTGACAGTGAGACACTCCCTCAGTACCGTCCCTCTGATAGTGGGGCACTCCTTCAGTACTGTCCCTCTGACAGTGAGACACTCCCTCGGTACTGTCCATCTGACAGTGAGACACTCCCTCAGTACCGTCCCTCTGACAGTGTGACACTCCCTCGGTACCGTCCCTCTGACTGTGACACTCCCTCGGTACTGTCCCTTTGACAGTGTGACACTCCCTCAGTACCGTCCCTCTGATAGTGGGGCACTCCTTCAGTACTGTCCCTCTGACAGTGTGACACTCCCTCAGTACCGTCCCTCTGATAGTGGGGCACTCCTTCAGTGAGACACTCCCTCGGTACTGTCCCTCCGATAGTGTGACACTCCCTCGATACTGTCCCTCTGACAGTGTGACACTCCCTCAGTACCGTCCCTCAGACAGTGTGACACTCCCTCAGTACTGTCCCTCCGACAGTGTGACACTCCCTCAGTACCGTCTCTCAGACAGTGTGACACTCCCTCAGTACCGTCCCTCAGACAGTGTGACACTCCCTCAGTACTGTCCCTCCCACAGTGTGACACTCCCTCAGTACCGTCTCTCAGACAGTGTGACACTCCGGCAGTACCGTCCCTCCGACAGTGTGACACTCCCTCGGTACCGTCCCTCCGACAGTGAGACACTCCCTCGGTACCGTCCCTCCGACAGTGTGACACTCCCTCGGTACCGTCCCTCCGACAGTGAGACACTCCCTCGGTACCGTCCCTCCGACAGTGTGACACTCCCTCGGTACCGTCCCTCCGACAGTGAGACACTCCCTCGGTACCGTCCCTCCGACAGTGAGACACTCCCTCGGTACCGTCCCTCCGACAGTGAGACACTCCCTCGGTACCGTCCCTCCGACAGTGAGACACTCCCTCGGTACCGTCCCTCCGACAGTGAGACACTCCCTCGGTACCGTCCCTCCGACAGTGTGACACTCCCTCGGTGCCGTCCCTCCGACAGTGTGACACTCCCTCGGTACCGTCCCTCCGACAGTGTGACACTCCCTCGGTGCCGTCCCTCCGACAGTGAGACACTCCCTCGGTACCGTCCCTCCGACAGTGAGACGCTCCCTCAGTACCGTCCCTCCGACAGTGTTACACTCCCTCGGTACCGTCCCTCCGACAGTGAGACGCTCCCTCAGTACCGTCCCTCCGACAGTGTTACACTCCCTCGGTACCGTCCCTCTGACAGTGAGACGCTCCCTCAGTACCGTCCCTCCGACAGTGAGACGCTCCCTCGGTACCGTCCCTCTGACAGTGAGACGCTCCCTCCGTACCGTCCCTCCGACAGCGTGACGCTCCCTCGGTACCGTCCCTCCGACAGTGAGACGCTCCCTCCGTACTGTCCCTCTGACAGCGTCACGCTCCCTCGGTACTGTCCCTCCGACAGTGAGACGCTCCCTCAGTACTGTCCCTCTGACAGTGTGACACTCCCTCGGTACTGTCCCTCCGATAGTGAGACACTCCCTCGGTACTGTCCCTCTGACAGTGTGACACTCCCTCGGTACTGTCCCTCCGACAGTGAGACACTCCCTCAGTACCGTCCCTCTGACAGTGTTACACTCCCTCGGTACCGTCCCTCCGACAGTGAGACACTCCCTCAGTACCGTCCCTCTGACAGTGTTACACTCCCTCGGTACCGTCCCTCTGACAGTGAGACACTCCCTCCGTACCGTCCCTCCGACAGCGTGACACTCCCTCGGTACCGTCCCTCCGACAGTGAGACACTCCCTCGGTACTGTCCCTCCGACAGTGTGACACTCCCTCGGTACCGTCCCTCTGACAGTGAGACACTCCCTCGGTACCGTCCCTCCGACAGTGAGACACTCCCTCCGTACCGTCCCTCCGACAGCGTGACACTCCCTCGGTACCGTCCCTCCGACAGTGAGACACTCCCTCGGTACCGTCCCTCTGACAGTGTGACGCTCCCTCGGTACTGTCCCTCTGACAGTGAGACGCTCCCTCAGTACTGTCCCTCCGACAGTGAGACGCTCCCTCAGTACTGTCCCTCTGACAGTGTGACACTCCCTCAGTACCGTCCCTCTGACAGTGTGACACTCCCTCAGTACTGTCCCTCCGATAGTGAGACAATCCCTCAGTACTGTCCCTCTGACAGTGTGACACTCCCTCAGTACTGTCCCTCCGACAGTGAGACACTCCCTCAGTACTGTCCCTCTGACAGTGTGACACTCCCTCAGTCCCACCAGCAGAAATGCTTGTCCATGTGTCTCCAAAACTTATGAATTTTTTGCCACTGATCAAGAGTTTATTGGTTTCAGTCAGTGTCATACAGAAAACTTTGCAGCAATTAAGGAAGAGAGCAAGAAACTAGATTCTAACAGGTTTGCTCTTTGAAAGAACTTACCTGACTGCAATAAGCCAAAATACTCTCCAGAATATTACTATTCTACAATTAATGGATTTGTAGATATTGCTGGAGTTATGCAGCTTGCAAACTGGCCCTTGAGATCACCTCATCCATATTAACCAAAATCCCTACATCAGCTAATCTGATTTGCCTGCGTTTGGTCAAATCTGTCTGAGCATTTCATATCTGTCTGGCAGGAGATACAGGAACACCTTTGCCAAGGTGGTTAGACAAAAAAAAAACAGCTTCTTCTCGAGGGATGTTTTGCAGCTGAATAATGCTGCAGCCCGGCTTGCTGATGCCCTTTGAGTGTTATGGACTATAAAAGTCACTTGTATTCTGTAAACGTAGGAATTTTATTTATTTATTTATGTTTAGTTAAACGGTACTGCATTCATTACAAATATTTTTGCATGGACCAGCGTAGCACTGCAATCTCATTGGTTTGAGCAATGGTAATACAGTTCTATCCTATTTTATTCTGTATACTTGTCCAAGTACCTTTTTAAACGTTTGTATTCCCCCGGCCACCCTCAGGGTCGCTCGGCTCGCTGTCGTCTAGGGAAACAGTCTCGGCCCCGCCAAACTGGATAATTAGTTTGTGTGGATGCTGTGTGATGTACCCCACCCCGCCCAAATAACAGACAATACACCAGATGCAATTAAATGATTTACAGTTTATAGATATTACTGGAACTATATAATTAAGAAAGAATAAAATATAAAAGGAAAATAAAAGGTGCCACACTTATCAAAGTTCAATCTCTTCGTGCACAAAACAGTTGGAGCTCAAGGACCTTCTTCTTCACCCTGCGACCCCCTTGGACCACCTCGACCGGTCGCCTGGGACCAACAACAGTGGTCGACCAGACGCTCCACACGAGTCCGTCTCCGTCTCCTTGCTGAACGCCCTCCTCGGGGTCCAACCCCGTTAGCGGACTTACAGCACCTGGTCCATCCTCTGTCTCGGTCTCCCGCCTTCTGCCCCAAAACCCCGCGCATACAGTATCTTCAAATACACCAAAAACATAACAACTATCCCAATTGGTTAATAACATATTTCTTATCACACTCTAAACCAAAACAAGCTGCTAGCGCAAACTTTCTCAGCGTTTAACACAACAAAGTCGCATTCCCCACATTAACATAACAAAGATGCCATTTTAATTAGCCTCCGCAGTAACATAAAAGTCGAAACTCCCTTACACGTTGTAATTACACCCACCTCTATCACCTCCCCTGGTAGTTTATGCCAGATTCCCACCACTCTCCGTATGATCTTCTGAAAGTATGCTCCTCCTACCTTTAACCTATGCCCTCTGGTGTCAGATTTCCCAACCTAAAATAAAGACTGTGACTCCTACCCTATCCACACTCAGTGGCCACTTTGTTAGGTGCACCTGTACACCAGCTCATTAATGCAAATATCTAATCAGCCAATCACATGTCGCAACTCAATGCTTGAAAGCACGCAGACATGGTCAAGAGGTTCAGCTGCTGTTCAGACCAAACATCTAGAATGGGGAGGAAATGCGATCGAAGTGACTGACTGTCTGATGATTGTTGGTGCCAGACAGAGTGGTCTGAGTATCTTAGAAGTTGCTGATTTCCTGGGATTTTTACGCACAACAAGAGTTTACAGAGAATGGTGCAAAAAACTAAAAACATCCAGTGAGCAGCAGCTCTGTGGGCGAAAACGCCTTGTTAATGAGAGAGGTCAGAGGAGAATGGACAGACTGGTTCAAGCTGACAGTAACTCAAATAACCACATGTTACAACAGTGGTGCCCAAAGGAGCATCTCTGAATGCACATCATGTCAAACCTTGAAGAGGATGCACTACAGCAGCAGAAGATCGCGAACGTACACTCAGTGGCCACTTTATTAGGTACACTGAGTGTATGTCCCTCATAGTTTATAAACCTCCAGCAAGTCATCCCTCAACCTCCTTCACTCCAGGGAAAACTGAGCTCTGTTCTAGAGAGGCGGGCACACGGAAGACAGAGAACGGTCGAAGTGAAATAGAAACAAGGGGAAATGCGGCTGCGTCGATTCAGAATTGACTTGCCCATAGAAGGCAGAGGATGGAAGTAGATGGACCATATACTGTCTGGAGTCCGATGACCAGTAGGCTTGATTTTAAGGTGACTGGAGATAAATACAGGGGAAATATCAGAGGTAAGTTTTTTACACAGAGAATGGTGGGTGCATGGAACATGTTCCAGGGTGGTGGTAGAGATAGGTAGGTGTGTAGTGGAGAGTGTATTAGTTGGCTCCATTGCAGCCTGGTGTGGAAACAGCAATACTTTTGAAAGGAAAATCCTATGAAAGTGGAGTCGGCTCAGTACATCACAAGTAAAGCCGTCCCAACCATTGATCACATCTACATAAGACGCTGTCACAGGAAAGCAGCATCTATTATCAGGGACCCCCACTACCCAAGTCACATTCTCTTCTCACTGCTGCTGTCAGGTAGAATACAACTTGGAATTCTTACTCTTCACAGACATCCACAAAACAGAAAACCCCGAACAACGAATGACAGAAAAATGTTAGAACTCCAAAGCCCACCCCCCCTCCTCTCACGCACAAGCAGCAGCAAAGCATCGACCCTCGCCTCCCCCCCACTTGTCCAGCATGAACACCACCAGGTTCAACAACAGTTACTACCCCACAACCATCAAGCTCTTGAATAAAAGGGGATGACTACACTCACTTGCCCATTCATTGAAATGTTCCCACAACCAATGATCTCACTTCAAGGACTCTTTATCCCATTATCTCATTTTCTCGTTATTTATCGCTATTTATTTATATTTGCATTTGCACAGTTTGTTGTCTTCTGCACTCTGGTTGATCTTTCATTGATCCTGTTATAGTTACTATTCTAAAGATTTGCTGAGTATGCCCGCAGGAAAATGAATCTCAGGGTTCTGTATGGTGACATATATGTACTTTGATAATCTATTTTAGATTATGAGGACACGCAGTCCTCTTTTATTGTCATTTAGTAATGCATGCATTAAGAAATGAGACAATATTTCCTCCAGTGTGATATCACAAAACACAGGACAAACCAATACTGAAAAAACCGACAAAACCACATAATTATAACATATAGTTACAACAGTGCAACAATACCATAACTTGATGAAGAAGTCCATGAGCACAGTAAAAGTTCAAAGCCTCTGAAATGTCCCACATCTCACGCAGACGGGAGAAGGAAGAAAAACTCTCCCTGCCATGCCCAACCACAGTCCGTCTCTGAGTCATCCGAAAACTTCGAGCCTCCGAATCAGCTCTCCGACACCGAGTACTGAGCGCCATCTCTGTCCGAACGATTCGCCCTCAATCTCGGTCGCCAACAGCAGGCAACGCCGGGGATTTTGAGGCCTACCCTCCGGAAGATTCCCGACCACGCAGTAACGACAGCAGCGAACGAGCGTTTCAGAAATTTCTCCAGATGTCCCTCTGTGCTTTCACGTCTGCCTCCATCAAATCAGAATTGTCCACGGCCCCTAATTAACGGATACGATATCATTTTTCACCGGAGGGCTGCGCACGCGCAGCGCGCTGCTATCTCTCCTCCCGCCTCTTCTTTGAACTTCTAGCTTTCTACATTACAGACTTTTAAGAAACTCTTAGATAGGCGCAGGGATGATAGAAGAATGGAGGACTATATAGGAGGGAGGGGTTAGACTAAGTAGTAGGGTCAGTACAACATTAATAGACCAAAGAGCCTGTGCTGTGCTGCAGTATTCCGTGTTCGATGTTCTTAAATCTTAATGATGACTATGAACCAAAAGGTGCTCAAAACACGCAACGAGTCAGGCAGTACCTGAAGATAGAAAAAAATCAGTGTTAATATTTCAGCTGATAGCTCTTCGTCGGAACTTCTGTCTCTCTCTGCAGGTTCCGCCACAGCTGCTGAAACTTCCCTGCCTGGTTTTATTCATGATCCAGCTTTCCGGCTGCTCCATATTCCATCATTTTTCTTCCCAACAATTGAAATTCTCCTCCGGCCAACAAACTCCCTGCGGCAATGAAGGCAATTGATAGAGACAAGATTAGAGAAATTAATTTCCTGCAACCTCTTCCTCTGATTGTTTTGAACAGGTGACAAAGTTAGTTAAAGAATGAAAATTCTATCAGGTTCCCAAGCCTGGGAAGATTCTGCAGTCATCAGCAAGTCCTGACAAAAGCCTGACTTCCAAAGTTGCCGGAAGGAAAGTGAGACGGATTATAGAGAATCGAGAGCTTTGTTCTCTACATAATTGTGGCTCGCAGATCAAATGGGAGATAGAATTCTTCTCACATTAATCTCTGTTATTCCAAATTAACACAACTGTTTTAAGGTGAAAGAGTGGCAGTGTAAATCAATTTGTTCATAACCTAGCAACAATACAGATTTCAACACAAAAGAAAACCACAGATGCTAGAAGTCTGAAATATATGAAAAACCGAAAATACTCAGCAGGTCAGGCAGCATCCGTGAACAGAGAAACGTTTCAAGTTCTACAGACAGCCCATTCACTTTCAGATCAAACATGAGGTGCTGAACAGATGTACATTAGATTAGATTAAGAGGACACGCAGTCCTCTTTTATTGTCATTTAGTAATGCATGCATTAAGAAATGATACAATTTGTTCCTCCAGAATGATATCACAGAAACACAAGACAAACCAAGACTAAAAAAAACTGACAAAAACAACATAATTATAACAGATAGTTACAACAGTGCAAAGCAATACCGTAATTTGATGAAGAACAGGTCATGGGCACAGTAAAAAGTCTCCAAGTCTCTTGAAAGTCTCATCATCTCACGCAGACGGTTGAAGGGAGAAACTCTCCCTGCCATGAGCTTCCAGCGCCGCAAACTTGCCGATGCAGCATCCTGGAAGCACCCGACCACAGTCCGACTCTGAGTCCGTCCGAAAACTTTGAGCCTCCGACCAGCTCTCCGACACCGAGCACCGAGCACCATCTCTGCCGAGCGCTTCGACCCCGGCCCCGGCAACAGGCAGCAGGCAAAGCTGAGGATTTGGGGCCTTCCCCTCCGGAGATTCTCGATCGCACAGTAATAGCGGCAGCGAAGCGGGAATTTCAGAAGTTTCTCCAGATGTTCCTCCGTGCTTCTCACGTCTGTCTCCATCAAATCAGGATTGTGCACGGCCCCCTAGTTAACACATATGATATCATTTCGGAGCAGCCGCGTGCGCTGCGTCGCCCCGCCATCTTCTCCTCCCCTCCCCTCCTCCAAGGGAGGATTGCAAGACGCTTCTGTAGGACAGTTGTAGTGTTATAACGGAGCGCTGCACCGTCAGACAGACAGAGCTGAGGGAGTGTCACACTGTCAGAGGGACAGTACTGAGGGAGTGTCACACTGTCAGAGGGACAGTACTGAGGGAGTGTCATACTGTCGGAGGGACAGTACTGAGGGAGTGTCTCACTGTCAGAGGGATAGTACTGAGGGAGCGTCTCACTGTCAGAGGGACGGTACCGAGGGAGTGTCTCACTGTCAGAGGGACAGTACTGAGGGAGTGTCTCACTGTCAGAGGGATAGTACCGAGGGAGTGTCTCACTGTCGGAGGGACAGTAGTGAGGGAGTGTCTCACTGTCAGAGGGACAGTACCGAGGGAGTGTCTCACTGTCAGAGGGATAGTACTGAGGGAGTGTCTCACTGTCAGAGGGATAGTACCGAGGGAGTGTCTCACTGTCGGAGGGACAGTACTGAGGGAGTGTCTCACTGTCAGAGGGATAGTACTGAGGGAGCGTCTCACTGTCAGAGGGACGGTACCGAGGGAGTGTCTCACTGTCAGAGGGACAGTACTGAGGGAGTGTCTCACCGTCAGAGGGATAGTACCGAGGGAGTGTCTCACTGTCGGAGGGACAGTAGTGAGGGAGTGTCTCACTGTCAGAGGGACAGTACCGAGGGAGTGTCTCACTGTCAGAGGGATAGTACTGAGGGAGTGTCATACTGTCGGAGGGACAGTACTGAGGGAGTGTCTCACTGTCGGAGGGACAGTACTGAGGGAGTGTCACACTGTCAGAGGGACAGTACTGAGGGAGTGTCACACTGTCAGAGGGATAGTACTGAGGGAGCGTTTCACTGTCAGAGGGACGGTACCGAGGGAGTGTCTCACTGTCAGAGGGACAGTACTGAGGGAGTGTCTCACTGTCAGAGGGATAGTACCGAGGGAGTGTCTCACTGTCGGAGGGACAGTAGTGAGGGAGTGTCTCACTGTCAGAGGGACAGTACCGAGGGAGTGTCTCACTGTCAGAGGGATAGTACTGAGGGAGTGTCTCACTGTCAGAGGGATAGTACCGAGGGAGTGTCTCACTGTCGGAGGGACAGTAGTGAGGGAGTGTCTCACTGTCAGAGGGATAGTACTGAGGGAGTGTCTCACTGTCAGAGGGACAGTACTGAGGGAGTGTCTCACTGTCAGAGGGACAGTACTGAGGGAGTGTCTCACTGTCAGAGGGATAGTACTGAGGGAGCGTGTCTCACTGTCAGAGGGACAGTACCGAGGGAGTGTCTCACTGTCAGAGGGACAGTACTGAGGGAGTGTCTCACTGTCAGAGGGACAGTACTGAGGGAGTGTCACACTGTCAGAGGGACAGTAGTGAGGGAGTGTTTCACTGTCAGAGGGACAGTACCGAGGGAGTGTCTCACTGTCAGAGGGATAGTACTGAGGGAGTGTCTCACTGTCAGAGGGATAGTACCGAGGGAGTGTCTCACTGTCGGAGGGACAGTAGTGAGGGAGTGTCTCACTGTCAGAGGGATAGTACTGAGGGAGTGTCTCACTGTCAGAGGGATAGTACCGAGGGAGTGTCTCACTGTCAGAGGGACAGTACTGAGGGAGTGTCTCACCGTCAGAGGGATAGTACCGAGGGAGTGTCTCACTGTCAGAGGGACAGTACCGAGGGAGTGTCTCACTGTCAGAGGGATAGTACTGAGGGAGTGTCTCACTGTCAGAGGGACAGTACTGAGGGAGTGTCTCACTGTCGGAGGGACAGTACTGAGGGAGTGTCTCACTGTCAGAGGGACAGTACTGAGGGAGTGTCTCACTGTCAGAGGGACAGTACTGAGGGAGTGTCTCACTGTCAGAGGGACAGTACTGAGGGAGTGTCTCACTGTCAGAGGGACAGTACTGAGGGAGTGTCTCACTGTCGGAGGGACAGTACTGAGGGAGTGTCTCACTGTCGGAGGGACAGTACTGAGGGAGTGTCACACTGTCAGAGGGACGGTACTGAGGGAGTGTCTCACTGTGGAAGGGATAGTACTGAGGGAGTGTCTCACTGTCAGAGGGACAGTACTGAGGGAGTGTCTCACTGTGGGAGGTTCAGTACTGAGGGAGTGTCTCACTGTCGGAGGGACAGTACTGAGGGAGTGTCTCACTGTCTGAGGGACGGTACCGAGGGAGTGTCACACTGTCAGAGGGACGGTACTGAGGGAGTGTCTCACTGTGGGAGGTTCAGTACTGAGGGAGTGTCTCACTGTCAGAGGGACAGTACTGAGGGAGTGTCACACTGTCTGAGGGACAGTACCGAGGGAGTGTCTCACTGTCAGAGGGACAGTACTGAGGGAGTGTCTCACTGTCAGAGGGACAGTACTGAGGGATGCCATAGAAATAGTTATACCTAAGGAACGCTATTTCATGATGAAAGTGCTGTAATCTTGTAGCTGTCAGCCTGTTTCACTGTAAAATAACATCTGCTGTTTTAGCGACCACTCTCTATTTTGCAGAGGAGCAGGTGATCTCTTCCTACATCATTCATCATTACAAGACCATATGACCATAAGATGTTGGTAAAGTGCAGGACATTCAGCCCAGTCGAGTCTACCCTGCCATTCCATCGTGGCTGATTTATTTTCCCACTCAACCCCATTCTCCTGCCTTGATCCACATTGTTTGACACCCTTGCTAATGATGAACTCATCAACCAACATTTTAATTGTACACGACGGCTTGGCCTCCACAGCCATCTTTGGCAATGAATTCCACATTAAGCACCCTCTGGTTAAAGATATTCCCTCTCATCTCTGTTCTAAAGGAAAGTCCTTCTATGCACGTCCTAGCCTCCTCCCCTTCATTGACACATTTTCTCTGTGCTCACCCTGTCTAAATCTTTCAATATTCATTAGATATCGGTAGATTATCCCCTAGCAACGCATAATTACTTGTTTTCTCAGTCTTATTTATGGAAACTTTAGAACATAGAGCACAGAACATAGAAATCTACAGCACCTAACAGGCCCTTCGGCCCGCAATGTTGTACCGACCATGTAACCTACTCTGGAAACTGCCTAGAATTTCCCTAGCACATAGCCCTCTATTTTTCTAAGCTCCATGTACCTATCTAAGAGGCTCTTAAAAGACTCTATTATATCCGCCTCCAACACCGTTGCCGGCAGTGCATTCCACACACCCAACACTCCCTGTGTGAAAAACTTACCCCTGTCATCCCCTCAGTACCTATTTCCAAGCACCTTAAAACTAGCCCCCCCCCCCCTTGTGTTAGCCACTTCAGCCCAGGGAAAAAGCCTCTGGCTATCCACATGATCAATGCCTCTCATCATCTTATACACCTCTGTCAGGTCACCTCTCATCCTCCGTTGCTCCAAGGAGAAAAGGCCAAATTCACTCAACCTATTCTCACAAGGTACACTCTCCAAGCCAGGCAACATCCTTATAAATCTCCTCTGCACTCTCTCTATAGTTTCCACATCCTACCTGTAGTGAGGTGATTAGAACTGAAAACAGTTACTCCAAGTGGGGTAACATTAGCTGTAACATTACCTCATGGCTCTTGAACTCAATCCCACAGTTGATGAATGCCAACATACCATACGCCTTCTTAACAACACTGTCAACCTGCACAGCAGCTTTGAGTGTCCTTTGGACACGGACCCCAAGATCTCTCAGATCCTCCACACTGCCAAGAGTCTTGCCATTAATATTACATTCTGTCTTCAAATTACACCTACCACAATGAACCACTTCACACTTATCTTGGTTGAACTCCATCTGCCACTCTCAGCCCAGTTCTGCATCCTACTGATATCCCACTGTAACCTCTGACAACCCTCTAGACTGTCCACAACACCCCCAACCTTTGTGTCATCAGTAAACTCACTAACCCACCCTTCTACGTCCTCAT
The DNA here is from genome assembly GCF_963921235.1 of Mobula hypostoma. Taxonomy (NCBI): domain Eukaryota; kingdom Metazoa; phylum Chordata; class Chondrichthyes; order Myliobatiformes; family Myliobatidae; genus Mobula; species Mobula hypostoma. The sequence goes on from NC_086107.1 coordinate 109,051,167, forward strand.
CCCGGTCATTTATAAAAATCACAAAGAGGAGGGGTCACAGAACCCATCCCTGCACACCACCACTGGTCACCGACCTCCATACAAAATACGAATCATCTACAACCACTCTTTGCCTTCTGTCGGCAAGCCAATACTGGATCCACAAAGCAAGGTCTCCTTGGGTCCCATGCCTCCCTACTTTCTGAAGGGGCCTTGCATGGCTTTCTGTGCAGAGTATGGCAGCTGTTTTCCCCACATATCAGCAATGTCTTCAACAGTGTTCTGCAGATGTCAATAATAATAAATAATGGCTCCGTCTGTCTAAGTAGACAATGGATGCGCCCGGTTCTCCGGGGCGCAGACCTGGGCAATGAATATGGAGATCCTGGGCTGCCCAGACATCAAGATCCCCCTCTCGGCCTCGCGGATCTGGTCCAAAGGAGTAAAGGCAAAGCAGTACATTGGCATCAGCCTGGCTGCAGGAGCTGCCCGGAGGTGACGTGATATGTCATCCAACCGCCTTCGGGGCTCCACTCCGGATTTGTGCAGGGTTTACTCCTCAGCCTTCGCTTCTCCTGAAGATACCCACAAGGCAGTGGGATCCGTAACCCTGGATAGGGGCCCATACCGGGTACTGTCAGCCGGAGCCAGCTGAGCCCGGGACTCGTGTGAGGCAGGGTCGTCACACCCTGTAGTAGTGACATATGGACCCACTACCCACTACCCAGATGTCAAAGAGCTTTGGAAACATCATGAGATTTGTGAGAGTTACCACAAGGGAAGTTTTTCTACATAGAACACGGAACATAGTACACAGAACATGGAATATAGAACATGGAACACAGAACACAGAACATAGAACATTGAACATGGAACAGAGAACACAGAATAGTACAGCTCAGAACAGCTCCTTTGGCACATGATGTTGTCCCAACCCATTAACCCACTCCAAGATCCATGTAACACTGCCCTGCACATAGCCCTCCATTTTCCTTTCAAGATTCAAGACATTCGTGATCATCCATGGAAGCAGTGGCAGAAAAGGCAGAGAAGGAGGGGGATGGAGAGAGAATTCCATCATCTATGTGGCTTCAAGGTCTTTAAGAGAGAACCAGGACCAGAATGTCATTTATTATCACTAACGACTGTATTGAAATTTGTTGCTTAAAGGGGAGAGGCGAACAGGGGATTCAGAAAGCTTCTGGAGAAGATTCCCTGCTTTTGGAAAACACAATAAAGTCATGACATTTAAGATGACTGGGGTCAAACAAGTCATTGAGTACTCAGATGCAGTAGGACTGATACCAATTCAATGTGAGGAACAGAATCTCACAGACTGCCTGTGTAGTCCACTACCCAACAGCATGACAACTGGATTCTTCAACTTTGGTAACTTGTTCCCCCGCTTTCCCTTTCCTCCCTCTTCCTGATCCACCCAGTTCCCCCAACACCCATTCGCTGGTCTCTTCCCCTCTTCCATTCATTCCGTCTCCCCATCATCCCACTGGGTCTCCTCCCCCCAGTGTTCCCATCCACACACACCACCTCCCTTTGCTGGCTCCATCATTTGCAGTCAGATTTCACCATCCAATTGTCTTTCACACCTCCACCTATCACCTCCCAGCCTCCATCGCTCTCCTCCATCTGCTTATCATCCGTGCCACCTGGATCCATCAATAACTTGCCAGATCTTTCTCCGCCTCATCCCCTCACCTCTGAATCCTGATTACCTCCCCTCTCTTTATCACTCCTGATGAAGGGTCTTGACCCGAAACATCAACTATGCATTTCCTTCCACAGATACTGCCTGACCCTTGGAGTTCCTTCAGCACTTTGTTTCTTTGTTGCTTCAGATTCCAGCATCCACAGTCTACTGCATCTCCAGCAATACTTGTTGCCCAAACTGGGAGGAATTGAGTTCAAGAGCCACGAGGTAATGATGCATCTCCACAAATCTCTGGTTAGGCCACATTTGGAGCATTCGGGTCCCCTCATTATAGGAGTGACGAGGAAACGAGAGACTTCTCCCCAGGGCAGAAATGACTAATACGAGGGGGCATAATTAGCACGACACTATTACAGCTCAGGACATCAGAGTTCAGAGTTCAATTCCAGCAAGTTTGTGCGTTCCTTCCCGTGTGCGGAGAGGTTTCCTCATACTGGTTAGTAGGTTAATTGGTCTTTATAGATTATTCCCTGATTCAACATTTCCATAGGATGTAACTTGACTTTTTCCAAATCCTTCTTATTAACTTAAAATATATGAATAGAGGAGCGGAGTTGACGACATTACTGAATGTATTCGATTTAAGATATTAGTCCAGCCTTGTTTTGTTCCATTTGCTTTCTTTTTGGGTTTAGTATTTAGTTTTTTTTTGTTTTTTTCTGGGGGTTTTCTTTGCATTTTTTTTTTCTTTTTATTTCTTTTTTCTTTATGATTAACTATATTAAGAGTTTGGAAGTCTATTACACCTATATTATTTGAAGTCTTTTTTGTACATGTTTATCAGCAATAAGATCATTCCAATCTCTTTGTATCAATATTGTTATTCTGTTTATAATTTTGGAAAATTAATAAAAAGATTTAAAAAGAAAGAAAAAAGAAAAGATTATTCCCTGATTAGGCTAGGGTTAAACTGATGGGGGCCTCCGCTACTTCTTGGATAATAGACCTCACCAGTTCCCCACCACCACTACCCTCCTCTGGTTGGCGGAACTGGTTCTCACACTTAATAACTTCTCTTTTGGCTCTTCCCACTTTCTTCAGACTACAGGTGTGGCTATGGGAACTCGCAAGGGACTCAGCTATGCCTGCCTCTTCGTTGGTTATGTGGAACAGTCTGTGCTCCAAACCTATTCTGGTACTGCTCCCCAACTTTTCCTTTGGTACATTGGCGACTACATTGGTGCTGCTTCCTGCACCCATGCTGAGCTCGTCAATTTCATCGACTTTACCTCAAACTTTCACCAGCCCTCAAATTCACTTGGTCTATCTCTGACACTTCTCTCCCCTTTCTCGATGTCTCGGTCTCCATCTCTGGAGACAGACTGTCCACTGACATCTTCTACAAGCCCACTGACTCTCATAACTACCTCGACTATACCTCTTCCCACCCCGCCACATGCAAAAATGCCATTCCCTATTCCCAGTTCCTCAGTCTCCACCGTATCTGCTCCAAGGATGAGGTTTTCCGTGCCAGCACATCTCAAATGTCCTCTTTCTTTAAGGACCGTGGTTTCCCTTCTACCGTCATCAATGATGCCCTCACCCACATCTCCTCCATTTCCCATACTTCGGCCCTCACCCCAACCACAACAGGGACAGAGTTCCCCTTGTCCTCACCTACCAGCCCACCAGCCCCCGGATCCAGCACATTACCCTCCGCAACTTCCGCCACCTTCAACAGGACCCCACCACTACGCACATCTTTCCCTCTCCACCCCTCTCCGCCTTCCGCAGGGATCGATCCCTCCGCGACTCCCTGATCCACACGTCCCTCCCCACTGATCACCCACCTGGCACTTATCCCTGTAAGCGTAAGTGCTACACCTGTCCCTACACCTCCTCTCTTGCCACCATTCAGGACCCTAAACAGTCCTTCCAGGTGAGGCAACACTTCACTTGTGAGTCTGTTGGGGTCATCTATTGCATCCGGTGCTCCCGGTGCGGCCTCCTCTACATCGGTGAAACCCGACGCAGACTGGGGGACCGCTTCGTCGAGCACCTCCACTCCGTCCGCCACAACAGACAGGATCTCCCAGTAGCCACCCACTTCAACTCTGCTTCCCATTCCCATTCAGATATGTCCATACATGGCCTCCTCTACTGCCATGATGAGGCTAAACTCAGGTTGGAGGAGCAACACCTCATATACCGTCTAGGTAGTCTCCAGCCCCTTGGTATGAACATAGAATTCTCCAACTTCCGGTAATTCCCTCCCCCTCCCTTCCTCTATCCCTATTTCACTCTACCCCCTCCTCCAGCTCCCTCATGGTTCCGCCTCCTCCTTCTACTACCCATTGTTTTCAGGGCTATGACGTCATTGCTTCCCCTCCCCCACCCCTTTGTCTTTCTAATTACTGGTCTATCAACTGAAGCTACAAGCATTCTTCAAATCCTTCCCCATCTTTCATTCTTCAGTCCTGACGAAGGGTTCCGGCCCGAAACGTCGACTCATCGTTTCTGACTGATGCTGCCTGACCTGCTGAGTTCATCCAGCCTACTGAAAGTGTTGCTTTGATCTCTTACAGCATCTGCAGATTATTTTGTGTTTAAATTGATGGAGTGCTGGGCAGTGTGGTTCGAAGGGCGGGAAGAGACCGGTTCCACGTTGTAAATCTAAATAAATAAGTAATAATTTTAAGGCGACTGGAATGAGGTGTAGGGGTGATGTCAGAGAGTGGTGGGTGTGTGGAACACGGTACTGGTGGTCCAGTGGTGTTTCTAGAGGCAGATGCTGTAGGAACATTTAAAATACTCTTAGATGGGCACATGGATGAAAGAAAACTGGAGGACTATGTGGGAGGGGAGGGTTAGATTGTTGTTAGTGTAGGTTAAAAGGTCAGCACAACATCGTGGACTAAAGGGCCCCTGTACTGTGATATAACGTTTAAACCAGTCGTCAACATCAAACCTACTGCATTCCGCAGAGGAGAGGGTAGATCCCATTCAGATCTCATGCCAACAGTTCCACTTCACTTCAGCTGCACAGGTTCAGTGCTGAGGTTCCTCGGAGTGCTGATAAATGTCAAAGATGTAAAATAAACCGTAGCAACGGGAAATGCTGGCAGCCGGGGTGAGACGGGAGCGTAGCTGGTTCTTACAGCTGACCTCGGCCGGTTGTCACTCAAAGCCGCGCACCCAGCGTGCCCCCTCTCCCGCTGCTCTCGGCAGGCGTCCTGACAACCTGTCAGAGGCAGCGGCCTCACTTGGGCAGCTTGAAGCGGGGATCAGGTGTGAAGCAGCTTCTAACGAGAGCGCAGGTACGCTGCCGAGCTCGAGAGGCTCCCAAAGGGTCCAGATTCACACTGCCCAATGACACAACCTGTCAGAGCCTCGGCGACTGCAATCAAAACTGATATACCACAGGAGAAGCGAAACAAGTTAATTATAAAAGGAGGTGATGTTATCAGCTGAGTTCTGACATTGCCAATACAATCAATCTCCCTTAAACTTGTTTAGACACACAGCTCAAATTCAGCGGCATTATTATGATTGTTATGTCACCATTCTCCATTACGTTTTAAGAAATCTTTATAAACATGAAACAAAACTTCACAATACATGGTTTTCTGGTAGCTGTGCTGCATTTATTGTGTGGGCACGTGGCCAAGTGGTTAAGGCATTGGAGGTCATGAGTTCGAGCCCCAGCCGAGGCAACGTGTTGTGTCCTTGAGCAAGACACTTAATCACATATTGCTCTGTGACGACACTGGTGCCAAGCTGTATGGGTCCTAATGCCCTTCCCTTGGACAACATTGGTGGCGTGGAGAGGGGAGGCTTGCAGCATGGGCAACTGCCAGTCTTCCATACAACCTTGCCCTGGAGAGTGAAGACTTTCCAGGCGCAGATCCATAATCTCGCAAGACTAACAGATGCTGCATTTGTACTGGAATTTAAAGACAAGGATGTAATGCTGAGGCTTTATAAAGTACTGGTGAGGCCTCGTGGAGCATTTGTGGCCCCTTATCTAAGAAAGGACGTGCTGACATGGGTTGAAAGGAGGTTCATGAAGATGATTCTGGGTTTGAAAGGCTTGTCATATGAAGAGCGTTTGATGGTTCTAGGGCCTCTACTCGCTGGAATTCAGAAGAGTGAGGGGTGACCTCATTGAAACCTATCGAATGCTGAAAGGTCTCGATAGAGTGGATGTGGAGAGGATGGTTCCTATGGTGGGGGTGTCTAAGATCAGCCTCAGAATAGAGGGGCAGCCTTTTAGAATGGAAATCAGAAGGAATTTCTTCAGCTAAATAGTGGTGAATCTGATGAATCCATTGCCACAAGTGGCTGTGGAGGCCAAGTCACTGGGTATTCTTAAGGCGGAGGTTGTTGGGTTTTTGATTAGTCAGGGCATGAAGGGATATAAGGAGAAGGCAGGAGACTAGGTCTGAGAGGGATAATGGATCAGCCATGATGAAATGGCAGAGCAGACCCAAATCAAACCAAATCAAATCAAGTTTAATTATCATTCAAACCATAGCTGAATGAGACAGCATTCCTCTGGGGCCAATGTGAAACATTCAAAATAGCAACCAAACATTCAAAAATAGCAAGTAACATAATTCAAAATATTGGAATATTTAGTCCAAGACCCTGAGCGACAATGTCCAGCAATCAATGGTACAATCTCCAAGCAGTGTACAGACACAAGCAATCCAGCCTGTCATTCCACCACTCGAACACAGGGGGGCAGCACTGACATGCGTCCCTCACCTAGTCTGTAACAACAGGCAAGCCAAAGGCTTGAGGTCTAGTTCTCACTACAACTGAGGATACATAGCTCCCTTGCCGACTGTTCCACGATGGGCCAAATGGCCTAATTCTGCTCATATCTTATGGTCTTATATATGACTCATTTCCTTTCAGTCTACTGCCAAGAAGAAATGGAATCCTAGTGCAAATAGGATACCAATTGGATGCTATGCCACTTGCAACATGGAGGTCACGGGGTTACTGCAGTGGTCTGAGGCTGAAGTGTGTCATTCAGGCAGAGAATGTGAAGTTTAACTCTTGAACTGTATCACTGCTCCATCCAACTTGGGTTTCCATGATGGACAGTGCAGTCGGACTAACGACCTGCCCAACGACGACAGAAACAAAATGGTGGATTGAGAAGGTGAAAGAACGTCGACAAAGAATAATGCTTATGCAACAAAAATCCAGAGCAAATACTTCCCCACTAGGGACTTTGATTGGATAGTATAAAACAGGGGTTCCCAACCAGGTGTCCACAGACTCCTTGCTTAATGGTATTGGTCCATGGCATAAAAAAAGTTGGGAACCCTTGGGGTAGAGAGAGATTGACTCTGCAACATTTCAGTGTCATTGGCTCAGGGTCATCTGACTGATCAATAACATCTTCTTATTGGCTCCGATCCAAGGGCTGCACAATTTCATGCCTTAGATGACTTCTTTCATTCTCTTCGACTCTGGTTCAAACCAATCAAACCAGATCACTTGGACATTGGGCCGAGATAACAAGATTAGTTTCCGCAAAACTGTCACTCTACACAATACACAGCTTATCTGAGAATGTTCTCAGGTTGAGCAGGTCAATAGCAGAAACTCCTTGTGCCCAAGGATTAGATTATCCCAGAGCAAGAATCAGTTCTCAAACAGTTCACAAGATGGAGGTTGCAGAGCAACTTCACAAAATGGCAGCCTCCATTCCTCTGACCTCATGGCGAGAACAAAGACAGTTAGTCTGCTGGCCTCCACTGTCCTTAATTCATTCGACTTCTCTGATTTGTGGACTGTAGTTCTTTATCCCCTGTCCTGGGAGTGTTTGATGGGACAGTGCAGTGGGAGATTGACTATATAATTAACTACTCATTTCACTGAACTGGTGGATTTTGATGGGGTAAGGAACTAGGTTTGTACAGACACTCCCTCTGAGGATCATCACCTCGGCATTGTGGAGAGACTTATGAATTCCTGAGATCCAGAGAGCGAAGCCGCCTGGAGCTTAGCTCCTGGTAGGGTCGCCCGTGGCGGTAAGATCAAGGAGGAGGTTCCAGACAAAGAGAGACCCAACCAAGACCTCTCAACGGTGGAATTTTCAGAAGATACATGTGGCAGTGAAGACACAGGAAGGCTGCAGCAGTTGTCTTGCACCAGGGACTGCTTGATGGCTGTCCGTGCATCAGCCTCCCAACATTGAACAAAGTCACACACAGGCGTTCTCTCATTGAGGTAATCCCAGATTCAGTCTTGCAGTAAAGGGGGTAGGATTGTGCCCAGACAGCCTCTACAGCCACCTGAGGTCCCACCGATGGACAACCCCTCAGGAGAAGGTCACACTCAATCCAAGTGACTTATTTATTAATTGAGATACAGTGCAGAACAGGCCCTTCCAGCCCTTTGAGCCGTGCTGACCAGTGATCCCCCAATTTAACCCTAGTTTCATCACCAATTAACCTACCAATCAGTACATCTTTGGAACGTGGGTAGAAACCAGAGCACCCGGAGGAAACCCACGCGGCCACGGGGAGAATGTACGAACTCCTCACAGGCAGTGGCGGGAATTGAAACCGGGTCGCTGGTACTGTAAAGCGTCGTGCTGGCCACTACGGTACCGCACTGCGCTAATCACACTACTACTGTGCAGGACACTAATCTAACGAGGGCTGGGTGATTGTTGGAACAACTGGGTAGATCAAGTGGAGAGTGGAAATGAGACGGGGGTGGGGGAGCAGTTTACCTGAAGCTGAAGTATTCAAATGCATTGACTAAAAGAAGAATTCATGTTCTTTTCAACCTTGGGTTGTACTCCTGATCTTGAGCAGCAGGAAACATCGACTGTTTCTTCCCCTCCATAGAAATTCCTTGAGGATTTTAGCCCAAAATGTCAACTGTTTCTTCCCCTCCATAGAAATTCCTTGAGGGTCTCTGTCAGAAATGTCGACTGTTTATTCTTTGACTGACCTGCTGAGTTCCACCAGCATTTTTGTGTGTTCCTCAGGATTTCCAGCATCTCCTGAATATCTTGTGTTTACTCCTGTGCCTGATGATTTCCGCCCAGGCAGTAATTAAAGGAGCATTAATGTAGCCTTCCCATTTGTGAATCATCTTGATATCTCCTATTTCTGGTAAACTGCCCCCTCTCTGTCCTTTTTCTCCCATAAACTGCTCTCTCTCTCTCTCTGTCCCTTTGCCTCCAGTTTTTCCAACACTCTCCCTCAACCCTATTAATATGTTTCCTTTTCCTCCTCTACCCTCTCCATTTGCCCATCGCCTACACACTCCACCCACTGGTTCTCTCTTCCTCCCACCTCCCTCACTTGAAGCCATGCTTCATCTCCCTCTCCTATCAGGTTCCTCCCTCTGTGACCCACTGCCTCCTCCACTACTCTGGATTTATACTCTTCCAGTATCTTGTCCATTGCCTTTCATTAACTCAGCCTGCCTCAGCGCAATTTTATACGTAATGGATTGTGTGCCCTTTTCTGTGTAGATACTGTCGAAACTATTGAGAACAAAAGCAGCTAATTATACTTGGACTTTATAAATCCCTGAGCGTCATGTGCAGACCGTTTAACAAACTACTCGCCCAAGGATTCTTTCTTTCTTTTTCAATCTTTTTATTAATTTCAAAATATAGAGACAAAACATAGCAATAATACAGATAGTAGGAGATATATTGTTACACTGAAAAAAAGTAATTGTAAAGTCAAATAGTGTAAATTAACAAAGCTCCCTATCATGTAGAACTTGTATTTGGATTTTCAAAAGGCTTTTGACAAGGTCCCACACAGGAGATTAGTGTGCAAACTTAAAGCACACGGTATTGGGGGTAAGGTATTGGTGTGGGTGGAGAATTGGTTAGCAGACAGGAAGCAAAGAGTGGGAATAAACGGGACCTTTTCAGAATGGCAGGCGGTGACTAGTGGGGTACCGCAAGGCTCAGTGCTGGGACCCCAGTTGTTTACAATATATATTAATGACTTGGATGAGGGAATTAAATGCAGCATCTCCAAGTTTGCGGATGACACAAAGCTGGGTGGCAGTGTTAGCGGTGAGGAGGATGCTAGGAGGATGCAGGGTGACTTGGATAGGTTGGGTGAGTGGGCAAACTCATGGCAGATGCAATTTAATGTGGATAAATGTGAAGTTATCCACTTTGGTGGCAAAAATAGGAAAACAGATTATTATCTGAATGGTGGCCGATTAGGAAAAGGGGAGGTGCAACGAGACCTGGGTGTCATTATACACCAGTCATTGAAAGTGGGCATGCAGGTACAGCAGGCGGTGAAAAAGGCGAATGGTATGCTGGCATTTATAGCGAGAGGATTCGAGTACAGGAGCAGGGAGGTACTGCTGCAGTTGTACAAGGCCTTGGTGAGACCACACCTGGAGTATTGTGTGCAGTTTTGGTCCCCTAATCTGAGGAAAGACATCTTTGCCATAGAGGGAGTACAAAGAAGGTTCACCAGATTGATTCCTGGGATGGCAGGTCTTTCATATGAAGAAAGACTGGATGAACTGGGCTTGTACTCGTTGGAATTTAGAAGATTGAGGGGGGATCTGATTGAAACGTATAAGATCCTAAAGGGATTGGACAGGCTAGATGCGGGAAGATTGTTCCCGATGTTGGGGAGGTCTAGAACGAGGGGTCACAGTTTGAGGATAGAGGGGAAGCCTTTTGGGACCGAGGTTAGGAAAAACTTCTTCACACAGAGAGTGGTGAATCTGTGGAATTCTCTGCCACAGCAAACTGTTGAGGCCAGTTCATTAGCTATGTTTAAAAGGAAGTTAGATATGGCCCTTGTGGCTACAGGGGTCAGGGGGTATGGAGGGAAGGCTGGGTTCTGAGTTGGATGATCAGCCATGATCATAATAAATGGCGGTGCAGGCTCGAAGGGCCGAATGGCCTACTCCTGCACCTATTTTCTATGTTTCTATGTTTAACTAACAACGGATAATACAAAGCAAAAAAAACTGGAAAAAAAATCATGAAAAAGAAAAAAAACAAAACAAAAAAGAAACAAACCTCATCCCCAAAGAAAAACAAAATTAATCAACTAAACTAAAAGACTTGGGCAAAACTAACAACTTAAAAATGGAAAAGAAGAAAACCTCAGTGTCGACTCGCCCAAGGATTTAAGATTCAACTTTGTTTATCACCTGTACATTGAAACGTATGGTGAAATACATCATTACTGTTGACAACCAACGCACCTGAGGGTGTGCTGTGGACAGCCCACAAGTGTTGCCACACAGTCCACCACCGATATAACATGCCTAGCATTCCTATATGGTCAAGAAAGCTCAACAATGCCTCTACTTTCTGAGGAGGCTAAAAGAGAGCTGGCCTCCAAGAGGACTACAACCTTGCTGTGGTTCGGAGGCTTGCATGCTTCAGTGACCCGGAGAGCGATGCTGGCTGCAGTCAGAGATTTATGCTTTGGCTCTTGGCAGGATCACCCATGCCTAACAGGTCAAAGGGTAGAGGCCAGACTAAGAGTGGTCCACCAGTCCTCCAGGTCTGGGGGTTCAGCTCAGGGCTAACAACCCTGACTGGTCAAACAAAATTGTTACAGAAACAGCAATGAAGAATCCTTCTACATCTGTGTGTGATGGTATTCTGAGTCTCCACCTGGGATTTGCACAACTGACAGTAATGAAAACCAAGAGGAAGCTACTGACATGATGAAGGAAGACCTGAACACCACCAGAGATGGAGGATCTTCATTGCTGCCTAAACACCAGTAGTGTAGCAGGCAGTAAGTAAGTAAAGAGAGCTGGACTTTGCACATCTATACTCACATCATTCTACAGATGTTCAGCAGAGAGCATCCTAGCAAGCTGTATCACTGCCTGGTGCAGAAACTACACTCTGGAGGAAAGGAAGACTCTACAACAGTCTAAACTGCCCAACGCATCACTGGCACCAGCCTACCCGCCATCAGGGACATATGTACAGAAAGGTGCCCAACAAAGGCCAGTAACATCATGAAGGATCTCACACACACCCCCGCTCATGGACTATTTGTCCCACTCCCATCAGGGAGGAGGCTACGTAGTATCCATGTTAGGGCTACCAGACTCAAAAACAATTCCTTCCCCCAAGCAGTAAGGCTGATCAACACCTCCACCGGCCAACTCCACCACTACTTTATTATTTCCCATCAGTCACCTTATGTACAGCCCAGTGTCACTTTATAGACATATAATCAATCAACATATATAAACCATGTTATGTATTTATATTTATTGTGTTTTTAATTATTATTGTTCTTTATCCTTTGTGTTTTTTTCATGCTGTATCAGATCGGAGTAACAATTTTTTCATCCTCCTTTGCATTTGTGTACTGGAAATTACGTTAAGCAATCTTGAATCTTGGATCTTTGAATCTTGAATTCAATATCCTCCAAGACACTGAGGATAATTAGAGAGGTACAGTTCTGATCCCTCTACACTTCAGAAAGAATTGCAAGGTTTTGGACTGGGGGCACAGCAAAGATTTAATAGAATGATCTCAGGAATAAGGGAGAAACGGAGGCAGAAGGTGATAGAGTTTTTTTTACTTTGAAGAGAAAAGGTTGAGGATTTTTTAGCGGAGTTGTTCAAGCCTGGATTCATGAATAGGTGAGACCGGAGTTCAAGGCCTTGTGTTTGGGGTTCCATTATCGGCAAATCTGGAGTTCGAGGCCTAGTGCTTGGGATTCCATTGTTGTCAAATCTGGAGTTCGAGGTCTAGTGTTTGGGGTTCCATTGTTGTCAAATCTGGAGTTCGAGGCCTAGTGCTTGGGATTCCATTGTTGTCAAATCTGGAGTTCGAGGCCTAGTGTTTGGGATTCCATTGTTGTCAAATCTGGAGTTCGAGGTCTAGTGTTTGGGGTTCCATTATCGGCAAATCTGGAGTTCGAGGCCCAGTGTTTGGGGTTCCATTATCGGCAAATCTGGAGTTTGAGGCCTGGTGTTCAGTGATCGGAGTATCCTGGGATTGATTCCAAGGATCAAGGCCTGGGGATTGAATTGGAGTCCAAATAGCAAGGCCCATTGGCCTGAGCTGAGTCTGCAAATCTCTGCAAGTTCACTGGGGAAACTGAAGCCCAAAGTCTGCAAGTCCATCTCCACTGGAAGCTGGGAGGTGCTGTAGGCTGACGGCCTGTCCTGGGGTTAAAGAACTGGTCATGTGCATGAGTGGGAGGGAATAGGGCTTGTTTTGCTGTTGTTGCTTTGTTGCCTGCTGTGTCCCGTGTTGTTCTGCCGAGCATTGTGGGCTTGCAATGTCGGCACTGACACTTGTGGGCTGCCCCCTGCACACCCTCAGGTGTGTTGGTTGTTAACGCAATGATGCATTGCACTGTATGCTCCGAAGTACATGACATAAATAATCATGAATCTTGAATCGAAATCTGGGGGGGTTTACATAGAGCAGATAGAGGCAGCTTTCCTAGCAGCACAAGGATCAGAAACACATATTTAAAATAATCCACAAAAGAACCAGGGGGAAGAAGAGATTATTTTCCCCCTCAGGGAATTTCAGTAATCGGGGAGAAGCTGCTTGAAAGAACAGTAGAAGCAGTTTTAATGGGAGCTCTCAAAAGGGCGATTAGACATGAAAGAGAAAAGTCTGCTGTCTTGTGGAGACAGTGTAAAGGTTCAAAGTTCAAAGTAAATTTATTATCAAAGTACATATATGTCATCATGTACAACCCTGAGATTCATCTTCTTCTGGGCATAGTCGACAAATCTATAGAATAGTAACCACAACAGAATCAATGAAAGACCGCCCAACTAGGACATTCAACCAGTGTACCGAAGGCAACAAACTCTGCCGATGCAAAATGAAGAAACAATAATAATAAATAAATAAGCAAAAAATATAGAGAACATGAGATGAAGAATCCTTGTAAGTATAGGATTAGATTGGATTAGATTATGAGGACACGCAGTCCTCTTTTATTGTTGTTTAGTAATGCATGCATTAAGAAATGATACAATGTTTTACCAGAATGATATCACAGAAACACAAGACAAACCAAGACTAAAAAACTGACAAAAGCCACATAATTATAACATATAGTTACAACAGTGCAAAGCAATACCATAATTTGATAAGAGCAGACCATGGGCACGGTAAAGTCACAGAGTCTCTCGAAAGTCCCATCATCTCACGCAGACGGTGAACCTCCAGCACTGCAAACTTGCCGATGCAGCATCCTGGAAGCACCCGACCACAGTCCGACTCCGAGTCCGTCCGAAAACTCCGAGCCTCCGACCAGCTCTCCGACACCGAGCACCGAGCACCATCTCTGCCGAGCGCTTCGACCCCGGCCCCGGCAACAAGCAATAGGCAAAGCCGAGGATTTGGGGTCTTCCCCTCCGGAGATTCTCGATCGCACAGTAGCAGCAGCAGCGAAGCGGGCATTTCAGAAGTTTCTCCAGGTGTTCCTCTGTGCTTCTCACGTCTGTCTCCATCAAATCAGGATTGTGCATGGCATCCTACCTCACAGATACGATATCAATTCGGAACGGCCGCACACACTGCGTCGCGTCGCCATCTTCTCCTCCCTATTGACCCTATTGATTGGGTCAATAGCGACAATGGCATGATTAAATTTGCATATGTTCACAGAGGCAGACCATTCAACCCAACCCATCCAGGCAGACCAATGGACACCCTTCCATGTTAACTCCATCACCCAACACTGGTCTACACCAACCTTTTTTGTGTCATGGACCAATGCCATTAAGCAAGGGGTCCATGGACCACAGGTTGGGAACTTCTGGGATGGAGTCTTCGACACCTAAACAATACAATTGTTCATCCAGCAGGTTCTTAAACGCTGCTAGCAACCCAGATTTCTAAGAATCCACCCACAACAAGTGGCTACCTACTTTAATTTGACTTCCCGTTTGAACATGTCAGCCCATGGGCTCCTCTACTGCCACGATGAGGCCACCCTCAGGTTGAAGGAGCAACACGTCATATTCCACCTGGGTAGCCTTCAACCTAATGGCACGAACATCAGCTTCTCAAACTTCCAGTAATTTCTCCTCACCCTTCTCTCCTTTTTGATTCCCTATTCTAGCTTCCCTCTTGCCCCTTCTCTTCTCCTCACCCGTCATCAATCACCGCCTTCTGGTATCCCTCTTCCATTTCTCCCATGGTCCACTCTCCCCTCCTATCAGATTCCTTCTTCTTCAGGTCTTTACCTCTTCCACCAATCACCTCTCAGATTCTCACTTCATCCCCTACCTCCCCCCACACCTCCCACCTTCATAATCTGTCTTCTGCTCCCTTCCTTTCCAGTCCTGGTGATGGGTTGCAGCACAATCTGTCTACTGCTAATTCCCAAGCAACACACGCAGAACGCTGGAGGAACCCAGCAGCTCGGGCAACATCTATGGAGATAAGTAAACAGACGACACTGCAGGCCGAGACCCTTCGTCAAGACTCACGAGAGGTGGTGTTTGACCTGCCGAATTCCTCCAGCATTTGGTGTGCACTTCCAAGAATTCTGTTGGAGAGATGTGAGGATACCATACCTTTAACTTCCCCAGGCCCCTGTATGAAGCTCAGCGATCTGGCCTGAGGGTATTTACTAGCTGAGACGAACCAACAAGAAGCTGAGCTGGTGGAGGTAGGTGAGGATCACTGTCGACCCAAGTGGGCCAAGTCACGTTGTTTCTGAGGTTCCAAGACCCTTTCCTATTACATTGCTTGTTTACACTGTCACCTCTGGGAAGAGCCAGTATGCAGCGGGGACGGGAAGAGAAAATGGAATGTCACAAGTGATATTAGTTAAGCCTCCCGGAGAGCAGCAGAGTCTGATTAAAGGAGACAGTCAGAGAGAACCGAGCTTGGCGGGGCGTCTCACTGCACTCACAGTCTCGGTGACCAGGCACTGGCGTGGACCACCCACAGGACACACAGCCAGAGGTCCTTCGCTCCAAGCTTCCCCTTTCCCTCACAGTGTCCTCCTCTCTCTTTCACCAGGCACTCCATCCTCCCCACCCATCCTCTGCCCCAGCATGAGAGCCCCCCTCCTCCAAAGAGGGATCACTTTCCCAGCCCCACCCTGTCCAAACTTCTTACAGTGATCCTTCTCCTCTCCTTCCTCCCTTTATTCCATGTTCCACTTCCTCTCCTACTAAATTCTGTCATCTTCAGTCATTTTGATACTTCTACCTATCACATCTGGTTTCAGACACTCTTCGCACTGCCTGCTTTCACCCTATCTTTCCATCACCCCCCCTCCTCACCTGGATCCACCTGGCACCTGACAGCTCTTGCCTCACCCCTTCCCTTTCTCTGAAGAGCCGTGACAATGGCTGGGTTCACCCATCTTGTAAAGACACTGCCCAGAAGGAGAAAATGGCCACTCACTTCTGTAGAAAAAGTATGCCAATCATGGTCATGGAAAGCCATGGTTGCCCATGTTATGCGACACGGTGCACAATGAGCGAATTAACCTCTCCTCTATCGTTTAGACCAGATGGAAGGGTCTCATCGCAAAACGTTGACTGTCCATTTCCCTCTATAGATGCCGCTGAGCTCCTCCAATATTTTCATGCCTCACCATGTCCTGCCTCCTCTCCACTCACTTCCTCTCCACCCTTCCCTACTCTAGGTTCTCCCTTCATCACTTTCCCCTACTTTACCATGCTGCTCACCCGCTCTTCCCATCATTGCTTGTTCCATCACCTTTCCCAAAGAACTTGGCTTGCTGACTGTGCTTTCCACATGGACGTGGCATGGGAACCATGACTCCATCCAGATTAGGGTGAGGGGTTCTAATCCCATTCCTGAAACTTCCACAAATTGGGTTGATAAGTCTATAGGAAGTTCTACATTATCAGTGCAGTGAGATGTTAAACTGAGGTCATTTCTCCCTCCTTGGATTGACGTTAAACATCCCATGAGACCATCAGACATGGGAGCATAATTAGGCCATTTGGCCCATCGAGTCTCTGCTATTTCATTATGGTTGATCCATTTTCCCTCTCAGCCCCATTCCTCTGCCTTTTCCCTGTAACCTTTCACACCCTGGCTCGTCAAGAATCTGCCAACCTCTGCCTTAAATACACCCAGAGACCTGGCCTCTACAGCCCCCTGTCGCAAGGAATTCCAGAAATTCACCACTCTCTGGCTAAAGAAGCATCCCGCAGCACTGCTTTGGAGTTGTTCTTTCTGCGGCTTCTGGTCAATACCAATCCAGCAATCCTCCGAAACAGCTCAAGGGAGCTTGGAAGGAAAAGGCTGGGACTGGCGACAAGACTTAATTTGGAGTAGAGAACATTGGGATCTCTTGAGTAGGGTATTTTAGAGCTGCAGCCTCCCAGCACTAGAGATCCTGAGCTCCCGCGCTGACTGTCTGGAGTTTGCACGTTCTCATGGCGACCATATGATTCATCTGGTTGATCCGATTTCCTCCCACAGCCACTGTACATTGCCACTAATGTGTGTTCAACTGGTAGAATCTGGTGGGAGCTGATGACAATGAAATAAATACGGGTAATTTGGGATTCGTGTAATTGGGTGGCTGATTCTCAGTGTAGACTCGATGGGCTGAAGGGCCTTTTTGCCTGCTGTACCGTTGTATCATTCCCTGACTATCTTCAGCCCTATCTTAGCTTAGCAATGGATCAGCCAGTCTATTACCTCAGTCACTGCACAGCAAACACTTCAAACTGCTTTTTATAAAGCTGCTTACATTGTAAATACATGGTGGTATTTATGTATTTATTCACATTTTATTCCATATCTGTACTTCTTACACTATTTTTAGATCATTCTCTATTCTGTATAATTGTTGAATGTTGACGTTTTCTATTTGTTACATGTCACGCCAACACACCACAGTAATTTCTTAATATAGTGGATTCCAGCTAACTGGGACACATTGGGACCATAACATTTTGGTCCAATTATACAGCTGCCCCAATTAGCTGAAATCTCATGAAAAAGGTTAAAAGCTATAAAAAAGACAAATGACTGTTGAATTGAGTAACAACTTTTGTGCTTAAGTTGAATACAGAACAAATTAGAACACTACCGATACTACTACAGTTCTATGAAACTGTGTACTAGTTCCTAATAATTATCAACGGGATGCTGCCATGTTTTTTATTTTGATTGACCATAAATTAACAAAATCAGCACAGAGAATGGACTGTCTTCATATAATGCATCCTCCAAATCTTCATCGTCATTGCAGAATTCAAGGTGATGAAATAGTGAAATCATTTCATTTTCATTCTTGTCCATTTCTGGCATCTCCAAGCCTGAATGCTTGAAACCACAGTGAATTGTCTCACTGCTTATTTCTCACCAACTATCAGTGACAAAAATCACTGCTTTTTGAACATAAGTACATGCTACTGATGCTATCTAAAGCTGTTCACTCTAAGCACAGTGTAGTGTTTAATGAATACACAAGTGCACACAACTGACACAAGTTAAAAACCGTTAGGCAAGTTTCCTGTCCCAATTAAGTAGCATATTGTCCCAAATAAACAATGGGAATCCTGGCTATTTTCTTGATCAGCTTTTGTTCTTTAAGAGTTGCCCCAAATAAGCGAATGCCCTGATTAAATGATCTGCCAACTAACCGGAGTCCACTGCTCATGCAAATGTACAGTCAGTGTCCACTTTAATAAGCACACCTGTAGACCTGTTCGTTAATACAAATATCTAATTAGCCAATCATGTGACAACAACTCCATGCATAAAAGCATGCAGACATGGTCAAGAGGTTCAGTTGTTTATTTTTTTCAGACCAAAGATCAGAATGGGGAAGAAACTTGATTTAAGTTACTTTGACTGAAATAATTGTGGGTGCCAGACAGGGTGGTTTGAGTATCTCAGAAACTGCTGATCTCCTGGGATTTCCATGCACAACAGTCTCTGGAGTTTACAGAGAATGGTGTTGAAAACAAAAAAAAAATCCAGTGAGCGGCTGTTCTGTGGGTGAAAATGCCTTGTTAATGGGAGAGGTCAGAGGAGAATGGCCAGACTGGTTCAAGCTGACGGGAAGGCGACAGTAACTCAAATAACCACGTGTTACAACAGTGGTGTGCAGAAGAGCAACTCCAAACACACAATACGTCAAACCTTGAAGTGGATGGGCTACGTCAACAGAAGACCACACCGGGTTTCACTCCTGTACCAAGTAAAGTGGCCACTGAATATATCACGAACATGAGAAAGTCTGCAAATGCTGGAAATCCACAGCAACACCCACAAAATGCTGAAGAAGATCAGAAGGCCAGGTAGCATCTATAAAAAGAGTAAACAGTCAACTTTTAGGGCTGAGACCCTTCATCAGGACCAGGGACAGTCCCTTCCTGGGAATAGTCCTGATCAAGGGTCTCGGCCCAAAACGTCGACTGTTTATTCATTTCTACAGATGCTGCCTGACCTGCTGAGTTCCTCCAGCATTTTGTGTGTGTCACTGAATGTATATGTATTTCTTTCTGTAATTTATAGTATATTCTATCTATTACATTGTACTGCTACAGCAAAACAACAAATTTCACAATATATGTCAGTGATATTAAACCTGATTCTGAAATTTATTTATTTAGATTTAGATTAGATTAGATTATGAGGACAAGCAGTCTTCTTTTATTGTCATTTAGTAATGCATGCATTAAGAAATGATACAATGTTTTTCCAGAATAATATCACAGAAACACATGACAAACCGACTAAAAACTGACAAAAACCACATAATTATAACATATAGTTACAACAGTGCAAAGCAATACCGTAATTTGATAAGAACAGACCATGGGCACGGTAAAAAGTCTTAAAGTCTCTTGAAAGTCCCATCATCTCACGCAGACGGTGAACCTCCAGCGCCGCCAACTTGCCGATGCAGCATCCTGGAAGCACCCGACCACAGTCCGACTCTGAGTCCGTCCGAAAACTTTGAGCCTCCGACCAGCTCTCCGACACCGAGCACCGAGCACCATCTCTGCCGAGCGCTTCGACCCCGGCCCCGGCAACAGGCAGCAGGCAAAGCTGAGGATTTGGGGCCTTCCCCTCCGGAGATTCTCGATCGCACAGTAGCAGCGGCAGCGAAGCGGGCATTTCAGAAGTTTCTCCAGGTGTTCCTCCGTGCTTCTCACAGCTGTCTCCATCAAATCAGGATTGTGCACGGCCCCCTAGTTAACACGTATTGATATCATTCGGAACGGCCGCGCGCGCTGCGTCCCGCCGCCATCTTCTCCTCCCTCCTCAACCTTATCAAAACTCAGTCAATGTTGCTTTTCTTCTGAATGGCAGCAACCCCAACAAAGCATCACAACCTGTAAGATCAGTCTTGAGTTTATCTGTAGAGTAGGGACCAGAGTCCACAACCCAGCTACCCCAGGGTCCAGTGTGGTGCGAAATCAGGCAAGCAACTGCCTTTCGTCCGCATCACAGCAAATTCAACAGCAGTAAAATTCTTTGCTGTTATTAAAGGAAAAGGCACCATCTGCTGGTGGCCAATGTAAGAACTAATTGACATGGAAAAACACATTGCAAGTGAAACCACCTGGTTTCCTTGACCAGGAGATACACACTCCAGTCCCGCCAAACCCTCGAGATTGAGAGGGATCTCCCACACCAAACCCTGGTTTGTGTGGATACTGTGTAGTTTGCTACCCTGTTACAACTCAGTGCCAAGAAATAACAGACAACACACTGCATATGATTAAAGGAATTATACTTATGAATCTTAACTAAAGGGTTAGTAAAAGTGTTGGCACGTGGCCAAGTGGTTAAGGCGTTCGTCTAGTGATCTGAAGATCGCTAGCTCGAGCCTTGGCTGAGGCAGCGTGTCGTGTCCTTGAGCAAGGCACTTAACCACACATTGCTCTGCAACGACACTAGTGCCAAGCTGTATGGGTCCTAATGCCCTTCCCTTGGACAACATCGGTGGCATGGAGAGGGGAGACTTGCAGCACGGGCAACTGCCAGTCTTCCAAACAACCTTGCCCAGGCCTGTGCCCTGGAAACCTTCCAAGGCGCAAATCTATGGTCTCACGAGACTAATGGATGCCTATAAAAAGTAAAGAAAGAAAAATCAAAAAGGGCCCATTATAATTAAACAGTCAAATGTGCACAAGTTGGAGCTCAACTCCTCCAAATGTCCTCAGTAGACCTCAGCACCTTGCTCCATCGAATCACAGTCCCCCACCAGGTCGAACCCTATGACCGGCTCTCTCCAGCGTCTTCGCTCTTCATCTCCCACTGAACAAAGGACCCCGGCTCACACTGCTGTCAGGCACACAACACAAAAAAACACACTGCCCTTGTTGGACAGCTCACATTCCAAAGCACCCGTTATCTCTAACCATAACCCAAACATTGCTTCTACAGAAAGACCATTATGTTAACCTTTCCCAGGGAGTTACACAAGAATGTATCAGTCTCTAATCTGATGGCACGAACGTCGAGTTCTCCAACTTAAGGTAATTCCTCCCCCTCCTCTTGTCTCCTTTTCTGTTCCCCACTCCAGGTGCCATCTCGCTCCTTTACTTCTCCTCACCTGCCCATCAGCTCCCTTCAGTGCTGTTCCTCCTCGCCTTCCTCCCATGGTGCACTCGCCTCTCCTATCAGATTTCTTTATCTTCAACCCTTTTCCACCTTCCAGCTTGTCATCTCATTTCCCCCTCCCACATGCCTTCCTGCTCCCCAGACTGACTCCATCCATCACCTTCTAGCATGTACTCCTTCCCCTCTTCCCACCTTTTTACTCTGGCTTCTTCCCCCTTCCTTTCCAGTCCTGTTGATGAGGATAGCCATGGTCACAGCTATGATTGTTCTTGGCAAATGTTTTCTAGAGCGACTGAGATCCCCGGAAGAGCGAAGATGGTGGAAAGATCCTTGTGAAAGATTTTGAGGATTATCTGGAAGGACAGAGACATTAAACACTTAGCCTACATGAGTAGAACCTCCACCACAATAAGGCAACACCAACTCCAATGGGAGTGTCATGTCATCCAGATGCTGAACTCACATCTCCCCAAACAAGCTCCCAATAAGCCCCTGGTGGGCAAAGAAAACACTTCAAAGATAACATCAAAATCAGCCTGAAGAAATACAATGTGACATCTAAAAACTGGGAAGACTTTGCACTCAGTAGATACACCTGGAGGAAATCTGTTCAAGAGGGAGCTGTAATACCTGAGAGCCACCATGGTGATTTATGTTCATTAATTATATGTTGAACTAAATCTAAATTCCTCGTTGGTGAATTCAAGCTCATGTCTAGAGGTCTCTGAATGTCAGTCCAGTCAAGAGCTATTTCATTCCAATTTGCCCAATAATTGATTCTAATCTGAAAGATGACTTCAACAATTCTCTCACTTCTATTCTTTGTTATATTGGTGATGACCTCCTATTGGTCACCTTTTGCTGTGAGTGACCAATGAGTTGTTTAATATCCTCCAGGAAGGGGAACCAGCCAATGAGCCATGGTTTGCCAGAATGGGGGTGGGGGGAACAGGTATTGCCGAACATTTATTGCTCGCCCCTAATTGTCCCTGAGAAGATGCTGGAGAACAACCAAGTGGAACTGCAGACATTTGAATAGCGAAAGTTCTCCCAGGAAGTTCCAGGTTCAGATCCATTTCTGTATTTTGTGTATAATGTTTCTCTGGTGGGGGGTGTTGGTAGGTGTGGAACTGAAGTGCATCAGGCCTGTGCTCTCAGAGTTTGAAGAACGAGATGAGAATTTAATTGAAACATGTAAAATCCTTATAAGGCAAGTTCTGATTTTTTTTCTGGCTGTAGTATCCAGAACTGAAGCTGACAAAGTTATCCAGCCAGCACCTTCAACTCATGCAGTTCCTGCCACCAAAATAGAAAAGCACAACCAATATGGAGATATTTCCTTCCTTTCTACATAAAATACTTGGATAAGTATTGTCCATCCTTCATCGGAGTTGGATATGAACCTAGAACTCCCTGGCAGATTTTTGTCCACCACCTTCCCAAGGACAACTTGACAATAAATGCCAGCTCTTGCCAAAAACGCCTTGAAAAGAAATTTATGCAACTGCGACAAGTCAGTGATTTCAATAGAGAAGAAGAATGTGTTAAATTTAAGAGACAGTGTTGGATCAATGTAAAGACATCCTCTGAACTTTCAACTCGGTCTTTTAAGTGACAAACGCTCAGAAAAAGAAATTCAAGTCCGTGTTTAATTACATTTCTTTTTCTGAAAGGAACGTCAATCGCACAAAAGGACTGATAACATTTTATCAGTCCTGGATAGAAAGCCAGGCAATCTTAATTGCACTCGGTATATTTAGCTGGGAACAATATATCTGGATGATCGTTAAGATTAAAGTTTAAATAATTTACCAGCTGATTGTCTGAGAGGTTTGGAGGCAAGTTAGTAATATGGTGTGGTTGGGACCTTGTGCTAAGCAATTAATATGAAAAGCTCTAGCAACTGTGTCTTGAAATGTTTATAGTTTTCCCATGCCTTAATGTTTTAAGAACTGAGAATCACTTGAGTTTTAACTCATTAGTTGTAATGTGTTACAGTCCTGTTGAGTTAAAATGAACTTTATAGATCATGCGTCGGAGAGAATTCTAAAGGTTCATTTATTGTAAAAGTACACAACTCTAAATTCTTCTTCTCCAGATAGTCACGCATCCAAGAAATGTAAAAATGGCAGCACGATCTGCAACCCCCAAATTCCTCCTCCCTGCACAAAAAATGAAAAGTGGAACAGGCACATCAACCTCCAAATCCCCTGCCCCCGCAAGAAAGACTGGGTGAAAAACAGAGAATATAAGAACTAATGTCTGAAAAAAAAATCTATAGTCTAAGTCTATATCCAAAATGCAGAAAACCTGGCTAATATTCTCTGGGCAGAGTGGTTGGCTTTTCCCTCTCTGGCAGTAAGCGATCACAAGGCAGCCTCCCCTCTCTGTAGCAGAGTAATCTCCCAGCGATCAAAAGACAGTCTCCCCTCTCCATACCAGAGCGATTCCACCAGTGATCAAAAATCAGTCTCTCCTTCACAAGGCAGAGTGATCCCCCATCGATTAAAAGGCAGTCTTCCCTCTCTGTAGCAGAGCGATCCTACCAGTGATCAAAAGGCAGTCATCCTATATGATTATAAAAGAGAGACAAGAATGCTTAGTAAGATGGAGATATATGTATGGCTTTTATTGACCTAGAGATAGATACCTTAACTTCCAACACAAGTCAAATATTGTAAATATATTCTAAACATGAGAAAGTCTGCAGATTTTGGAAATCCAAAGTAACACATAGCTGGAGGAACTCAGCAGGCCGGAGAGCATCTATGAAAAAGAGTAAACAGTTGACGTTTCGGGCCAAGACTCTTCTTCAGGACTGGAAAGGAAGAGAAGTCAGAGTAAGAAGGGTGAAGCGAAGGTAACTTCACTCCAGTCACAAGAAAAATCGGGACCACTCGGTGGCCACCTATTTCAATTCTACTTCCCATTCCTATTCTGACATGTCAGTCCATGGCCTCTGCTACTGTCATGATGAGGCCGCTCTCAGGATGGGGGAGCAACATCTTATATTCCACCTGGGTAGCCTCCGACCTGATGGCATGAACGTTGATTTCTCGAACTTCCATAAGTCGCCCCCTGTTTCCCTCTCACCTGTCTTTCTTACCTACCTATCACCTCCCTTAGGTGCTCCTCCCCTTCCCTCATTTCCATGGTCTGCTGTCCTCCCCTATCAGATTCCCCCCTTCTCCAGCCTTTTATCTCTTTCACCAATCAACTTTCCAGCTCTTTACTTAACCCCACCCCCTCTTCCAGTTTCACCTACCACCGTGTGCTTCTTCCTCACCTCCCCTCATCTTCTTACTCTGACTTCTCCTCTTTCTTTCCAGTCCTGATGAAGGGTCTCAGCCCAAATCTTCAACAGTTTACTCTTTCCCATAGAAGCTGCTTGGTCTGTTGAGTTCCTCCAGCATTTTGAGTGTGTTGGCTTGTTTGATTAAGCATTGAATTGAATTGACTTTATTACTTACATCCTTCATATACATGAGGAGTAGAAATCTTTATGTTACATCTTTGTCTAAATGTGCAATTTATAGTCATTTGTAATAAATATTATGTACAACAGGACAGTCAATATAACATAGAAGTACAGTTGCATCAGTGTGAGTTAATCAGTCTGATGGCCTGGTGGAAGAAGCTGTCCCGGAGCCTGTTGGTCCTGGCTTTTATGCTGCAGTACCATTTCCCGGATGGTAGCAGCTGGAACAGTTTGAGGATGGGGTGACTTGGGTCCCCAATGATCCTTCGGGCCCTTTTTACACACCTGTCTTTGTAAATGTCCTGAATAGTGGGAAGTTCACATCTACAGATGCACTGGGCTGTCTGCACCACTCTCTGCAGTGTCCTGCGATTGGGGAAGTACAGTTCCCGTACCAGGCAGTGATGCAGCCAGTCAAGATGCTCTCAATTGTGCCCCTGTTTGTTTGTTTTAAGTAATTTATACGGGTTATACATAAAAAACGTGACTGGCATATGTCATTATGTCACCACATCATAAGTGCGCACCTCGCTAAAGTAAAAATGAAAGTACACACATTGTTTTTATTTATTTATTTATTTATTTATTTATTGACACACACCCCCCCCCCCATTGTCTTGGTGTTAAATATCCTCAGCAACAAAATATCAGCTGAAAGAACTTAGCAGGCAGCATAAATGGGCAGGGGGTGCAGTCCTTACAAATCAGGAACCTATCAATGCTTTAAGTATACCCAATAACTTGTTTGTGGCAATCAATTCCACAGAGTCATTATCCTCTGGCTAAAGAAGTTCTTCCTCCTCCTCGTTCTAAATAGGGACATCGCTCCTTTCCTAGATTCTCCCACCCTAGGAAGCATTCTCTCCACATCCACTCTATCTAGGCCTTTTAATATTCAGTAGGATTCAATGCGAACTCCCACCCCCCAATTCTTCTGTTTCTATTTTCTGTAAAGAAAAGACAGCAAAGAAAGTTCTAGAAGGACATTGGAGAGACGCTAACACGAGAAAATCTGCAGATTCTGGGAATCGAAGGCATCGCACACAAAATGCTGGGGGAACTCAGCAGGCCAGGCAGCATCTATGGAAAAGAGTGAACAGTCGACATTTCGGGTCGAGACCCTTCATCAGGACTGAGAAGGAAGGGGGAAGATGCCAGAATAAAATGGTGGGGGTGGGGAAGGAAGTTAGCCGGAAGGTGAGAGGTGAAGCCAGGTGGGTGGGAAAGGTCAAGGGCTGGAGAAGAAAGAATCTGGTAGGAGGGGAGAGTGGACAATAGGAGAAAGGGAAGGCCTCATGAGGCCACCCTCAGAGAACAGCAGCAATACATTATAGTCCATCTCGCTACCCTACAACCTGATGGCATGAATAGCGATTTCTCCTTCTGGTGAACAAAAATTACCCCCCCCCAACCCCTCCCCTCCTCTATTCCCCTCTCTGACCTTTTACTACTTCTCATCTGCCTATTGCTTCCCCCAGGGTCCCCTCCCTCTTCCCTCTTCCCTTCTTCCGCGGATGCTGCCCGACCTGCTGAGCTCCTCCTGCTCTGCATTGTCGCCGTTTCATTGTGCTCGACGTCAGGCTGCACTCTTTCTCCTCACTGTGACCATCGGGCGGGAGGCACAGCAGCCCTGGGCCCCTCACCACCAGGTTCAGGAGAGGATATTGCCCTGTAGCCACCGGGCTCCTGGACTGGTGTGGACAGCTTCACTCACCTTGGTGCAGAACTGACTCCACAGCCTGGAGACTCACTTTCAGGGACTTCTGTCTTTATGGATGGTTCTTCATCGATTCTTTTACATTTCTTTATTTTCCAGTGGGTGTCAGCAAGAAAATGAATCTCACAGTATAAATACTCTGTGGTTGGCAGGGTGGAGATCATTTTCTACCAAGGTAGGTGTAAGGAGCTCCTTCCCTCTGCTAGCTTTCAGGTCACCCTTGGGCAAGCTGTTAATCCTGCTTTGCACCTACCCATTTTCCCCACCCGATCAGGATCACGTGAAGTCGTGTGAGCAGGTGGTGGACGGCTGTGTAGTTGCCGTTTTTGCACGTGCACAATTTGCTGTTTCTTGCACATTGGTTGCTTGTCTGTCCTTGCCGTGTGAGGCTTTACATCGAAACCATTCTGCTTCTTTGTGCTGACAGTGAAAGCCTGCAGGAGAATAAACCTTGGCGACATGCATGTACTTTGATAATAGGTTTGCTTTGAACTTTGAACTTTGAACCCCAGTGGACCAGTCTGCTGCAGATCATTCACCACAGATCATAAAACCCATCGCATACCATTATACAGCGAGAGCTTGCACGTCAACGAAGCTTTGCGATATGTGAACTATGGACATGCCAGATGGCTGAGATTAAATTACCAAAGCCTACGTAGATGTTCACAATGTACTCCTCAAGTGCACAGCAGCAACCAATGAACCCGGCCCAGCACGCCACATTTTAATATCTTTCCCACCAGCTGCTGCCAATCTGTAATATAGGCAGGCTGTTCTTTCACTTGGTGAAGTTAGTCAAGCTGAGCACCTTGCTGGGATTCGTCACTTCCAAACATCAAACTGTAAGACATAGGAGCAGAATTAGGCCTTTCAGCCCATTGAGTCTGCTCTCCCATTCCCTTATGGCTGATTTATCATCAGAACCAGGTTTAATATCACCTGCATATGTCATGAAATTTGTTAACTTTTCCGCAGCAGTACAACGAAATACATGAAAAATAAATATAGAGAAAACAAAACTGAGTTACATTAAATATATATACGTCTGGGTTCCTAATTAGTGTTGGGCATGTGGCCAAGTGGTTAAGGCGTTCGTCTAGTGATCTGAAGGTTGCTAGTTCGAGCCTCAGCTGTGGCAGCGTGTTTGTGTCCTTGAGCAAGGCACTTAATCACACATTGCTCTACTATCTGTGCGAGGAGTGGCGCCCCACACAGACTTCCAATCTGCGCCTTGTAAGGCATGAAAATGCCCGACGCAGGCCTCTCATGGTCTGAGTCAACGTTCCCTCCCCTAGGTTCCTAAGGTTGTCGTAGCCGGGAGTGCTAGTGGGGATAAGCTCCCACTACCTATAAAGTGCTCCAAATGGCGTGCGACTCTAACAGCCTCTGACAACCAAGTCCAACTCTTGGCCTTCACGTGAGGCTTAGCTACTAGGCCCGGTGTAACTGTTTCTACTGACAAGAGAAGGGGCAGAGGCGGACCACTGGCGCCTCAGAACCAGTTGCTTCGGGCAGGTGGGGCTTGTCAGCCTTGGACAGCAGCCCGCCTAGGAGAAGAAAAACTCTGATTTCAAACCTCCACTGCCTTGTGGCCATACCCACCCATGGGAAAGGCTTCGGGAGTAAACCCCGAGGAAGAAATTGGGAGCCGGGGTCCCTAAGGCAGTTTGATGTTGTTTACCTCTGCGATGACAGTGGTGCCAAATGTAGTCCTCTTGGACTACATCAGTGACATGGAGAGGGGGAACCCGCTGCATGGGCAACAGCCGGTTCTTCAAATCTTCCCGCTGGTTGGGGTCCTTACTGATGGACGCTGTCTTCCTAAGCTACCGCTCCTTGAAGGTGCCTCTGATACTGCGGAGGCTAGTACCTGTGATGGAGCTGACTAACCGTACGAGTTTCTGCAACTTACTCACGCAGTAGCCCCCTCTCTTCCCTCTCCCAATACCAGACAGTGATGCAGCCAGTTAGAACGCTCTCCATGGTACATTTGTAGAAGTTCTCGAGTGTTTTTGTTGACAAGCTAAATCTCCTCAAACTCCTAATGAAATATCACCGCTGTCTTGCCTTCTTTATAGCTGCATCGATATGTTGCAGCCAGGTTGGGTCCTCGGAGATATTGATACCCAGGAACCTGAAATTGCTCACTCTCTCCACTCCTGATCCCTCTGTGAGGACTGGTGTGTGTTCCCTGCCTCACCCTTTCTGAAGCCCACAATCAGTTCTTCGGTCCTACTGACGTTGAGTGCAAGGTTATTGTTGTAACCCCACTCAACTAACTGGTATTATCCCTCTCAACCCCATTCCCCTGCCTTCTCTCCGTAATCTTTGATGCAATAACTAATCAAGAACCTAGCAAACTCCACTTCAAATCTGCACTGATTTTGTTCATTTACTGTCAAAAGAATCCGACGTGGATGAATTCCTTTGACAGTAACTATTTGGAAATAATACATAGTTTTATAGTACTGTAGTAGTATTGATAGTGTACTAATTTGTTCTGTATTTTATTTAGCTACATAATTTGTCTTTTTGATACCTTTTTAACTATTTTCGTGAATTTTCATCTGATTGGGGCTGCCACTTAATTGAGACAAAATGTACAGGTCCGGTGTGACTCAGTTAACCGGAATCCACTGTACATACTTTGATAACTGAATGTACTTTGACTTTTGAACTTTAATTCATTGAAGTTTTTTCACATTCTCAGGATATGGGTGGAGTTGGCAGATGATAGCTCCGAGCCTGAATGGCTCTGATGACCTTTCACCTTATTGACGACCCACACTGCACTTCCTCTGTGGCTGTCACACTTTATTCTGCATTCGGTTATTGTTTTACCTTGTTCCGCCCCAATGCACTGCACAATGAATTGCACTCTAAGATCAATACGCAAGATGAGCTTTTCAATATATCTCAGTAGATGCAGCAATAATTAAACTAATTCAAATTCCAGTGCAGTTGGTGAGTGTGGAGTTGTCCAGAGGCCAAGCAGGATAGGACCACTGGAATTCCTTGTGTGAAGGGCATTAGTAGTCCCTGCAATAAGCTAATAATTACTTCAAAGGTATATCCCTGACTGGAAAGCAGTTCAAGCTATCCTGTAAGGGACAGCACCCAAAAACCATATTGAGAAAGAATATGGAAGCAGGCCCTTCAGCCCATCGAGTCTGTACGACCACCCATTAAAACTAATTCTACCCTAAGGCATTTTATTTTCCCTCTGCTCTCGTCAACACCACAGAGGACATTTACAGCGGCCGGTTAACCCCCCATCTGCACAATTTTGGGATGTGGGAGGAAACTAGAGCACCCAGAGGAAACACGCACGGTCACAGAGAGAACATGTGTGAAGCCCCACACCGACGGTAGCCAAGAGCATACTCTCAGTGGCCACTTTATTAGGTACATCCGTCCACCTGCTCATTAAATCAAGTATCTAATCAGCCAATCATGTGGCAGCAACTCAGTGCATAAAAGCAGGCAGAGATGGTCAAGAGATTCAGTTGTTGCTCAGACCAAACATCAGAATGGGGGAGAAATGTGATCTAAGTGACTTTGACTGTGGAATGATTGTTGGTGCCAGACAGGGAGGTTTGAGTATCTCAGAAACTGCTGATCCCCTTGGATTTTCATGCACAACAGTCTCTAGAGTTTACAGAGAATGCCAAGAAATGTTTCAACAACATCCTTGGATGCCTTCCATGTGATTTTCTCCAGTCCCACTAGAAGTTCTTTGAATTGCCTGTCATTGATGACCTGTTTGATTTGTGGACCAACAAAAATGCCTTCCTTAATCTCGGCATCAGCTATTCTGTTTGAATTGAATTGAATTGAAATAACAAATATGGGTGAATTTTAAAAAAAGGTATGTGATAGAGAAACTTCATGGCGATTTTCACGATCAGCATCCCAAACTCCATAAGATTCATCCAAATGTTCTCAGGAAGTAAAATCTTTGTTGTGCAGCGTAAACTGCAGTGGAAGCAGACTATCGGGTACAAGGCCATAATGAGGTAGATTGTGAGGCTAGGAGTTTATCTTATTAATAGTTTTATAACAGTGGGATAGAAGCTGTCCTTAAGTTTAGCGTCTTGAACCCTTTGGACCAGCAAGGGCCGCTGACTAGCCACAGGTCTTGGCGGACCTGAAAGTCATTTATGTGAATTTATTAGAGTTGCTTGGAGCGTATGGGGTTTCCTCTGGTGAAGGGTCTTGTTGTGTCCATTCCGGGGCAGCTCAATCACCTTCAATACCCTCCAGACACTCAGCTCTCACCTGTGGCTCCAAGCAGCTTTCTCGATGGGACAGTGGCCACACCCGGGTAAACCGCTTCGACAGGCGGGCTAAACCAGGCGGGATAGGGACATAGCTGCCCTAAGATGCGAAGCCAGCTCCAGCAAATTGGAAGGATGAGATCTACAGTGGGATCCAGTGGTTAGGAAGGTGGTTCTGCGACGCTCCGTGGAGAGCGAGGGGCATGACGAGGCACAGAGGACGTCATGGTCATCTGCTGCAACCAAGGAAGACCCCAGTTTGTGAGGCTTGTCCGTACCACTGGACCCGGACTTCTGAGATCGAGAGAGTGGAACTGCCCCAGTGCAATGGTCTTCGCATTTCAAATACTCTCCCGCATGTGCGTGGGAGTACGTGCTCACAGGGTGCGTGTGAAGCACCTACTGCAGTAGTGCAGTAGTGTAGTAGTGCTTGTAGTTAGTGCATGCTGCATGCTGTATACCACACAGTGCTCTCTGCCCACAGCTATTGCCGCTAGCTAGCCTTCTTAATAGAGGGTGAAAAGAGGAGCCGAGTGTTGAAGCCTCCTCCTGCCAGTACAGGGCCTCTCCACCACCAAGACTCCTGCAGTGACTCCTCGGGGCCACACAGGGAAACTGGGTATCTTACGGTCCCAGGCTAAACTACAGGGGATCTCAGAGCAGCGGCGGACCCCAGAGACGTGGCGTGCAGGCCCGCCACTGTGTGGACACGCCCTGGCGCCCGTCAACCACTGTCCCAGCTATGGGCAAATAGCCCCACTGCTTTGTGGTAAGTCTGTTGAGACAAGGCTAAGGGAGCACACCCTGACAGGAAAGCAATGCGCAGGCGGTGTGCAATAGGCGGGCCTTAACAGACAAAGGACCCAGCAGCCTCCTGCAGCCAAGATGTGGGGCCGGTTGTCCTGGGATCACCCTTGCGACCGGGATTTACCTCATCATGGTGAAGATAGCGCGACTGGGGATGGCGCACCCCCTGTGGCACTTTAAAATCTTCCTTGCGCAGGTCTCCACCTCTGACCGCGGTGAACAATACCTGGACCTTACATATGGTTGAAGTCTGACGGCGATGGGGCGTCTGGCAACGGGAGCAGGTACGAGTGGACTGGGAGCTCCTAGTCAGAACCCTGCACGACAGCAGCACAGGGTATTTGGTCGCTAGCAGCTGGGACTGAGTGGCAGCTGTTTTCGGCAGATGCCTGTGCAACTGAGCAGCCCTATTTAGGGACCGCACTGCTCACCCCAATTGGGGAAGGGCCTAGAAAAATTGCCCATTCAATCACTCACCTGGATCGGTTACCGCGCCTATCGGGTTATTCCACTGCTGCGGTCGAAATAAGAGTAATAAGAAACTCTCCCACACAGGCCTCCTGTCATCATCGGATACAGCAGACAAACAGAGTTGTTTAATGACTAGTTTTACCTTTAAGCTCTCACTGTGTTTTTTATGACGTTCATTATGTGTATACAGTTTCCTTACACTTCTCATCCTTTCTTAAATGATTACAGCATGCATGTCTTTCCTTGTTTTATGATCTTTTTAAGTTTATTCTGGACCAGCGCTCACACTGAGTCGTGGATTCGAGTTCTGTGTGATCAACCATGCTGCGTGCTCTTGATTTGATTACTCGCTGTTTTACTCTCCAAATAAATCTTCTTTGTTAATTTCTACTATCAAGTCCTGAGTTTGCTCCACACCTGGGTCAGCTTATCTGAGGAATGTTGCACCTGGTGGTATGTCCTTTCAGATTTTTCTACCTTCTGCCCGTTGGGAGGTGGGAGAATGTCTGGTGTGGAAAGTGTCCTTGATTATGCCGGCTGCTTCGTCGAGGCAACAAAGGTTCATTTAATATAAGAGAATGTATACAGCATACAACTCTTACTCATCACAGACATCCACAAAGCAAGAAACCCCATAGAATGAAGGATAGAAACATCGAAGCCCCAAAGCCCCCTTCCCCTCGCAAAAGCATCAACAGGGTTTATTCACAACACGCTGGAGGAACTCAGCAGGTCGGGCAGCATCCGTGGAAACGATCAGTCAATGTTTCGGGCCGGAACCCTTTGTCAGGACTGTAGAGGGGAGGGGCAGAGGCCCTATGAAGAAGGTGGGGGGAGGGTGGGAAGGAGAAGGCTGGTAGGTTCCAGGTGAAAAACCAGTAAGGGGAAAGATAAAGGGGTGGGGGAGGGGAAGCAGGGAGGGGATAGGCAGGAAAGGTGAAGAAGAAATAGGGGGGAAACACAATGGGTAGTAGAAGGAGGTGGAACCATGAGGAAGGTGATAGGCAGCTGGGGGAGGGGGCAAAGCAAAATAGGGATAGGGGAAGGGAGGGGGAGGGAATTACCGGAAGTTGGAGAATTCTATGTTCATACCAAGAACATGTTCTACTATGTTCTACTACCTATTGTGTTTTCCCCTATTCCTTCTTCACCTTTCCTGCCTCTTCCCTCCCCCACCCCTTTATCTTTCCCCTTACTGGTTTTTCACCTGGAACCTACCAGCCTTCTCCTTCCCACCCTCCCCCCCACCTTCTTTATAGGGCCTCTGCCCCTTCCATCTACAGTCCTGACGAAGGGTTCCAGCCCGAAACGTTGACCAATCGTTTCCACGGATGCTGCCTGACCTGCTGAGTTCCTCCAGCCTGTTGTGAGTGTTGCTTTGACCCCAGCATCTGCAGATTATTTTGTGTCATTGATAGAGTTTATTGAGGAGAAGCTGGTTTTCATGATGTGCTGACCTGTGTTTGCAACTCCCTGCAGTGTCTTGTGATCTTGGACAGAGCAGTTCTGGATTATAACGTATGGACTAGCCAGATTTGTTGATGTGGCTTGCAAATTGGCTGTCATCCACATATCAGCAACAATTCATTTATTGCAAACATCCTGAGAATGTGACTAGGTCAAGTTATGTTCATCACCGTCTACGTAACCACAGTGAGGTCCAGGTACAGTGGAAAAACTTGCTTGCTCACAGAATATAAATCATACATAAATCATTCTCATTTGTTATGAGATGGGTCATATGACTTCATCATTATGTGCCGTGTTGTATGACATCGGTGAAATTTACTGTGGCTAATTAACCTAATAAACAGCACATCTTTGGATTGTGGGAGGAAACCAGATCACCCAGAGTCATGGGGAGAACGTAGAAACTCCTTACAGGTAGGTCCTTTCCAGTCCTTCCAGCAATCCCCTAATTTAATCCTAATCACAATTTACAATGACTAATTAACCTACCCATTGGTATGACTGTGGGCGGTAACCAGAGCACCTGAACGGGGAGGACGTACGCACTCCTTACAGGCAGCGGTGGGAATTGAACCCGGGTTGCCGGCACTGTAAACCGTTGTGCTAACCACTACGCTACCGTGCCAAGTCTTGATGAACATAACTTGACCTAGTCACATTCTCAGGATGTTTGCAATAAATGAATTGTTGCTGATAATGTGGATGACAGCCAATTTGCAAGCCGCATCAACAAATCTGGCTGGTCCATATGTTATAATCCAGCACTGCTCTTCCCAAGATCACAAGACACTGCAGGGAGTTGGGAAACACAGGTCAGCACATCATGAAAACCAGCTTCTCCTCAACAAACTCCGTCGATGCTTTTGCGAGGGGAAGGGGGCTTTGGGGCTTCGATGTTTCTATCCTTCATTCTATGGGGTTTCTTGCTTTTCCTTTCACACTGCACACCAATCTTCGCACCACTCAGCTGGTTTATTCCCATTATTGTATTTATTACTACATATGTTATCACCATAACACTGTTTACTCAGTGAGATTCATGCAAGCAACGAGTTTCACTGCACCCTGGTGTATATGACAATAATCTAAACTGAAGCCGATAAAAAGCATATTAGCCTTTATTACAAGAGGATTTACGAGTAATGTAACGATATGCTACTACAGTGATATTTAATGAGCGCTTGCCTGGCATCTACTGCTCCACTTTGCTCTCTTTACAGGTTGCATTTGCAAATGAGTGGCCGTCATGAAGAATTGCCAGACTGCTCCTCAGCTGAGCAGGTCTGGCAGCATCTATCGAAATAGATGCTGCTCCTCAGATGAGGAGAGATTGAGTAGACTAGGCCAGCCTTGGTGCCAGCTCACATCAATCTACTCAGCCATCAATCTGGCCATTCCCTTCTACATAGCCCTCAACCCGAAACATCGGCGGGTTATTAATTTCCAGAGATGCTGCCTGACCCGCTGAGTTCCCCCAGCATCCTTTTGGGTGTTGTTTTAGACTAGGTCTTTGTTCTCTGGAGTTGAAAAGAACGAGTGTGTCATAAGTGAGCGTTGATGGCGGACCCAGACGCAAGGCACAGACACTGAAGTACTAGGAACAGGACTAGGTTTGTCAAGAAAGCGAGGGGAGAAATGACGCTGGACATCAACACAGGCCCTGGACGAGACCAGGATTCAGGGCCTGGGCTCAGACTTGGGCTGGAAGCATGGGACCCAGACGTGGAATGACGAACAAGGAGCCTGGACTAGGAACTCGGAACTCCAGAACCAGAGTCTAGGCAAGGACCCGGAACCCGGGTCTTGGTTGGGACTCGGAACCGGAATCCGGGTCTAGGCTAGGACTCGGGACTAGGATCTTGGCAAGGACAGGACATGGCTACAGCACAGGACGAGGCACACCCGGGCCCGGCATGGCACTCCCGGGCTGGGCGAGGCACCAGAATTGAATGAGGACACGAAGCTCAGATTTGGACAGGGCTGGAACATGGCGCCTGGACTTGGTCTTAGAACACAGGAACACAGAGCCTTGGACGTGGACTGGACGAGGTACTCCAGTGCAGGACATGGCTCTTGGACTAGGTTTGGCTCGGCTCTTGGACTCGGCTTGGTTAGGCTCTTGGGTATGGAGCCGGGACTCCTCCTTGGAGCACAGGGCCGGGACCCTTTCTAGGACGCAGGGCCAGGATGCTTTCTGGGACGCAGGTCCGGGATGACTGCCGAGGATACTTGCTGAGGTAAACTGCCGAGGATTCAGATGGGGATGATCCAGCACAGGACGAGGAATCTCCAGCACCGGGCCAGGCGAGGTACTCCTGGGCTGGGCGAGGACACGAAGCTCAGACTTGGACAGGGCTGGAACACGGTGCCAGGACTTGGTCTTGGAACATGGGAACACAGGAACACAGAACCTTGGACTTGAGCACAGGAACACAGAACACAGAGTCAGGATCCCTCCTTGGGAACAGGACATAGGGCCAGGACTCATACCCAGAACACAGACACTAAGCACGGCGACACAAAGAGACAGCTCCAAATTCAACAATAGATAGTTCCTTATCTTGGCGTGGCAAGTCTCCGGTCTCACTCCAGCGGTTGAACATGACGAGGTTTCAGGTGAAGGAAGGGGAAGGGAACAGTCCAGCAGGAAATCCTTGGTTTGAGAGGTATTTATGTGCCAGCCCAAAACGAGAATCAGGTGCCTCAATTAAGGCACCCACCAGAATAAGGGAGAAAACAGGAAAACCCAAAACAAAGATCAATGGACCGGACCATGAACCGGAATGCGGACTTCACACACCGGACCATGACAGAGTGAATCTCACTGAAGTATATAAAACTCTTATAGGACTCAATAGAGTGATTGTAGGATGGAGGTTTTCTCAGGTTTAGGAGTCTAAAAATGACAGTCACGGTCTCAAAGGGAGTGGTTGGCCACTGAAGACTGGAATGAGGATACATTTCTCAATGGGTGACAAACCTTCGATATTCTCTACTCCAGAGAGCTACAAATCATTGACTATATTCAAACCAGAGAGATACTTCTGGATGTCAGAGTAATCAATCTATCCATTCCCTCCTACACAACCCATAACCTTCCATTTTTCATATTTCCATCGCCTCTTAAATGTCCGTTTTGGATCAGCCTCTACCAAAGTTCAGAGTACAATTATGATCAAATGTTATAGAAACATAGAAAATAGGTGCAGGAGTAGGCCATTCGGCCCTTCGAGCCTGCACCGCCATTTATTATGATCATGGCTGATCATCCAACTCAGAACCCCGCCCCAGCCTTCCCTCCATACCCCCGACCCCTGTAGCCACAAGGGCCATATCTAAATCCCTCTTAAACATAGCCAATGAACTGGCCTCAACAGTTTGCTGTGGCAGAGAATTCCACAGATTCACCACTCTCTGTGTGAAGAAGTTTTTCCTAATCTCAGTCCTAAAAGGCTTCCCCTCTATCCTCAAACTGTGACCCCTCGTTCTGGACTTCCCCAATATCGGGAACAATCTTCCTGCATCTAGCCTGTCCAATCCCTTTAGGATCTTATACGTTTCAATCAGATCCCCCCTCAATCTTCTAAATTCCAACGAGTACAAGCCCAGTTCATCCAGTCTTTCTTCATATGAAAGTCCTGCCATCCCAGGAATCAATCTGGTGAACCTTCTTTGTACTCCCTCTATGGCAAAGATGTCTTTCCTCAGATTAGGGGACCAAAACTGCACACAATACTCCAGGTGTGGTCTCACCAAGGCCTTGTACAACTGCAGTAGTACCTCCCTGCTCCTGTACTCGAATCCTCTCGCTATAAATGCCAGCATACCATTCACCTTTTTCACCGCCTGCTGTACCTGCATGCCCACTTTAAATGACTGGTGTATAATGACACCCAGGTCTCGTTGCACCTCCCCTTTTCCTAATCGGCCACCATTCAGATAATAATCTGTTTTCCTATTTTTGCCACCAAAGTGGATAACTTCACATTTATCCACATTAAATTGCATCTGCCATGAGTTTGCTCACTCACCCAACCTATC
The DNA here is from genome assembly GCF_963921235.1 of Mobula hypostoma. NCBI lineage: Eukaryota > Metazoa > Chordata > Chondrichthyes > Myliobatiformes > Myliobatidae > Mobula > Mobula hypostoma. Next base: position 109,088,629 of record NC_086107.1, read on the forward strand.
CAAGTCACCCTGCATCCTCTTAGCATCCTCCTCACTGCTAACACTGCCACCCAGCTTCGTGTCATCCGCAAACTTGGAGATGCTGCATTTAATTCCCTCATCCAAGTCATTAATATATATTGTAAACAACTGGGGTCCCAGCACTGAGCCTTGCGGTACCCCACTAGTCACCGCCTGCCATTCTGAAAAGGTCCCGTTTATTCCCACTCTTTGCTTCCTGTCTGCTAACCAATTCTCCACCCACACCAATACCTTACCCCCAATACCGTTTGCTTTAAGTTTCCACACTAATCTCCTGTGTGGGACCTTGTCAAAAGCCTTTTGAAAATCCAAATATACCACATCCACTGGTTCTCCCCTATCCACTCTACTAGTTACATTCTCAAAAAATTCTATGAGATTCGTCAGACATGATTTTCCTTTCACAAATCCATGCTGACTTTGTCCGATGATTTCACCGCTTTCCAAATGTGCTGTTATCACATCCTTGATAACTGACTCCAGCAGTTTCCCCACCACCGACGTTAGGCTAACCGGTCTATAATTCCCCGGTTTCTCTCTCCCTCCTTTTTTAAAAAGTGGGGTTACATTAGCCACCCTCCAATCCTCAGGAACTAGTCCAGAATCTAACGAGTTTTGAAAAATTATCACTAATGCATCCACTATTTCTTGGGCTACTTCCTTAAGCACTCTAGGATGCAGACCATCTGGCCCTGGGGATTTATCTGCCTTCAATCCCTTCAATTTACCTAACACCACTTCCCTACTAACATGTATTTCACTCAGTTCCTCCATCTCACTGGACCCTCTGTCCCTTACTATTTCAGGAAGATTATTTATGTCCTCCTTAGTGAAGACAGAACCAAAGTAATTATTCAATTAGTCTGCCATGTCCTTGCTCCCCATAATCAATTCACCTGTTTCTGTCTGCAGGGGACCTATATTTGTCTTTACCAGGCTTTTCCTTTTTACATATCTATAAAAGCTTTTACAGTCCGTTTTTATGTTCCCCGCCAGTTTTCTCTCATAATCTTTTTTCCCCTTCCTAATTAAGCCCTTTGTCCTCCTCTGCTGAACTCTGAATTTCTCCCAGTCCTCAGGTGAGCCACTTTCTCTGGCTAATTTGTATGCTACTTCTTTGGAATTGATACTATCCCTAATTTCTCTTGTCAGCCACGGGTGCACTACCTTCCTTGATTTATTCTTTTGCCAAACTGGGATGAACAATTGTTGTAGTTCATCCATGCAACCTTTAAATGCTTGCCATTGCATATCCACCGTCAATCCTTTAAGTGTCATTTGCCAGTCTATCTTAGCTAATTCACGTCTCATACCTTCAAAGTTACCCCTCTTTAAGTTCAGAACCTTTGTTTCTGAATTAACTATGTCACTCTCCTTCTTAATGAAGAATTCCACCATATTATGGTCACTCTTACCCAAGGGGCCTCTCACGACAAGATTGCTAATTAACCCTTCCTCATTGCTCAAAACCCAGTCCAGAATAGCCTGCTCTCTAGTTGGTTCCTCGACATGTTGGTTCAAAAAACCATCCCGCATACATTCCAAGAAATCCTCTTCCTCAGCACCTTTACCAATTTGGTTCACCCAGTCTACATGTAGATTGAAGTCACCCATTATAACTGCTGTTCCTTTATTGCACACATTTCTAATTTCCTGTTTAATACCATCTCCGACCTCACTACTACTGTTAGGTGGCCTGTACACAACTCCCACCAGCGTCTTCTGCCCCTTAGTGTTACGCAGCTCCACCCATATCGATTCCACATCTTCCCGGCTTATGTCCTTCCTTTCTATTGCGTTAATCTCTCCTTTAACCAGCAACGCCTCCCCACCTCCCCTTCCTTCATGTCTATCCCTCCTGAATATTGAATATCCCTGAACGTTGAGCTCCCATTCCTGGTCACCCTGGAGCCATGTCTCTGTGATCCCAACTATATCATAATCATAATCATATATATGTTATACAACCTTGAGATTTGTCTACTTACAGGCAGCCACAAAGCAAGGAAACCCCAGAAGAATCCACTGAAAAAGTAAGACTGGCAACACCAAATCTGCAGAGAGAGAGAGAAACAAAATGTGCGAACAATAAAAATAAGCAAATAGCATTTGGAGTGGAAGTGCAACCTTGGGCATGGAGCCCAGAGCAGGCCACAGCCTTAGCCTCAGTTCAGTGCAGAGCCAACGGCAACAGGGAGCAACCAGCAGAACCGACCCCCAGAAGTGCATTCCAGGCACCCACCACCCCACGTGTAAAAAACCTACTTCTGACATCTCCCTGAAACTTACATCCACTCACCCTAAACCAATGTCCTCTGGTACCGGTCATGGGAAAAAGGTGCTGCCTGTCCACACTATCTATGCCTCTCGTAATCTCTATCAGTTCACCTCTCATCCTCCATCACTCCGAAGTGTAAAGCACTTCAGTAGGTTCAATAGGTACATTTTAATGTCAGAGAAATGTATACAATATACATCCTGAAATTCTTGTTCTTCGTAAGCATCCACGAAAACAGAGGAGTGCCCAAAAGAATGAATGACAGTTAAATGTTAGATTCCCCAAAGCCCCCCTCAGCTCCCCCACCCCCATCCCGCGCGTAAGCAGCAGCAAAGAGACGATCCTTTCTAAAAGCCTATTATATGTCTTTTCCTCATGAGACATGAGAATAAACCTTTCCTCATAGGGCATATTTCTTAATTCAGGCAGCATCCTGGTAAATCTCCTCTGCACCCTTTCTAAAGCTTCCACATCTTCCTATAATGTGACTAGACCTGAACACAATACTCAAGTGTGGTCTGAACAAAGTTTTATGCAGAGCTACAACATTAATTCTCAGCTCTTCGACATTCAAAGTATTATCAAAAGTATGTATACATTATGCAACCTTGAGACTTGCCTCCTAATAGTCAGCCACAAAACAAGAAAGCAAAAAGAGCCCATTAAAAAGAAAACACGAGGAAATCTGCAGATGCTGGAAATTCAAGCCACACACAAAGTTGCTGGTGAACGCAGCAGGCCAGGCAGCATCTCTAGGAAGAGATACAGTCGATGTGACAAAGGGTCTCGGCCTGAAACGTCGACTGTGCCTCTTCCTAGAGATGCTGCCTGGCCTGCTGCGTTCACCAGCAACTTTGATGTGTGTGCCATTAAAAAGAAGACTGTCAAACAATAAACGCAAGCAAATGACACTGTAGAGGGAGCTTTACTCTCTATCTAACCCATACCGTCCCCGCCCTGGGACCGTTTGATGGGATATTGTAGAGGGCTTGACTCTGTATCTAACCCACACTGTCTCTGCCCTGGGACCGTTTGATGGGATATTGTGGAGAGGGCTTGACTCTGTATCTAACCCACACCGTCTCTGCCCTGGGACCGTTTGATGGGATATTGTGGAGAGGGCTTGACTCTGTATCTAACCCACACCGCCTCTGCCCTGGGACCGTTTGATGGGATATTGTGGAGAGAGCTTGACTCTGTATCTAACCCACACCATCTCTGCCCTGGGACCGTTTGATGGGATATTGTGGAGAGGGCTTGACTCTGTATCTAACCCACACCGTCTCTGCCCTGGGACCGTTTGATGGGATATTGTGGAGAGGGCTTGACTCTGTATCTAACCCACACCGTCTCTGCCCTGGGACCGTTTGATGGGATATTGTGGAGAGAGCTTGACTCTGTATCTAACCCACACCGTCTCTGCCCTGGGACCATTTGATGGGATATTGTGGAGAGAGCTCGACTCTGTATCTAACCCACACTGTCTCTGCCCTGGGACCATTTGATGGGATATTGTGGAGAGAGCTCGACTCTGTATCTAACCCATGCTACTCTTACCCTGAGAGTGACTGAAGGAACAGTGTCGTTGAGGAAGATTTATAGTTTGTGCTGTTGTGGGACTGAGAAGGTTTAATATTAGTTTTTGGATCATTGAATGAAATAGTTGGATTCCACCACGTCTTATCAGAAGAAAATAATAATCAAGAAACGCACTAAACCAAGACTTTTCTTTTGAGTGCACAGCGGGGCAGAACAGTATTATTTTCCAGTCACTAGCAGTGGCTTTTCACCTCACAAAATGAGCTCAGGTGATTTTAATAAGTAGTTTCATCATGATTTCTTTTTGTAACCTTGTGCACTCAACCTTGCTGTATAGGTTTCAGCCGCAGAGACTCTAATCTTCCCATTACCACAGAACAAACAGCACTAAGAGATAATTAATATGATGGTATAACCTTGTTGCACTCCCTGGTCGCTTCAAGTTGGATGGTACAGTCAGTCTCTCCATCACAACCTTGTCGGGGGGGGGGGGGATATTCCATCAAGACTTCAGCACAGTCACTCCCCCCCACCAATGGTCTGACTGCTCCTTTCTACTGTTGATACTGTGCTCCACTCCGCTCAAAGTTCAATGGTTCCATTTACTAGACAGTATACAACCTGAACTTCTTACTCTGCACAGACATCCACATAACAGAAGAAAGATCCCAAAGAGTGAATGACAAAAACATTAGAACCCCCAAAGCTCCCCTACCCCTCCCACACACAAGCAGCAGAGAAAGCACTAACCTTCCCCCTACCTGCCTGAGCAAAATCATCAGCCCCCCCCGACTCTGCACCATGCAAACAACAGCAAAACCCCCAAAGAGACCATGAGCTAGAATCCATCAAAAAAACACCATTCACCCCAACACCCTCAACACCCCACAGGCTCCTTCCCTCTCCCACTAATGAGGGAGAGAGAGATATCGCTTCTGCCACAGCGAGAAGGGGGAGGCCAACGACTCGCTGCTTCGATGTTACGGTCTGCAGCGCCGCCCATTTCGACAGCAGCGTGCGCTGCTCCCTCGAGGTTCCAGTCTCCCGCCATGCCTCGGCCGGCGACACCCCGGTGGGGAATCAGGTCGCCCACGGGGGCTGCACCCGCAAGGCACACGTCTTTCAGTCCGCTCCGGGAGATATTGAAATCACTAGGCCGCTGGGCGAGCCTGGGAGCGGGAACACGCCGCCTTGTAGAGCCGCAGTTTGAGTGCAGCTGTCGATCACCGACTCCAACAGGAACCCCAGCCACCTTGAGAAGGAGAGAAGGTATTAAAGAGAAGAAATTAAACTTTATGCGGATGAACTGGAAGAAGTCGCCCTCTGGTGCCAACTTCAGCTCCTCCTCCAGTCCTCCTCCAATGTTCAAAGTAAATTTATTATCAAAATACCAGACACTAGCTTGAGATTCATTTTCTTGCAGGCATTTACAGGAAGAAAGAAATACCATAAGACATAGGGGTCATTCAGTCCATTGAGATTGCTCTGCCATTCCATCAGAGCTGATTTATTATCCCTTTGTTACGGGCTGGGTCGATCAGACCCAAAAGGTGTGAACAATTCAAGTGACCAGGAAATATTGCAATAAGCTTACAAGCAAAACAAAGTAACTTAAATGTAATTTATTATCGTAAGTAAGAAAGCACAAATAGACCACACAATCTACTACGTGTTAGGTTACAACGACTTCTGGGCTCCCGGTTCGTAGTCTCCAGTTGATTGCCACTGCTGTCGGGGGGGGTCCGAGGTATTATGGTAACCGTTCGGCTCAAGGCTACAGGAAACCGCGGAAAGTCGTGGACGTAGGTCAGCCCCTGGACAATGCCTCACAGCACAGGCTGCCCAGGTTCAATTCCCGCCGCTCTCTGTAAGGAGTTTGTATGTTTCCCCGCACCCCCCATGTCTGCATGGGTTGCCTCTGGGGGTGCTCCAGTTTCCTCCCACAAGCCAAAGACATTCCGGTTCTTAGGTTAATTGATCATTGTAAATTATCCTGTGATTAGGCTAGGGTTAAATCATTGGGTATTTAGGTGGTGTGGTTCGAAACGCCAGAAGCGCCTATTACATGCTGTACCTGAATAAACAAAAATCATAGAAAACAACCCCCCCCCCCTCCAAGAACTCTACCTGCACTTCTTGCTGCCTCAGGGAAACAGCTAACATAATCAGACTTCTCCAAACCTGGACAGTCTCTCTTCTCCCAGGTAGAAGGTACAAAACACCGAAAGACTGTGCCACAGATTCAAGGACAGTTTCTATCCCACTGCTATAATTGAATTAAATTGGCTTTACTACTTACATCCTCAATATACATGAGGAGTAAAAATCTTTGTTACGTCTCCGTCTAAATGTGCAATGTGCAATTTGTAGTAATTTAAAACAAATAGAATGTACAACAGGATAGTCAATATAACATAGAAATACAATTGTGTCAGCTTGAGTTAATCAGTCTGATGGCCTGGCCTGGTGGACCTCTGAATGGACCTCTTGGATAATAAGATGGGCTCTCAACTTTATAGGCCACCTTGTCATGTTCTTGCACCCATATTGTCTGCCTGCACTGCACTTTCTCTGCAACTGTAACACTTTATTCTGCATTCCCTTGAACCACCTCAATGTACTGATGTGATGGAATGATCTACATGGATGGCACACAAAACAAAATTTTTCACTTTACCTGAGTACTCTTGATAACAAAAAAAAATGCAGTTTGCCGATTAGTCAGTAATCCCAGCTTCTAACCAGTCTAACCTATGAGCCTAAATCACCTATCCCTGGAGCCATTCCAGAAAATCTCCTCTGCATTTGCTTAGCAACCTTCAAATCCTTTCTGAAGTGTGGTAACCAGAATTCAATACTATACTCTTGTTTGGTTAGATGAAGTTTCTATAAGAGTTCAGCCTAATTTCCAAGCCTCTATCCACATTCTGGACCCCCTTGCCCCCACCTCAACCCACAATCACCCACATTCATAACTAACCTTTACAGTCAGTTATAACCACTTAGATCTGTTTTCTTTAGAAAAGTGTAGGAGAGGATGTTTCCTATAGTGGGGCAGTCTAGGACCAGAGGGCACAGCCTCAGAATAGAAGGATGTCCCTTTAGAACAGAGATGAGGAGTAATTTCTTAAGCCAGAGGGTGATGAATCTGTGGAATTCACTGTCACAGATGTCAGTGGCCGCGAAGTCATTGGGTATATTTAAAGCGGAGGTTGATAAGTTCTCAATTAGTAAGAGTAGGGAGAAGGCTGGAGAATGGAGTGGAGAGGGATAATAAATCAGCCACGTTGGAATGGTAGAGCAATCTCGATGGGGCAAATGGACTAATTCTGCTCCTATCAAAGTACATTGATTATCAATGTATGGATGCAGAAAACAACTCTGAGATTTGTCTTCCCCACAGAGATCCACGAAACAAAGAAAACCACGGAATTCGTTCAAAGAAAGACATCTAACCGGCACCCCCAATGTGCAAAAAAAAACAAATCATGTAAGTGGCAGAAAAAAAAGTGAAAAACACAGAATATAAAGCACAAAATTGAAAGAGACTTTCAGCTCAGCTCAGATCACTCTAGTCCTGTGTTGTTTGTTATCTCACGCCGCCTCGTTACAAATTGCACGGAACAGCAACCAAAAAAAAGGAGTGACCAGAAACCAGAAACACATCGTAACGTGAACTACAGAGTCCAATCCAGAAACTGCCTGAGTAAACCCTGCCCAAGACCCAGAACTCCGGCAGCATCAAGTGAGAGGCTGGTAGACGGCGTTGAGAACTCGCTCAGTTTCCACACTCGCTTCTATAATTCCAGTCTTCCTTGACACTTCAATTGGCGAGCAATGGAGCCAACCATGGGTTCACACCCTGTCTTCAGTCTCCTTGGCCTCGAGGCTGTATGCTTCACTCGAAACCTCACCCAACCCCCTCAAAGACAGCAAAGCCTACGCCTTATGGTTTAAAGTTTCACACTGAAACTAGTTTTCCATTAAACCTGTCAACCCACAGAGTTTTCCCCCAAGGTATGAAAGGTAAGAAAAATTAAATTAAACCCCAAGCAGCATGAAATGTATTTGTAGCAAGGAGATTTGATAAACAATTTTTCGATTAGTCTCAAGCGCTCCCTTAGGAAATCTATCTCGGCAAGATCGCTAGACTTTTATAATTTAAATTATATTAACCACTTGCGTCCAAAGATACATAATGCATATTAATATTGTATTTTTTTAATGATCACACGATGTTACAATAGACTTCAAGTGCCTCTTGTTGGTCATGTTAGAAATCCTGGCAAGGTTAGGCAGAGTCAAGGACAGGAAAGTCAGCTGTGAGTTAATTTTGATGTGATGAATTTTCTTTGTGCTTCATTCCAGAGTTAGACCACACTTAGGGGCCACTTTATTGGGAACACCTGTACACCTGCTCGTTAATGTAAATATCTAATCAGCCAATCATCAAAAGTTTCAAAGGACATTTATTATCAAAGTATGTCTAAATTATACAACCTTGAGCTTTGTTTGCTTACAGGCAGCTACAAAGCAAGGAACCTGAAATAACCCAATTAAGGAAAAATAATATGAAGACCAACACCTGGTACGCAGAGAAAGGAAAAGAATCACAAATCGTACAAACAATAGAAACGAGCAACAACATTCCGAACCAAATTGTGTCTTCAGATCCGAATCCTGGGGCAGCCCAGAGTAGGCCCAAAGCCTCAGTGTCAGTTCATTGTATTAGCAGGCACAGAGCACAGCAGCTGGGACAGTCTTCACCGCCTCCGTGCCATGGAGAGAGGCGTGAACATTGCGGGAGAGCGAGAGAAATCAGCTCTGGCCTCTGATCCCGATACCCTGTCTTTCCAATATATCACTTAAATTGTCCAAACAGTGTATTGTACCTCACACTAGGACCTGGGCACTGTTGTAGCAAAAGGCTCCAGGTCTAGAAGACGCCTCCCAGCAACTTCCTCATGTGGTGCCAACCCAATACATAAAAGCATGCAAACATGGTCAAGAGGTTCAGCTGTTGTTCAGACCAAACATCAGAATGGCGATGAAATGTGATCTAAGTGACGTCGACCATGGAATAATTGTTGGTGCCAGACAGGGTGGTTTGAGTATCTCAGAAACTGCTGATCCCCTGGGATTTTCACACACAACCATCTTTATAGTTTACAGAGAGTGGTGAGAAAAACAAAAAATAAAAGTTCTGTGGATGAGAATGACTTGTTAATGAGAGAGGTCAGAGGAGAATGGCCAGACTGGTTCAAGCTGACAGGAAGGCGACAGTGACTCAAATAACCACGCTTTGCAACAGTGGTGTGCAGAAGATCATCTCTACACACCGGACATCCCACCTCTCCCGGAAGTTCCGGGAGTCTCCCGCGTATTGATAGCGGCTTCCTGATGCCCGCAAGTTATATATAATATCCTGGAAATCGATTTTTTTGAGAGCGAGCAAGAGAGAGAGAGAGAGAGAGCGCGCGCCATGGCGGAGTGTTCCAAAAATAGAAAATATAAAACGTACGTCACCCCAGACTACACTAAAGTGTACCCCTGCCTAATAGGGGTCAAAAATAATGATGGTGTTGCTCGCTGCACTGTTTGCAACAGTGAATTTTCTATCGCCCATGGTGGGTTAAGACTGTAAAAGACATGTTGAGGTGAGTTTAACAGGTGTCATTCGTTCATTAGCATAGCTAACATTATTTAAACTAGCTGGCTAGCTGCTCAGGAGCTACTCTATTGCAGACATCCCACCTCTCCCGGAAGTTCCGGGAGTCCCCCGCAAATTGATGGTGCTACCTCCCTGAAATGAGTTTTTGCAGGGTGGGATGTCTGAAACATACAGCACGTCAAACCTTGAAGTGAATAGGCTACAGCAGCAGAAGACCATGAACATACACTCAGTGGCCATTTTATTAGTATCAGACCACAAGACCTTACAGAGTATTAGGTACAGAAGGTAACTAATAAAGTGGCCACTGAGTGTGGTGGTGGTGGGGTGGAGATACAACTTCACCAAAGGAGGTGGAAGGCGCTCCTTCCTTCTGCGAGCCTGCAGGTCACCCTTGGGCAAGGTGTATCACCTGCTTAGACCCACCCCTCCACCAATCAGGATCACATGAAGCCATAGGAGCTGATGGTGGATGGTCGTATGACCATCTGGGGTAGATCACAAGTCCTGGTTATGCGACCACTGACGCCAGGCAGACAATCTCTGAAGAGTATTGATAATGGCTGGGGTCACCCGTCTTGTAAAGACACCGTCCAGAAGGCAATGGCAAACTACTTCTATAGAAAAATTTGACAAGAACAATCACCAACTCTCCCAATCATCATGAAGATCGAGAGGTGCACAAATTCGACTGGGCACCAGTGAAAGTCATGGCGTAAGCAAACACAGGGCATGCAGGAGAATTCTTCGAAGTGTGGTTTTCCGTAAACAATTCTATAAACAAACACATAGACCTTGATCCGATTTATGAGCTGATGTTGGCAAAATTCCAGACCACAGCGCACAAAGTTCGCCACACAGCCAGTCAGCGACGGGATTTCCTCCCCACATCGCAACTCAGTTTCTGTAATGACGACCAGTCAGCTGGTTGATAAGTACAGAAAGGCCAAGCATTCGGAGGACAAATGACAATTTTATCAGCACACTGATCAGCACTCCTCGTATGGTGACGATATGTTTGCCAAGTAAGTTGCCAAGATCGGAGAACAACTCATCCCAGCCGTCGAACACCCAAGCCACACGTTTTCCAAGTTATTGCCAAAGGACAGTCATGGTCAAAAGACCATGATCACCCACATATCGCGACAAAGTACATATCGATGGTGACTGATGCACGCTCTCCAGTGTTACCGTGAAAGAGATTGTCAGAATGCAAACATCAATCAAAAATACGGGCAGAAAGAGCTCGCGATATTTTGCCAACGGATGATCTACCTCATTATGACCTTGCATCTCATCGTCTGCCTCCACTTTTGTGGTAACTATAACACTTTATTCCACATGCTTGCTTTTCCCTTCTACTGCCTCAACGCACTGCATCATGAATTGATTTGTATGAACAGTATGCAAAAGCAGCTTTTCACTGTATCTTGGGACATGTGACAATAACAAACCAAAACCAAATCCATTATTTGCATCTTTAAAACATGCCAAGTATCACCACAGGAGTTTTACCAAACATGAAAACAGAGAAACTCAGCACAGAGGATTTTATAAACCAGGAAACTCTGCAGCTGGTGGAAATCAGGTGGCATCTGTGATAATGAATAGACAGTCGACATTTCGGGCCAAGAGCCATCTTCAGGACTGAGAAGGAATGGGGAAGATGCCAGAATCAATAGGTGGGGGCAAGGGGAAGGAGGCTAGCTGGAAGGTGATGGGTGAAGCCAGATGGGTGGGAAGGGTCAAGGGCTGGAGAAGAAGGAATCTGATAGGAGAGGAGAGGGGACCATAGGAGAAAGGTAGCCTCCAACCTGATAGCATGCATATTGATTTCTCCTTCCAGTAAACAAAATTACCGCCCCCTCCTCTATTCCCGACTCTGACCTTTTACCTCTTCTTACCTGTCAAGGCGGGAGGACAGAGAGCAGCGCGCCGCATGCGTGCAGCCTCCTGGTGAAAATGATATCGTATCTGTTAAATAGGGGCCGTGGACAATTCTGATTTGATGGAGACGGATGTGAAAGCACAGAGGAACATCTGGAGAAATTTCTGAAACGCTGCTGCTGTTCGCTGCGCAATCAAGAATCTTCCGGAGGGAAGGCCTCAAAATCCCCGGCTTTGCCTGCTGCTGGCGACCGAGATGGATGTCGAATCGTTCGGATAGAGATGGTGCTCGGTACTCGGTACTCGGTGTCGGAGAGCTGATCGGAGGCTTGAAGTTTTCGGACGAATCAGAGTCGGACTGTGGTCGGGCATGGCAGGGAGAGTTTTCTTCCTTCTCCCGTCTGCGTGAGATGTGGGACATTTAACAGACTTTGAACTTTATACTGTGCTCATAGACTGTTCTTCATCAAGTTATGGTATTGTTGCACTGTTGTAACTATATGTTATAATTATGTGGTTTTGTTAGTTTTTTCAGTCTTCGTCTGTCCTGCGTTTTGTGATATCACACCGGAGGAAGTATTGTATCATTTCTTAATGCATGCATTACTAAATGACAATAAAAGAGGACTGCGTGTCTTCATAATCTAATCATCTCTTCCTGGGTCCTCTCCTCCTTCCCTTTCTCCTGAGGTCCACTCTCCTCCCCTATCAGATTCCTTCTCCACCTGGATTCACCTATCACCTTCTACTTTGTCCTCCATCCCCTCCCCCATACCTTTTTATTCTGGCATCCTCCCCCTTTCTTCTCAGTCCTGAAGAAGGGTCTCAGCCCAAAATGTCAACTATCTATTCATTTCCATAGACGCTGCCTGACCTGCTGAGTTCCTCAATTATTCAATAGTTAAATGGTTCCATTTAATATCAGAAAACGTCTGCAGTATACAACCTGAAATTCTTACTCTTCACAGACAACCACGGAACAGAACAAAACCCTGCAGAATAAATGACAGAAAACATTAGAACCCTAAAGCCTCCCCTCCCCTCTCATGTACAAGCAGCAGCAAAGCATCAATTCTCCCCGCTCGCCCTCCTCCAATTGTTCCAGCGGAAAGCATCAGCCCCCCGCCCCACCGTCCACCATGCAAGCAACAGTGAAAGCCCCCAAAAAGTCCGTGATCTAGAGTCCATCAAAAGTCACAGTCCATAACCCAGCACTTCAACATGCCACAGGCTCTCCTCTAATGAGAGAGAATATCACTCCTTCCACAGTGAGGGGGGGCCAACGGTTCACTGTTCCAGTGCTATAGTCAAGTTTCTCCGACTCGAGGATCGGCAGCGAGTTCTCTCCCGCCCTCGATCCTCCGGCAGCTGCACCCGCAGCCTCGACGTTCCGATCTCCCGCGACGCTCCAGCCGGTGACGAGGAGTCTGGTCGTCCGCAGGGCCGCGCCCCGAAGAAGCCTGTCTCCCAGGCCGCCCCTGAGAATACCGAAAATGCTAGGCCGCTCAGCGAGCTCCAAGACTGGGGGCCCACTGCCGTGAAAAATTGTCTTACAGAGGGTTTCTTTTGTAAATGTCAGAACCTTTAGAGAGAGAGAAGGGGAGGCATCAGGGTTTAGGGAAGGATCCGTACGGCCCAGGGAGTCAAGAGGATGGCTACTAGTGATGGGATGGTTATACTGTCAGACCATTCGGCTCAGAGGCTGTGCACCCATCTGCACTAATCTCACCTTATAACCCCCCTCCTCCACCACCAATATTCCAAATTCTATCAGTCGCCCAATCTAAAGGGAACTTATAGCGGCAGATCAACCTACCGTTCAGGCATAGGAGCACCAGACGGAACCTACACTGCCACAGGGAGAACGTGGAAACTCCACACAGACAGCGCCAGAGGTCGGGATCGAACCGGGGTCGCTGACGCTGTGCAGCGATGGCTCTGCCAGCGGTACCACTGTGGCCCAGCTCCAAGGGAAGACAGCGGGAGGGGGCAGCGTGGAAGCTGCAAGGCATCGGACTGCAAGACCTGACAGAGTACGGCAAAAAGCCACCAAGGGGATCATCAGGGTCTCCCGCCCCACTATCAGTGACATTTACTGCGAATGTTTATACGAAGCATTGTTGAGGATCTCTACCAACCATCCCATAATCTCTCTGACCCATTACCATCAGGAAGGAGGTACAGGAGCATCTAGGACTGCCAGACTGGGTAACAGCTTCTTCCCTCAGGCTGTGAGGTAACGAATACCCAGCCACCACCGAGGTCTCACCTCGAGGACAGCGAGCTATTTACTGTTTGGTGCTCACCCATTCTGCACACTTTGTGTGCATTTTGAATGATATTTTATTAACTTACTTGTGGTAATATTTTGTTTTAGGTAACACACACAGAATGCTGGCGGAACTGAGCGAGACAGACAGCGCGGGTCCTGATGCAGGGCCTCGGCCCGAAACGTCGACTGGTTATTCATTGCCATAGATGCTGCCTGACCTGCTGAGTTCCCGCTGCATTTTGTGTGTTCTGTTTTTAAGTGCTGCATGTGGGTGCACCGTGATCAGGAGGAAAAATGTTTCATATGTGTACAGTCAGATTCAAAGATTCAAAGTACATTTATTATCAGAGAATGTATAAATTATACAACCTTGAGATTTGTTTGCTTACAAACAGCCACAAAGCAAGAAACCTGAAAGAACCCGAATAAAGAAGAAAGAAAAATGATACCCGATGCACAAGAGAAAGTAAAAGAATGCAGATCAACAACATTCTGAACCAAATTGATTCATCAGATCCGAACCCCGGGATGCCCGGAGTAGGCCCAAAGCCTTGGTATCAGTTCATCACATTAGCGGGCACGGAGCACAGCAGCTGGGGCAGTCTTCGTAGCCTCAGTGCCATGGAGAGAGGAGTGACCATCACGGAGAGCGAGTGAAATTGGCTCTCGCCTCGGATCTCAACACCTTGCCTTTTCAATCTACCTGTGCCTGTGTTTAAATTGATCCAACCACGGAACAGCGAAAGGCTCCCGCACCCTAGAGAGAGGAGTGAACATCACGGACAGCGAGCAAAATCAGCTCTCATCTCCGATCTGGGCCGGCATATAAATCGTGTAAACAGCGGATCCTACATTGCCCTAGGACCCGGCTACTGTGAAGGGTTCGGGGCCTAGACCACACCACCCAGCAACATGCTCCGGGCCCAGATTTCGCCACCCAGCCCAAAGCCGCTCTCAAGCTCTTCAAATCAGCTTGGCATCCAGAGTGATCCAACTTCACACTGGGGCCAGTTGAAAAGGCATCGAATCTCCTCTGCCCTAACTTCTCCTCGGCACCCAGTCCAGTTGTACGGGTCTCGAATCCCCTCTGACCCGGCCCCGACTTCTCCTCTCTGAATGGCTCACTCGATCTGCATTGATTCTGCCACACGCCATCTCGGCTCAGCAATAATTTAACTTTAATCTAAAGCCGATAATTTAACTAGAAGACAATAAACTTGAATGTTGACCTTGAGAAGTCCCCCCCTGAGACACTGGCACAACAGGAACTTCAGGTCTGGGGCTTAAGGCAAGTGAGAAAAAAAAACAGGAGCAAGCAGAGGATAAGAGAGAAGTTCTGCCGTTTCAAAATTGAGATTATTCAGTGAAGCGAGCCCAATGGAAACAGGAAATGCAAACAAGGTGGATAATTTTAGAGTGTGAAGTGCAGCAACTTCTGTAACCTGGGTCAAGTGAGAGAGAGTTCGGTCCATCAGAATACATGTCGCAGCTCCTCCATCTCCAGCCAGCTCTCGATCTATTGGCAGATGACCAACTTTGACCGGCCTTATTTCCAGCCATTACGCGACAGCCCATAGAGGAGAAGTTGACACCCTGACACAGTGGTGCAAGATAACAACCTCTCCCGCACGGTCCAAAAAACAAGAGAGCTGATGGTGGATTACAGGAGGAACGGAGACAGTCTCGGCCCGATCAACGTCAATGGGTCTGCAGTTGAGAGGGCGAGTAGTTTCAAGTTCCTCGGTGTACACGTCACCAAAGATCTCACCTGGACTGTAAAACACTGGCTGTGAGGCAAAAATTATTCGACCTCTCCCCGGCCGCTGAAACACGCAAAGCCGAGGATTTCGGGGCCTTCAGCTCCGGAGATTCCGGTTACCACACAGTAGCAGCGGCAGCGAAGCGGGCATTTCAGAAGTTTTCCGGATGTTCCTCCGTACTCTCACGTCTGTCTCCATCAAATCAGAATTGTGCACGGTCCCCTACTGGACAGATAACAGACATCATCACCGAAGTGGCCGCGCACACTGCCGTCGCACTGCCATCTTCTCCCCCCTCCTTCCAACTTGATGCCAGAAATCCAGACCAAAGCACACAAAACACTGGAGGAACACAACAGGTCAGGCAGCATCTATGGAGAGGAATAAATAGTCGGCGTTTCAGTCCGGGACTCTTCATCAGCACTGGGCCTCAGCCCAAAACGCAACTGTTTATTTCCTTCCATAGAGGCAGCCGGACTTCCTAAGTTCCTCCAGAATTTTGAGTGTCTTGCTGCCCGTAAGGAGTTTGTATGTTCACCCCGTGACCACATGGGTTTCCTCCGGGTGCTCCGGTTTCCTCCCACCATCCAAAGGGCGTATGGGCTCGTTGTCGTCGTGCGACGCCAGTGCCAGATAGATGGCAACACTTGCGGGCTGCCCCCACCCCCAGCACATCCTCAGACTGTGCTGTCGCTGACGCAAAACGGCGCATTTCACAACGTTTCCATGGACACGTGGCAAATAAAGCTAATCTTTAACATGAGAAGTTAATGATTTTATTAGATCAAAGAAATGTTGTCAAGAGCAACATTCAAAATGCCGTGTTAGGGATAGTGGTGGGAACGGATATAGCAGCAGTGATGTTCAAGAGGCTGTTAGATAGACAAGTGAATATGCTGGGACTGGAGGCATGTCGATCATGTGCAGAAAGAAGAGATTTTGTTTAACCTGGCATCAAGTGGGCAGAGTTAAAACAGCGTTGTGGCTGCCTGTTTGAGCTCATCTGCGAAAAGCAGCTTAATTTCTCTCTTTAAAATCTATTTTTTTTTCCTCCTCAAGGTGGCTGGGGGTTCTATCGAAGCCCTAATCTGCAAGTGGCACTCAAACTGCGTCTTTTTACAGCGGATGAGTCTCCTGCTCTCCGGCCGTCTCGGAAAATGGCACTCCGGGGTGCAGCCCTGTGGATGACTGATTCCAGGCTGGTGTCGTCGATGGAGGCGCCGCGGGAGATGAAGCGTCAGGATTTCACTGCGAAAGATGTACGGAAAAGCGACGCGGCAGGCTGTATCATCGTAACAGCGATTGTCAGTCTCCCCTTTCGCTGGGAAATGGGTGTAATCTCTCTGTCCCTTGTTAATGAGAGAGAGCAGACATCCCACCTCTCCCAAAAGTTCCGGGAGTCTCCTGCATATTGATGGTGGCTCCCTGATGCACGCAAATTATATACAATATCCCGGAAATCGATTTTTTTGAGAGCGAGCGAGAGAGAGAGCAAGAGAGAGCACTGAAGAGAGTGAGAGAGATGCCATGGCAGAGTGTTCTAAAAAAAGAAAATATAAAACGTACGTCACCCCAGACTACATTAAAGTGTACCCCTGCCTAATAGGGGTCAAAAATAATGACAGCGTTGCTCGTTGCACTGTTTGCAACAGTGACTTTTCTATCGCCCATGGTGGGTTAAGACTGTAAAAGACATGTTGAGGTGAGTTTAACAGGTGTCATTCATTCATTTGCATAGCTAATGTTATTTAAACTAGCTGGCCAGCTGATCAGGAGCTACTCTATTGCAGACATCCCACCTCTCCCGGAAGTTCCGGGAGTCTCCCGCAAATTGATGGTGCTACCTCCCTGAAATGAGTTTTTGCAGGGTGGGATGTCTGAGAGAGAGCCTGTGGCATGTCGAAATGTCGGGTAAACAACAGTATTTGTTGACTGCAGATCATGGTCTCTCTCTGCGTGCTTTACTGTTTCTTGGTGGGTGGTGGATGCGGACGCATTTTTGCTGAAATGAGTGGGGGAACCGGAGGGTGATGCTTTGCTGCTGCTTGGGCAGGGGAGGGGGGAAAGGGGGGAGCTTTGGGGTGGGGATCTAACATTTTATTGTTGCTCATTCTTTTGGGTTCTTTTGTTATTTGTGGATTTCTTTGTAAACAAGTATTTCAGGTTGTATACTGAATCGAACAGACTTTCTTACTTACATCCTTCACAGACATGAGGAGAACTTGAGGTACTGTCCCAGGACAGACGACAGCGAGCTGCTGCCAGAGGCCTATGCCCCGGCAGGGCTGATGGGCTGAAGGGATGTGGGGTGGACACAGGAATGTAGGATGAGGGTAAAGGATCGACCGGACAGAATTCTCCTGTTCCCAAGAGTGGAATCAGGATCACGCTTTTAAAATCTCAGCCCTCCCACAGCGCAGCGTTTTGCTTTGGCGCTGCACTGTGAGTGTCAGCCAGGACACATTCCTACCTTGGTCTCCGGAATGGAGTCTGAACCCAACAACTTTCTGATTCGGGGGGGAAGTTTCCAGCCCCGTGAGGAGCAAAGATGGACTGTGACATAGCTGCGCCCTGCTCACCCAATCGCACCGCAGAGCAAAAGCCCCAGCCCCTCAGTCATCTGAAGAGCGGAACGATCTTGTCGAAGAGCTCATGAATATCTATTCAAATCACAACATGCTTCTGCAGAACCAGAAGCAGATGGTTCATTTAAAATACAGGATTTATTATTTTTAAAGCTGAATCATCATACAGCTAACCCAGAACAATTTATAAATGTGAAATGGAATATTTCACCGACTGTCAAATGATACGAAAGCACTTTATATTATCAACTGCTCCAAAATAACCACCAACTCCAAGGTATGACTTAGAAATTGAAAGCAGGTGCTCAGGTGATTTAAGGCTAATATGTAGTGTATCTTTTAACTGGGAAAGTGAAACTCATTTTGAGTTTCATTTAGATATCCAATTCCGACCTGACACTCAACTCGTATTAAGTCACAACCCAGTCTCCTTCCTGAAATCAGATCTCAGACAGTCAATGCAAAAGAGACGTCCCATTATAAGGTCATTACTCTGGTGTCAGTTTTCCAAACGTCTGGCTGTTGATGGACAGCTGGAGGTGGGGATGCGCATTACTTCAAGGGAAATATTAATATTTGTTTGGAGAAAAAAAACAGCAGAGTGGAAGTTACACGTGGCCGTGGTGGAGTTACCGCAGTGTACATTCCGCATCAGAAACTTGAACCTACTTTCAGCGGCCACTTTATTAGGTACACTTGTACACCTGTTCGTTAATGCAAATATCTAATCAGCCAATCATGTGGCAGCATCTCAGTGCATGCAGACATGGTCAAGAGATTCAGTTGTTGTTCAGACCAGACATCAGACTGGGGAATAATTGTGATCTAAGTGACTTTGACTGTTGAATGATTGTTGGTGCCAGATGGGGAGGTTTGAGTATCTCAGAAACTGCTGATCTCCTGGGATTTTCACACACAACAGTCTCCAGAGTTTACAGGGAAAGGTGTGAAAAACAAAAAAAAAAATCCAGCGAGCAATTCTGCGGGTGAAAATACCTTGTTAATGAGAGCACTCAGAGGAGAATGGCCAAACTGGTTCAAGCTGACAGGAAGGTGACAGCAACTCAAATAGCCACGCGTTACAACAGCGGTGTGCGGAAGAGCATCTCCGAATGCACATTTCGAACCTTGAAGTGGATGGGCTACAGCAGCAGAAGACCATGAACCAATACTCAGTGGCCACTAAGTGCATAATCTATACAGACAAGGCAATGCAGAGGGAGTGCGGCATTGGCTGAAACTGTTCCCATCTCAGGCAGACTCAAAACATAGAACAGTTCAGCAAAGGAACAAGCCCCTCAGCTCACATTTTTGTTCCAAAGTAATTGATTAACCAATCAATTGTATCAATCTGTTGTATCCTTGAACTGCATGAAGAAATCTGTGCAAGAGAGGGTTTAAAGTGGGAAAGCCCTAGAGAGAGTGTGCAGAGGAGATTTACAAGGATGTTGCTTGGATTGGGGGGCATGCCTTATGAGAATAGGTTGAATGAACTTGACCTTTTCACCTTGGAGCGACGGAGGATGAGAGGTGACCTGATAGAGGTGTATAAGATGATGAGGGGCATTGATCATGTGGATAGCCAGAGGCTTTTTCCCAGGGCTGAAATGGCTAATACGAGGGGGGGCATAGTTTTAAGGTGCTTGGAAATACGTACTGAGGGGACGGCAGGGGTAAGTTTTTCACAGAGAGTGGTGGCTGCGTGGAATGCATTACCGGCGACGGTGGTGGAAGCGGATACAATACGGTCTTTTAAGAGTCTCTTAAATAGGTACATGGAGCTTAGAAAAATGGAGGGTTATAGTCATAGTCATAGAAACATAGAAAATAGGTGCAGGAGTAGGCCATTCGGCCCTTCGAGCCTGCACCGCCATTTATTATGATCATGGCTGATCCTCCAACTCAGAACCCCGCCCCAGTCATAGTCATACTTTATTGATCCCGGGGGAAATTAAAAGCTTATGCGCTAAGGAAATTCTAGACCGTTTCTAAAGTATGTTACATGGTCGGCACAACATTGTGGGCGGAAGGGCCTGTAATGTGCTGTAGGTTTCTATGTTCCATGTTCTATGAACTGAAGTGCACAAAGAAAGTCCGAGACCCATAGTGCCATGCAGAGCCAAGGGAACGTCGTGGAGCAGTGATCTGAACCAGCCAGTCTCTCGCTTTGGGCCCCAGCACCCTGACCTGTTCAATCTGGCCCGGCACCTAAATTGCCGTCCAAACATCGGGTTCTGTTGCTTCAATATGCTCTGGGGCCACGACCCCGCCACCTAGATTTGGCCTGTGGCAGACCTGTCCGCACGGCGCTTAAATCTCCGTCCAAGCACCAACACCCCTGGAAAAGAAACTTACCTGGAGAAGCATTATTTAAAAGCTTATTTACAGGCACGTGGCCAAGTGGTTAAGGCATTAGACTAGTGACCTGAAGGTTGTGAGTTCGAGCCCCAGCCGAGGCAACGTGTTGTGTCCTTGAGCAAGGCACTTAACCACACATTGCTCTGCGACGACACTGGTGCCAAGCTGTATGGGTCCTAATGCCCTTCCCTTGGACAACATCGGTGTCGTGGAGAGGGGAGACTTGCAGCATGGGCAACTGCTGGTCTTCCATACAATCTTTCCCAGGCCTGCGCCCTGGAGAGTGAAGACTTTCCAGGCACAGATCCAGGGTCTCGCAAGACTAATGGATGCCTTTTTTTTATTTACAGGATGGAAACAAAGTGGCCATTTAATGACAGTGTCTAACCATCCTTGAGAAGGTGGGGTTGAGCTTCCTTCTTCAACACCTGCCATTCCTCTGATACGGCAGTTCCCTCAGTGTTAGGAGTTCAGCGTTCTGCACGAACAGCATCATATTCGCAAGTTTTGGGTTTAGAAATGAAGATCACCAAATCCACCGGCAAGTAAGGCAACAACACGGAGAACTGGAAGTGGAGAGGGTCAGCCACTTTAAATTGCTGGGTGTTACTATTTCAGAGGATCGGTCCTGGGCCCAGCACGTAATTGCAATTCTGAAGAAAGCACGGCAGCATCTCTACTTCCTTATGAATCCGCGGAGATTCGGCATGACATCCAAAACTTCGACAAACTTCTGTCACTGTGTGGTGGAGAGTTTATTGACTGGCCACATCGCAGTCTGATAAGGAAACACCAATGCCTTTGAACAGAAAATCCTACAAGAAGTAGTGGATTTGGTCCGGTAAAGCCCTCCCAACCATTGAACACATCTACGTGAAACGCTGTCATAGGAAAGCAGCATCCATCATCAGAGACCCTCGTCACCCTGACATGCTCTTTTCTCGTTTCTGCTGTCAGGTAGAAGGTACAGGAGCCTCAGGACTCACACCACCAGGTTCAAGAACAATTACTACCCCTCAACCACCAGACTCTTGAATAAAAGGGGATAACTACACTTAAACACAAAATAATCTGCAGATGCTCTTGTCAAAGGAACACTCACAATGCGCTGGAGGAACTCAGCAGGTCAGTCAGCATCAGTTGAAAAGATTAGTCAATGTTTCGGGCCGAAACCCTTCGTCAGGACTGAAGGAAGAACTTTGGGGAGGGTTTGAAGAATGCTGGTAGTTGAAAAAAACAGTAATTTGAAAGACAAAGGGGTGGGGGAGGGGAAGCAGGGAGGTGATTGGCAGGAGAACAATGCGCAGTAGTAGAAGGAGGCGGAACTATGAGGGAGGTGATGTGAAATAGGGATAGAGGAAGGGAGGGGGAGGGAATTACCGGAAGTTGGAGAATTCTATGTCCATACAAAGGGGCTGGAGACTACCTAGATGGTATTCTTCAAACCCTCCCCAAAGTTCTTCCTTCAGTCCTGACGAAGGGTTTCAGCCCGAAACGTCGACTAATCTTTTCAACTGATGCTGACTGACCTGCTGAGTTCCTCCAGCGCATTGTGAGTGATAAATACACTTACTTGCTCCATCACTGAGATGTTCCCACAACCAATAATCTCACTTTAAGTACTCTTTATCTCATCATCTTATGTTCTCGTTATTTATTGCTACTTATTTATATTGGCATTGCACAGTTTGTTGACTTCTGAACTCCGGTTGATCTTTCATTGATCCTGTTATAGTTACTATTCTATAGATTTGCTGAGTGTACCCGCAGGAAAATGAATCTCAGGGGTGTATATGGTGACATATATGTACTTTGATAATAAAATTTACTTTGAACTTGACGTTGAGAACACAGAATAACAACAGGCTCTTCAGCCCACGAGGTTGTGCCAAACTTAGTAAACTAATAATTAATTGCCAAATTAAACTAATTCCTTCTGGTGACATGAGGTCCATCCATGTCCCTCCATTCTCCGCACATCCAGCATTCTGCCCGCACAGCCCCAGGGTGGGGGGTGGACACTGTATGACACGCTCCAAGTAACAAAGGTCCAAAGTTCAAAGGAGTATGTACGATCCTTTATTAATGAGCCGGCAAAAGACGAACAATCTTGTAACGACAAAAAGCTAATGGAACTAAAACCAGCGATATAACAAAATTAGCGGTCTAAGCAATGATGTTACTGATCTTGGCGTATTTAAGTGTTCAACAAAAAAATATCACTCCCTGGCTCTAAAATGAACCAAACCAGAGAAAGCTTGGACACATAACTAGACTTGCTCAATTCTACCGCGCTCCAGCCACATGACATAATAAACGTTCAATACAGACAGACAGAAAATATGGCCCCTGCTTCCCAGCTCCTAATTATTGCACTATAATGATTACAATTATACACTACTAAAAATAGGAGACAAGAAATCTTCAAGGATAAACATCTTAATATTCATACAAATGTTCTCTTTTTTCTTCCAAAGAGTTCATGCAGCAATCATCTAGACTGGAGGTTACCAGCACTTAGCCCAGTGCAGTGTGATCTTTACCTCCACTCTCTATCGGTCGGTAACTCAAGTCAAAGTCATGAAGCTTGCAGAGCTGCAGCTCCGCAAACTTCTGCTCTTGGTTATAGGCCTGTCCAGACAGCTGGACTTCGTCTTGATGCGCACCTGCCGCACGTACCGTCTTCTGTCTGGAAAAACTCAAATGACTCTTCGCATGATCCCATGAGGCGCTGTGTCGTCATCTACCCGCACAATGTTTCCCGGGAGGAAGTTGTGTTTTATACCTGACCACTTCTGATGTTCTTGTAACTCTGGTAAATACTCCTTGACACACCGTTTCCAAAATAACTTTGACATGTAGAGGACCTGCTTCCATCTACGATGAGAATCCTTTTGGAACTCTCCTGGTGGTAAAGATGGTGAGGTCCTTCAGAAGCAACAGATGATTGGGTGTTAATGATCAGATGATGCTTTAGTTATTGGATGACCATTGATAATAGCCTCACAAAGAACAGTGTGGAAGTCCTCTTTGTCAGGGTGCTGTACCTTCATGGTGGAATTGGGGACCTTTCGCACAGACTTTATCAATCTCTCCCTTGTTCCTCCATGATGTAAACCAGGGGGTGGGTGGGGGGTTAAAATCCACTTAATTTCCAATTGCAAGCTTGAGAATTCATCTGGAAACCTCTTTCTTTGGCAAAGGCCAGCGATCTCCATTTCGGCCCTTCTGAGCTGCTCCATTGAGACAACCTCAGCTGATCTGACGTTTGGACTTCTCAATCTCTCTCTCTCCAAGGAATCTCCTTCTTGTTCTTCATCCAAGTCAGACTGAGCAAGAGCGATCTTCACGTGCTTCCTCGTTCGACTAAGAAACAAGAGCGGGTTCTTAAATCTAAGATTCAAGGCCACCATCTTCGTCAAAAGATGGAAGATGAAAAATGATCTATTATATGTGTTCCTGCGTCCACCTCCTCGTCAATCTGCACAGCATTCATTGTAACACTCCTCCTGACTTCCGGCTCATCTAGCAGAACAGTTGGGATTAACAGGCCATTCCCTTTCAGGCTGAAGAAGGTACTAAGGCCCAGATACCCAAGTTTCATCCTTCAGGAACGCTTTCACCTTCAACTTTCTAGAGGCCACGTCTGCTAGGTTGCTTGAAGTGTTTCCATACCTCCGTTGAGATGCTTGTGAGACTTTAAGAATTTCTGAAACCCTGCCTGCAATGAACCCTGGAAGTTTCATTCCAAATATACTTCAGTACAGATGTACCATCAATCTAAAAAGCTGAGTCCTGAAGCTGCAGGTACAACTTTATCCTCCACAATGTGTCCATACGTCTTGCCATTGTAGCAGCAGTGAGCTCCATTGAGAGGGATGGCTACTGACCTCAATAGAGCTACCTGAGATTTACACATGAGAACACAAGTTTTGCAACAATAGGTAGGTCACTGCTCCACAGCCATCTCCACTCGCATCTATAAAGTAGTGTAACTGTGCAGTAGTAACTTCTCCAAAATCCAGGGGTTTCAAACATCTAACAACCTTAAAGTCTTCCAGCCGGCAGACTTCTTCCAGCCAGCTTGTTCACTCATGAGCAACTGATGTTGGTATAGTGTCATCCCAGCTAAGCCCTTTCTTACATAGATCTTATAGAATCTTCTTAGCAGATAACAAGATTCCTAAGCGGAGCATAGATGGAACTAATTGTGGAGAGGATCTGCCTTCTGGTAAATGGTCTTTCCTGGATGGTAATCTTAAACCTGAAAGTATCAGACTGAATGCACCATTTCACACCCAATCCGTTCTCCACCAAAGAAACATATTGATTCAAATCCAAATCCTTCATGTCTTTCACTCTTTATTCTTATGGTATAACAGTTAGCACACCATGTCTACATTTCGGGCCGAGACCCTTCGTCAGGGCGAAGGGTCTCGGCCCAAAATGTTGACTGTACCTCTTCCCAGAGATGCTGCCTGGCCTGCTGTGTTCACCAGCAACTTTTATGTGTGTTGCTCGAAATTCCAGCATCTGCAGATTTCCTCGTGAGCACACTATATCTGTTGCTTATCCACTTCGTGAGTCAAAAAACCACCTCTAACACAAATGGGTGCAAGGTCATGGTAGAGAGACATCGCTTCTTCCTCAGAGGACACTGACACAAGGCAGTTGTCGACTTGGAAGCAATGCAAAACCTCGTCCACCATCTCGCGGCTGAACTGTTCTTCATCATCTTCTGCGCATTTCCTAAGAGCAAATTGGTGCAGTTCGGTGATTATGTTGATTCAAAGAGATGCACCCCCGTTCTAAAGCATACCATATCTTGGCTGATGTCACCACCAGGCCATCAAAGGAACCTCAGCAGATCTGTATCTTCCACTGGTACTTTAACCTGATGAAATATTGACTCAGTATCTCCCATGGTCACCACAGGTTCCTTTCTAAATATGGTTATGACTCCTATCAGTGAGCTAATAAGATCTGTGATATCCAAAAAGAAGGAGAATCCTATCTGCAGGCTGAGAATAAATGGGGAAGACATAAAACAAGTAAAGAACTTTTGCTACTTAGGAAGCTGGGTGACATCAGATGGCAGGTGCGACTTGGACATCAGAAGGAGAATAGGGATGGCAAAAGACACCTTTACGAGAATGAAGAGTATACTGACCAATACTAAACTAGGCATGACAACCCAGCTCAGAGTGTTACGTTTATCCAGTGATGTTATATGGTTCAGAATGTTGGACAATATCTAGTAACATGAGGAAACGAAGCAGAGATGTGGTTTTTGAGGAGGATGTAAAGAATATCATGGACGAAACGAATATCTAACGAGGATGTCATGAACAGAGCAAACACAATAAGAGAAATAATGTATGAGATCATGAAAAGACAATGTAACTTCATTGGACATGTGATTAGGAAAGAGGTGTTAGAATGCACAGTAATTATGGGAAAGATTGAAGGGAAGAAAGCAAGAGGAAGACAAAGACAAATGATGATGGAGACAGCAGCCAGAGAATTGGAAATGAATACCAATGAATTGATCCACTGGACCCGAAACAGGAGTGTGTGGGCCATGGCAGTCAAAACTCAAACTGGGCACGGCACCTGATGATGATGATGATGAGTAAGATCTGATCCCTGTAAAAGCTGAGCATTAATTGATATTCAGTGAAATGTCGCTCCACAGTCAAACACAACACAAAGTTCCCCTTTTCTGGAGTGGTGAGCACCATGATGTGGAATATACCAAACGTTCCCATCACTGCGTTCCAGATCTTCTGCTGGCACTCCTTTGGTGTACCCTTGGAGCACGGAGATTTGACGCACTGTCGCTCGGGTTTATGGCATCCTGTGGGTCCTACCATGCCCCAATAACATGACAGATTACCCATAATAAACGTGCAACGCAAATACAATACAGACAAACCGAAAGTAGATCCCTGGTTCCTACACCTGAGATTCATTTTCTTGCAGGTATACTCAATAATTCCATTAACAATAATGGAATCAATGAAAGAAGCACCAACAGGATGGGCTAACAACCAGTGTCAAGAGACGCCGAACTGTGCAAGTACAAAACTAAATAATAATAATAAACATTGAGAACATAAGATGAAAAGTCCTTGAAAGTGAGTCCATAGAACAGCTCAGTGATGGGACAATTGAAGCTGAGTGAAGTTATCCCCTCTGGTTCAAGAGCCTGATGGTTGAGGGGCAGTAACTGTTCTCGAACCTGACAGTGTGAGTCCTGAGGCTCCTGTACCTGCTTCCCAATGGCAGTAGTGAGAAGAAAGCTGGGCGATGGCTGTCCCTGATGATGGACGCTGATTTGCTACAACAATGCTCCATATAGATGTGCTCAGTGGTAGGGGTGGTTTACCCATGACGGACTGGGCTGTATCCACTACTTTTTGTCGGGTTTTCCATTCAAGGGGATTGGTGTTTCCATACCAGGCTGTGGTGCAACCAGTCAATATATTCTCCACTACACACCTATAGAAGTTTGTCAGAATGTTCGGTATCATACCGAATCTTCACAAACTCCTAAGGAAGCAGAGGTGCTGCTCTGCTTTCGTTATAATTGCACTTAAGTGCCGGCCCCAAGACAGGTCCTCTGAAGTGACAACACCGAGGAATTTAAAGTTACTGACCCTCTCCACCTCTGATCCCCTGATGAGGATTGGCTCATGGACCTCCGGTTTCCTCCTCCTGAGGTCAATAATCCGCCCTTTGGTCTTGCTGATGTTGAGTGAGCAGACCCCGTTGGTTATTGTTGTGTCATCATTCAACCAAATTTTCAATCTTCCTCCTGTATGCTGATTCATCGCCAGCTTTGATTCGGCCAATGGCTGGTGTCATCAGCAAACTTGAATATGGCATTGGAGCTGTGCTTAACCACACGGTCATAGGTGTAAAGCAAGTAGAGCAGGGGGCTAAGCACACAGTCCTGTGGTGCTCCTGTACTGATGGAGATTATGGAGGAGATGCTGCTGCCAACCAGAATGACTGAGATCTTTTAAATGAAGGGTATAATTAGCCACAGCACAACAAAGAAAGTCTTTCACATTTCATAAACTTTGTCTAGCTGTGTCCAATTTCAGCTGCGTGGCAACAAAGGCTATGTGCGTGGGAGCATTTAGTTACGGTGCGGCCACGCACCCTCACAGCTTTAGAGGGAACAGTGGATGATGCTGTGTGTCTGTGATGCATAGGGCAATAAACTCAACTTTGACTTTAAAACGTGGACAATTCTTCTCCCATTCCGACCTCTCCCCGTAGAAGCTGCTCAACCCATATTGATTTTCTCCAGCAGATTGTTTGTTGCTACAGATTCTGGCATCTGGAGTCTCCCTGTGTCCCCACTTCACTTATTCTCCTCATGTTCCCATCAATTCCCTGCAAGTTCTGGACGCAATTTATAGCGGCCAAGTTAAGCCACCAACCCACTCGACTTTGAGGTGTGGGAGGAAACAGGAGCACCCGGAGGAAACCCACATGGTACACAAGGAGAGCCTGCAAACTCCACATAGAAATCACCTGAGGTCAGGATTGAACCCTGGTCTCTGGCATTGTGAAGGCAACAGCTCCACTAACAGTGCTAAGAAACTCAGTCACTGACACTTACCCAGAGTAAGTTCCAACAGAAATTCAACAAATCTAATTGAACGCTTGGCCATTCAGCAGTAAATATGGAACTTTGTGAGGTAATATTGTGCAGAGATAATCTGCTTTTCATTACAGAACAGTACAGGCCCTTCAGCCCACAATGTTGTGCTGACCAAACCCACTCGAATATCAATTTACCCCCTTCCCTCCTACACAGCCCTCCATTTTTCAATCATCTGTGTGCCTCTCTAAGAGTTTCTTAAAGACCATATTGGTTCTTCCTCAACCACCACCACTGTTCCTTCTAAGCTGCGCGGGTGCACAGCCGCACAGTAACTGAAACGCTCCCATGCACATAGCCTTTGTTGCCATGCAGCTGGGATAGAGACAGACGAGAAAAAGGTCATGAAGCGTGAACGATTTTCTTTGCTGTACTTTATTTCATTATATCCTTTAATTAATACATAAGTGATTTTTCAGTTTTCATTTTAAATATTCATAGCACGCATATTACAAAAAAAAACATTTAAAGTGCCACACGGTTTTCAGGCCATGTAAAAATTTCCTGCTCAGAGCAATACAGCTCAACACAGCTGTAAAGAATATAATGAGAGGGTACGTTGGTACCCTTGACAGGGTGTTCCATACATCAATCACTATTTGTGTTAAAAAAAATTGCCTCTAGCACTCTCCCCCCCCCCCGTACTTTCCTTCAATGATCTTAAAATGATGCCTCCCTCATGTTTGCCTTTTTCCTCTAGGAAAAAAGTATCTGGTTGTCCACTCTAATTATCCCTCTTATCTTGTACACCTCTGTCAAGTCACCTGTCATCCTCCTTCCGTAAGATAGAGGAGTAGAATTATAGGACATCAAAGAGAAAAGTTTCTCAGACCTACCTCGTCAAAAAGCATCTAGGAACCTTTCGAGAAACTCTTTGAGCGAACAGGTGTTTGTCGCACCCGTGGCGGCCACGGGGAGGCGCTGCTGAGCCTCTCAGCTCCATTACAGACCGAAAGTGACGATTCTGTGTGCAATTGAGGAATGCGGAAAAACAGCTCCTAGCAGTTTTTTTTTTTGCTTCTCACCTCGCCTGCTTCTTCCGAAAATCTGCTTTTCATTAATGCACACCATTTTGTTTTTCTTCTTCTTTGCAAAGAACCGAACAGAGAGAGAGAGAGAGAGAGAAAATAAGTAGCCGTTCTTGGATTGCCGAGACTGGAAACCCGCGGAGCGGTTTAAAATCAAGCGACGAGGAATCGGAGTTTACCGGAGTTTTCAGAGCCGGTGCTTGAAGTGCCCTCGCTGGATTCAACCACTGCATATCAGCCGCTTCTGCGATTTACACTAGGAGGACAAGTAATGTCAGCCGAGAAGGAGAGGATTTTCAGAGCGTTGAAGGAGATGGTACAGAGACCCGGGAATGGGGTCTGCGCCGACTGTGGGTTGCCAGGTAATGGTACAACTTTTCACTTACGCGGGAGAGGGTCTGTGAGATGTTTTTTTGGGGTGGGACTGAGTGTCAGCTCTACCTCGAGGGCACAGATCTCCAGCCAGGCACCCACCGTGGCGTGAGAGGAGAGGCGCGGTCTTTAACTCCTTTCTGATTGCGAGTGTTCCCGCGGTATCTAAAGGAAGCGTGCAATATCTTGATCGCTTTGTTGGAGTTTACTGTGCATACAGTGGCAGTCTGGATAAGCACATGGATGGGAGGGGTGTGGGAAATGCTCCTGCTGTGGCAGAATAGTTCGGCACGGGCTAGATGGGCCGAAGGGCTGCTTCGGTGGCGTAGCAGGAGTGACACTAAAAGTACAGTACAACTGTAACTCATAATTGGACGGATGAAGTGCTTGAACGGCCTAGATAGTGTGGACGTGGTGAGGATGTTTCCTATAGTGGAGAAGTCTATAACCAGAGGACCGAGCCTCCGAATGGAAGATTATCACTCTAGAACGGAGATGGGAGGAATTTCTTGAGCCAGGAGGAGGTGAATCTGTGGCTTTCATTGTCACAGACGGCTGTGCTGCGGAGGCCAAGTCGTTGGGTATATTTAAGCAGAGATTGATAGGTTCTTGATTCGTAAGGGCATTAAAGGTTACGGGGAGAAGGCGAGAGAATGGGGTTGAGAGGGATAATAAATCAGCCATGATTGAATGGCGGAGCAGACTGCACGGGCTCCTGTGTTTTATCGTCTTAACTTTAATCTATCTCTCTCTCTCTCTCTCTCTCTCTCTCTCTCTCTCTCTCTCTCTCTCTCTCTCTCTCTCTCTCTCTCTCTCTCTCTCTCTCTCTCTCTCTCTCTCTCTCTCTCTCTCTCTCTCTCTCTCTCTCTCTCTCTCTCTCTCTCTCTCTCTCTCTCTCTCTCTCTCTCTCTCTCTCTCTCTCTCTCTCTCTCTCTCTCTCTCTCTCTCTCTCTCTCTCTCTCTCTCTCTCTCTCTCTCTCTCTCTCTCTCTCTCTCTCTCTCTCTCTCTCTCTCTCTCTCTCCTCTCAAGTTGGCACTAGTTCAATGGAAACTTTATTAGAAAGCTATTCCGCCACAGTACCTTTCACTCCGAGGGTCGAGGCTGAGGATTTCCTTTAGGACATCCCAAAGCTCCTTGGCAGCAATTGAAACGTTTCTTTTATGAAAGTTGTGCCGGAGGAGACTTGAGGGAAGTTGCGCACATCAGACTCCCACAATCCATTGTTTTGTATTACGAACCAGGGATTTATATATTGGTGAATCTCTTCAGGTGGGATCTTTGCGGTATTTTCAGGTTCAGGTTTAAGTTATCACATGTACATGGAAACATAGTGAAATGTGTCATTTGCGTTAACAATCAACACACACGAGGGTGCGCCGGGGGGCAGCCCGCAAGTCTCGCCACACATTCCAGCGCCACGGGGCATGGCGAAACGGGGTACATTAAGGTAGTGCACAATAAAACAAGCCCCATTCCTCCTTCCAACCCACGCGCATACACAGTCCCCTAACCCAGGGGCAGGCTGTGTTCTTCAGCCCCCGCTGGGGTCTACATCAAACCAAGAGGGCAGGGGAAGCTGTATTCTAACATCTCATCTGAGAGCCATCTCATTGTTACACCGGGGCATCAACATCAGCCCAGATATTTACGCCTAAGCCTCTGGGCATTGATTTGAAACTAAAATGCAATGACTTAGAATTGGGAGATGCTGGCAGCTTATTCACACCAAGTACTTTGTGTCTCCGATTCATTGTAAGCAATAAGATCAGAAATGGGCCACTTGGCCCCATAAGCCTGCACTGCCAGTCAGCATGATCGTGACTGGTGCTCACTGGTGGAGAAATTTAAGGGCTTGGTGCAGACCGCGCGCTGCCTGTGTCAGGCGTTGGAGTCGGTGCACAAAGGCAGAGGGCAGTCTAACAGCAGCCGATTGTCTTGGTCATTTTTCTTGTGATCACAAGACCCCGTTGGTGCGGAAAGCTGGAAGCCTGAGTCACTGACTTGGTGGCGGACGGCGGGGGAGCTGCGTGGCGTCGGTTGTAGCGAGGACTGGGCCTCAAGCCGCAGTGTCGCCTGTTTACAGCTGCCCAGGAGAGACGCTTCGGGGTCGCTGCACTCCACCGGGGGCGCTGTGCCGCAGCATCCAAACTGGTGTCGGTGCTGCCCCCCGGTGTTTGCTCTGCAAAATACAGGCTGGATTGTGTTCGACTGCAGACTGCTGCAATATTCGTGCACTCAGGAACTTGGACTATATATTTGTTGTGACTGTATTTTAATGATATCTTTTTATGTGCTGTATGTGACTGTTGGCACTGTGTTGTGCACCTTGGCCTCAGAGTAACACTCTTTTGTTTGGCTGTATTCATGTGCGGTTGAATGACAATTGAACCTGAATTTGTTCTGAGAGGGTGTCTCCTGGTTCTAGACTAATCGGGGGGGGCGGGGGGGGGAATGTCCTCCCGATATCTGCTCATTTTGTGCAGCTTTGGTCATCATATTCCAGGAAAAATGTCATTAAGCTAGAGAGAGTGCAGAGAAGATGTAAAGAACAAGAAAATTTAGTTTTATTAGTCACATATACATCAAAATGCCCAGTGAAGTGTATCGTTTGCGCCAATGACCAGCACAGTCCACGGATGTGCTGGGGGCAGCCCGCGAGTGTCGCCATGCTTCTGGTGCCAACATAACGTGCCCACGCAACTTACTAGCCCCGACCAACCAGTACGTCTTAGGAATATGGGAGGAAACCCACACGATCACAGGGAGAGCGTACAAACTCCTTACAGGCTGTGGTGGGAACTGAACTCTGACTGGTGCTCTAAGGTGTAATACTAGCCGCAATGTTACAGTGCCACCCCTTTATGAGGGCGCTGCCAGGTCTCGAGGGCCTTGAGCTACAGGGAGAGGTTGGGTGGGCGAGGACTTTATTCCTTGGTATGTAGGAGATTGTGAAGTGACATGACAGAGGCATATAAAATCATGGGGGGTGTGGTTATTGATAAGGGGAATGCGCACAGTCTTCCCCACCCCCCAAGGTTGAGAAGTAAAAAACTAGAGGGCATAGGTTTGAGGTGAAGAGTGAAAGATTTGAAAAGGCCTGAGGGCCAACTTCTTCACACAGAGGCTGTTGCTGGAGAAAGTGCTTCAGGCTGGTATAATGACAACATTTAAAAGATATTTGGGTAAGTGCATTGATAAGCTGGATTTGGAGGTAAATGGGCCAAACGTGAACAAATGGGACTAGCTTGGTGGGCACCATGGACACCATGGTCAGCATGGAAGAGATGGGCCGAAAAGCCTTTTTCTGTACTGTATTACCCTGTAACTCTAAACACAAGAGACTCTGCAGAGGCTGGAAATATTGAGGAATGCACAGAACACTGGGGACTCAGCAAGTCACACGGCATCTATGGAGGGGAATAACTAGACAATGCTTTGGACCAAGACCCTTCATCTGGATGAGGTGGCCACTGGTTATAGTTCATTAGGAGTTTGAGGAGATTTGGTATGTCACCAAAGACTCCAGCAAATTTCTACATGGAGAGCATTCTAACCATTCTCTGTAAACTCTAGAGACTGTTGTGCGTGAAAATCCCAGGAGATCAGTAGTTTCTGAGATACTCAAACCACCACGTCTGGCACCAACGATCATTCCACCATCAAAGTTACTTAGACCACATTTCTTCCCCATGATGGTGTTTGGTCTGAACAACAACTGAACCTCTGGACCATGTCTGCATGCTTTTACCCGTGGTCCCCAACCTCCAGGCCGCGAAGCATGCAGTGGTGCAGTGGTAGCCAGGACGCACCCAGCACGTCATTAAGAGAAAAGCCAAAATAAACAAGCTAATTAATTACGTGTTCTAACTAGTTGTATCACCCTCTAGTATGCACAAGATCATGAACAAAAACCTCAGGAAGTTGTAAACTCAGCCAGCTCCATCATGGGGAAAAAAGCCTCCCCACCATCAAGGTCATCTTCAAAGGGCAATGCCTCAAAAAGACGGCATCCAAAATTAAAGACCGCCACCACATGCCCTCTTCTTGATACTACCGTCAGGGAGGAGGTACAGGAGCCAAAAGTCACGCACTCAATGTCTTAAGAGCAACTTCTCCCTTCCGCTATCAGATTTCTGAATGGACAATAAACCCATGAACTATTTTTGGTCTCTTTTTGCACTACGTTTAATTTATATTATAATTATCATTATAATTATATGTTTCTTAATATAATTTATAATATATTTTATGTATTCCACTGCACTGCTGCCGCAAAACAATAAATTTAATGCTATTCTGCATGTCGGTGATAATGAACCTGATCTGATTCTGAGCACAGTTGGAACAGCAGGGAGATGTTTGGCTTCAGACTTGTATCGCCCACTGTTCTCTCAACCCCAGGTTCGGCACTCCACCCTTCTGAGCGTCGGTCCCAGGAACTCGTGCTGCTCGGGGTGCAGGAAGAAGTAACTTCCATCTCAAAGTTCAAAGTAAATTTATTATCGGAGTACGTGAGATTAATTTCCACCTGAGATTCACTTTCCCGGAGGCATTCACAGTGGAACAAAAAATACGCTAGATTCAATGAAAGATTACACATAAAAAAGACTAACAAACAGCCAACGTGCAAAAGACAAACTGTGCAAATACAAAAAAATGTTACTACTACTAATAGTAAATAAATATTACGAGAACATGAGTTGTAGAGTCCCTGAAAGTGAGTTGTGGAGTAAGTCCTTTGTTGAGGTGAGTGAAGTTATCCACGCTGGTTCAGGAGCCTGATGCTTGAGGGGTAATATCTATTCCTGAACCTGGCTGTGCAGGATCGAAGGCTCCTACCCTTGCCTGATGGTAGCAGTGAGAAGAGGGCATGGTCTGGATGGTGGGGGTGTTTGATGATGGATGCTATTTTCCTGTGGAAGCATTCCTTGTAGATGTGCTCAATGATGGGGATGGATTCTCCTGTGATGGACCACACTGTATCCACCACTTTTTTATAAGCCTTTCTGGTCAAAGAACACTGAGGCTGTCTACAAGAAGGGTCAGAGCCGTCTCTATTTGCTGAGGAGACTGAGGTCCTTTAACATCTGCCGGACGATGCTGAGGATGTTCTACGAGTCTGTGGTGGCCAGTGCTATCATGTTTGCTGTTGTGTGCTGGGGCAGCAGACACCAACAGAATCAACAAACTCATTTGTAAGGCCAGTGATGTTGTGGGGATGGAACTGGACTCTCTGACGGTGGTGTCTGAAAAGAGGATGCTGTCTAAGTTGCATGCCATCTTGGACAATGTCTCCCATCCACTACATAATGTACTGGTTGGGCACAGGAGTACATTCAGCCAGAGACTCATTCCACCGAGATGCAGCACAGAGCATCATAGGAAGTCATTCCTGCCTGTGGCCATCAAACTTTACAACTCCTCCCTTGGAGGGTCAGACACCCTGAGCCAAGAGGCTGGTCCTGGACTTTTTTCCTGGCATAATTTACAGATTACTATTTAACTATTTATGGTTTTATTACTATTTATTATTTATGGTGCAACTGTAAAGAACCAATTTCCCCCGGGATCAATACAGTATGACTAACTAACTAACTAATTTCCTGGGCATTGGTGTTTCCATACCAGGCCATGATACAACCAGTCAGGACACTCTCCACTGTGCATCTATCGAAGTTGGTCAAAGTTTTCGTTGACATGCCGAAACTTATAAGAAAGTAGTGGTGCTGTCGTACCTTCTTTGAAATGGCACTTCCATGCTGGACCTAGGAAAGATCCTCTAAAATAACAACAAAAAGATTAAAGTTACTGATCCTCTCCTATTCCTTTTGTTCTTCAATGAGACAGTCCCAAGTTGATAGTCCTGGTCAAGTCTGACCCAATCCATCCTCATCCCCTTATAGCTGCTTCTATTGAGATAATTAGATCCAGAGAAGGTGGAATAGGTTGCTCCTGACAGCTAATACAAACGCCCCATCCCCTTGGGCCTCAGTGACCAAGTGCTGTCATTTAGATACGTATCTATCTTCGCCCGGTCCTCTCATTATTTCTTATTGCTGTGGTAGCAGCCATCCTATTAGGTCCTCAGATGCCAGAGGAGATGTCTTGGAGTAAACCTATTATTTTTTTTTATCCCTCTACAAACAGGTGGCCTCTTCCCAATTAATTAGGTCTCGGGGACCTTGGGTCTTCGTAGTCCAAGTAAACTTCCCAACTCATCTTTGTCAGTTCAGGAAACAAAGGGCAAGTTACAATTGGCAGCAACCAGAACTCTAATCTCAAACAGTTCTGGTTGCAGCCTGTATTATATTGATTGTATAGAGTTTTAAATGAAACCAATGGTTCCTCAAGGCAATTCCTGGCTCCGAGAGAAAAAAAAATTCCTGGGGATCAATCAGATTCACTCATTTCATAAATCAGTTACATTTTATTTATGTGTACAAGGAACTTCACAGATCATTAACCATCCTTGCGTATGTCATCTTCTCAAAGTGGAAATACTGTCCCTCTTCTGGGATGGTTGCTTCTGACTGATTAACAACCACACCTCACTTGCTTAAAATGGTGATGCTCCTCCTCCTGTTTCTGAGTCATATAATTCGGGGTTCAGGACCCATCCCAGAGCATATAATCCCTTAACTTTAATTCCCTTGGCACTATCGTATCAGAAGACCTGTTCTGGGAGGCACAAAAGTCCCTCTACTGTCTTAAAGGTTTGCACAGATTTGGCATGTCATCTAAAACTTTGACAAACTTCTACAGATGCACAGTGGAGAGTGTCCTGACTGGTTGGACCATGGCCTGGTAAGAAAGGACCAGTGGCCCTGAATGGGAAAGCCCACAAAAAAGTGGTGAATGCAACCCACTACGTCACAGGGAAAGCCCTCCCCTGCATTGAGCACATCTACAAGGAGCAATGCCACAAGGAAGCAGCATCCATCACCAAGGACCCTACCGTCCAGGCGATGCTGTCATCCCACTGCTGCATTCAGAAGGGAGGTACAGGAGTTTCAGGAACAGTTACTACCCTTCAACCATCAGGTACCTGAACCCATGCAGATAACTTCACTCAGCTCAGCTCTGATCGATTCCAGAACCTATGGACTCACTTTCAAGGACTCTACATCTCATGTTCTCAGTATTATTTATTTACTTACTTTCTTATTGACACGATTTCTCTTCTTTTGCGCATTGGCTGTTTGTCAGTCTTTGTGTGTAGTTTTCCCATTGATTTGATTGTTCTTCGCTGTCCTCTTCTGAATGTCTAAAAGAAAATGAATCTCAAGGTAGTATCTGGTGACGTATACGGTACGTGTTTTGATAATAAATTTTACCTTGATGCTAAAATCTGTGCTGATGTGGATACCTGTGTGTAGCTCCGAGACATTGTCTGGGCATGACAATAAGCTGCAGATCCTTCTAGATGTAAAATTAGATTAGGTGAGATTAGATTATGAGGACACGCAGTCCTCTTTTATTGTCACTTAATAATGCATGCATTAAGAAATGATACAATGTTTCTCCAGAATGATATCACAGAAACACAGGATAAACCGACTGAAAAACTGATGAAAACCACATAATTATAACATATAGTTACAACAGTGCAAAGCAATACCGTAATTTGATAAAGAACAGGACATGGCACGGTAAAAAGTCTCAAAGTCTCTCGAAAGTCCCATCATCTCACGCAGACGGTGAACCTCCAGCGCCGCCAACTTGCCAATGCAGCATCCTGGAAGCATCCGACCACAGTCCGACTCCGAGTCCGTCTGAAAAACTTCGAGCCTCCGACCAGCTCTCTGACACCGAGCACCGAGCACCATCTCTGCCGAGCGCTTTGACCCCGGCCCCGGCAACAGGCAACAGGCAACAGGCAAAGCCGAGGATTCGGGGCCTTCGTCTCCGGAGATTCTCGATCGCACAGTAGCAGCGGCAGCGAAGCGGGCATTTCAGAAGTTTCTCCAGATGTTCCTCTGCGCTTCTTATGGCTGTCTCCATCAAATCCGGATTGTGCACGGCCCCCTAGTTAACACATTATGATATCATTCGGAACGACTGCGCGCGCTGCGTCCCGCTGCCATCTTCTCCTCCCTTTCACCTGCTCTGAAGGACTCATTCTGAAACTAGAATCAGAATCAGATATATTATCTCTGAGTTAAATGACATGAAACTTCTTCCCCTGCAGCAGCAGGACAGAGCAATGGCATAAAATTACTATAAATTACAAAAATAAAAGTGAGATAGACACTACCTCATCATTCCTTTTTTGGCCTTGTGCTTTGATTCTTGGTAGGGTCACCCATGCCAACCAGGTCAAAGGGTAGAGGCCAGACTAAGAGTGGTCTGCCGGTCCTCCAGGGTCGGGGGTTCAGCTCAGGGCTAGCAGCCCTGACTAGTCAGAAACAGCAGTGAAGAATCCTCCTATACAGGCAAAGAAGAAGGACCTTCATTGCTGCCCTAAACGCTACTGGCGTAACAGGCAACAAGTAAGTAAGTGTTAGTGTCGAAGAGACTTCCGGTGGTGCGTCTGGTAGATCAGCGGCTGATGATCCGGGTTCAATCCGGACCTCAGGTACAGAGTGCGTGGTGTTTGAGTGTTCACTCTGAGGCTGCCTGAGTTTCCCCCTGGTGCTCTTGATTTCCTCCCACATCCCAACATTGTTAGGATAAATTGCCCCCAGTGTAAGGAAGGGGGGCATTAGAATTTGTCAGGCGGAGTTCAAAGTTCAAAGTACATAGATGTCACCATATCCAACCCTGAGATTAATTTTCCTGTGGGCATACTCAGCAAATCTATAGAATAGTAACTGTAAACAGGATCAATGAAAGGCCGCCCACCTACACCATTCAACCGGAGTGCAGAAGACAACAAACTCTGCAAATTCAACAAGAAGCCAATAATAATAAATAGATAAGCAATAAATATTGAGAGCATGAGTTGAAAAGTAGTCCTTCAGGCAATCGAGAGATCTGTAGATCATTGAGTTGATTTAAAAGTACATTGCTTCGGGGGAAGTTTCATGCTGCAGATTCCTGAGCATAATTTGAAAGAGGTGTATTTAAAACGATATCTGGACTATTGTCTACAGCTCACAAAACGTCGCTGTTGATCACTGACGCCATCTTGTCTCGTACCTGTTGGTGAGAATGTGGGGAGAGTATAATAACGTTAATGTAGGACAAGTTGTAGGGTAATGTAATGGGTGACAGGTGATATATATTGTTCACAATAGAAACTGTCCTTCATAATACAGTCCATCCACCTACACCAGGAGCGAGGTTTGATCAGCCTAAGCACTAGGCCGATTGTGAATGGGCGGGCATGGGCCGGAACGTGGCAGTGGGCTGCGGGCCCAGAGTATGTCGAACTGACTGGGCCCGGCTCCTAGTACGGGAAACGACCCGAGGTTTGGACGATTTAAACGCCAGGCCAGATGGATTGAAAAGGCAGCGTGTCAGGACCGGAAGGGCGGTGGGGGGGAGGGTCAGCTCTGCTCGCCACTCAGCCACGTTTGCTCCGCTCTCCGCGGCACTGAGGCCCAGGCGGTGAGCCCCCTCTGGGTTTGGGGTCTGCAAGCTCCGCGACCTTTTGCACGGCCGTGTGATGAACTGAGGCTGAGGCTCTGGGCCTGGTCCGGCTGCTCTGAGCTTCACTTTGGGGGACTCACTTCCGTTCTGAAAGCTGTTGCTTGCACGGCCTGTGTTATTTTTCTCTCTTTCTCTCTGCGCGTTTGGTGTTTGTCGTTTTTACTTAATGGGTTCCTGCAGGTTTCTTGTTTTATAGCTGCCTTTAAGGAGATAAATCTCAAGGTTGCATAATTTATACATACTTTGACAATAAATTTACTTTGAACTTTTGAACTTTAATTCACAGACACCGTCATTCAGTTGTTGTGTTCACTTTAGGAGGCAGTGTCTGACATAACGATGTCAGTGTAAAGCGACTGCCTTTGGTTGGCTCATAATGGAAATGAAGGGCTGCAGCTTTTATTAAGCACATTAAAACGACTCTTGGGTGTTTTATTCACAAGATCCTACATAGCGTGGAAGGCAGCTTGTTGGTCATCGTGGACGAGGTTGGCTCCCATGCTGTGTGTCCACGAATTATCAGTGACATCGAGCAAGACGTTTGACCGGTCCAGCTAGCTGCTGTCGGAGGAAAATGCAGGCATTTTGGGATCCACATTAGCAGAATTGAGGCTGTGGGCTTGTTTTGAGGAACTTTGAGGTCCATATTCAATGAGTTCCTGGATCCCGGTTACTTTTTGTTTTGCTGGTTTTGAGCGGTTTGATCGGGGCGATCGATGCAGACCAGGGTGCTTCGGCAAAGAATGGCCCTGTGTCTTGCATTGGCTCGCGGTGCAGCGCTGAACAGAACTAAACTGAGTACTTCTGGTTTGACGTTTGATACTCTACGTGCAGTTTGCTCGCCTTTTGTTTCGCACAACTTGTTTTTCTTTTCACGCTTTGGACGTTGGATGTTTTCTTGAACGGGTTGATTGGTGTTTGTTTTGTGGACGCCTGCCAAAGGATGAATCTCAGAGTTGCACACACCTTGATAACAAATGTACTTTGAACTTTGAACTTCAAAGAAAAGGCAACAAAGACAGAAAATGATGGAAGCACATGGTAGTATCGAGTCGAAGACATCGGTCCAGTTCTGATAAAAGGTCAACCACCTGATACATTCACACCGTCTCTTTCCCCACAGCTGCCTCCTGACCTGCTGAGCATTTCTGATTTTTATTTAGGACCTGTAGCATTGCTGGTTTCTCCTCTCGCTTTCCAAACGAGGGCAGGGTCTCGAGGGGGCTGCCGAACATTTCTGCGGATGAGCAGCTCAACGGCCAGTTGGACAGGAGGCGACGATCCCCGGATCACCACCCCGTGGTGGTGGAGTGGCTTGTGCGTTCCTGAGAGACCCTGAGGGCAAAGCTGTCTGGAGCTTGACTCCTGGTCGGGTCAGCCGTGATGTTGAGGTCAAAGGAGAGGTTCCTAACAAAGAGCGATCCAACCAAGATCTCAACAGTGGGGCTGGAGGAAGACGAAGACACATCACGATGGCAATGAAGGTGGAGGGAGGCTTCTGCAGTGAAGGGTCCCCAGTTGTCCTGCATTCCATGTCACCGGACCCAGATACTGACCAGTCATGGACTGTGTGGTGGCTCCCTATGCATCAGCATCCCCCCCCCCCCAATGTTAATCAAAATCACACATATGCATTCTCCTTTTAGGGAATCTTAGGGAATCCACTGTTGGGAGAACATCATACTCTACTTGGGAGATTGCATTGCTACTGCTACTGTAGAACATATATAGAATAGTACAGCACAGTACAGGCCCTTCAGCCCACGTTGTTGTGCCGACCCTCAAACCCTGCCTCCCATATAACCACTCACCTTAAATTCCTCCATATACCTGTCTAGTAGTCTCTTAAATTTCACTAGTGTATCTGTCTCCACCATTGACTCAGGCAGTGCATTCCACGCACCAACCACTCTCTGAGTACGAAACCTTCCTCTAATTAATCTTCCTCTAACCTTCCCCTTGGGGTGGAGAAACATTGTACTCCATCTGTGTAGCCTCCATCCTGAAGGCATGAATATCGATTTCTCGGTTTTTTTCCCCCGTCCCACTTCCCTCATCTTCTGTTCCTCATTCTGGCCTCTAACATCTTCTCCTCACCTGCCTATCACTTCTCCCTGGTACCACCCCCCCCTTCCCTTTCTCCGATAGTCCATTCTTCTCTCCTGTGACGTTCCTTCTTCTCCAGCCCTTTACCTTTCCCACCCGCTTGGCTTCACCTATCACCTTCCAGCTAGTCCTCCTTCCCCTCTCCCCACCTTTTTATTCTGGCATCTTCCCCCTCCCTTTTCAGTCCTGAAGAAGGGTCCCGACCGGAAACGTGGGCTGTTTATTCAGTTCCATAGATGCTGCCAGACCTGTTGAGTTCCTGCAGCATT
This sequence comes from Mobula hypostoma, assembly GCF_963921235.1. NCBI lineage: Eukaryota > Metazoa > Chordata > Chondrichthyes > Myliobatiformes > Myliobatidae > Mobula > Mobula hypostoma. Next base: position 109,130,042 of record NC_086107.1, read on the forward strand.
TTGTGTCTGTTACTCTAGAAAGGACAGCTCAGTAAGGCACCTTGTACATCTCAGAAGCACTTAAACAAACACATCTTTTTTTAGTGGTGTGCATTAATAGTGATAGAGGGCTGAGTTGAAAATAACTTCTGACTCTGTTGTTGAGGTTGTAGATGAATGCACCAAGTGATAAACTGACACTAAGCTGTTAAATTTAAGTGCAAGACAAAAAGCAGTTGTATTGTGCAGTAGTTCACAGGATGTAGATATTGCAGGCAAAGGCAGTACTTAAAGGACGTTCCTTCTAGCCTCGCATTAGAAATTCCCCTCCTTCACCTGGTTCCATCCCAAACATTTTAACCACCAGATCACCTCCCCTCCTCAATTCCCTCTGTCTCTTGAATCCCCAATACACTGAGCAACAAAAATTTTCCTTCCTGAATACTTTTGGGTGTATCTTACAGATTTGGAGCTGTTGATCATGAAAATCACCATGAAATTTCCCTATCACACACCTTTTTATTTTAATCACCCATATTTGTTATTTCAGTTCATAAGTCAAGTCGGAATAATTGATGCCAAGATTGAGGAAGGCACTTTCGTTGGTCCACAAATCAAATAGGTCACCAATAACAGGCGACTCGAAAAACTTATAGTGAGACTGGAGAAAATTGCATGGAAGTCACTCAAGAATATTTCTGAAAATTTTCTTAGCAACTACAGAGTACTAATCTACGTGCAGCTGGTTGACAACACACCTCTGACTATCACCCACCTGACTTAGCCTCTAAAATCCACCCCTCGCCTTTCCCCACCGATCTGTCTCTGCCCATCACCCTTCACTCCTCCTTTCACCACCTATCACCTACTGGCCCGTTCCAGACCCCTCCCTCTCCCCTCCTCTCTTAGAACATAGATCACAGAACAGTTCAGCACAGGAACAGGCCCTTCATCCCACAATGTTGTGCGAAACCAATTAAATTAGTAACTAAATGGCCAACTAAACTAATCCCTTCCGTCTACACAATGTCCATTTACCTCACATTTATGTGTCCATGTTAAAGGCTATCTTCCCACTCTTAAGTCCTGACCTTTCCCCCAACAAACCACCCACACACACACACAGATTCTTCTCCACCTGCTGAGGTCCTTCAACAGTTTGTAGGTTTTTTTCTTGGCCTCAATCACGTTAAGGTCCTCCCCAGTTCTGTTCTGGTGAACTCCTCATTAGCCACGCCGTTCATAGGTCCATAAAGCGGAGGTGGACCAATTCCCATCTGGCAGAAGATGTCTGCAGCCGGGAATCCCATCCCATCAGCCTCCCAAAGCTACAACGGTACATAAGGGCTGAGCATGCATTCAGTGTCCACTTTATCATGTACCTAATAAAGTGGCCACAGATTGTACGTTCATGGTCTTCTGCTGCTGTAGCCCATCCATTTCAAGGTTTGACGTGTTGTGCGTTCAGAGATGCTCTTCTACGCACCACTATTGTGTAGTTGTTTGAGTTACTGTCGCCTTCCTGTCAGCTTGAACCAGTCTGGCCATTCTCCTCTGACCTCTCTCATTAACAAGGCATTTTCACCCACAGAACTGCGGCTCACGGATGCTTTTTTGTTTCTCGCACCATTCTCTGTAAACTCTCGAGACATTTGTGTGTGAAAATCCCAGAAGATCAGCAGTTTCTGAGATACTCAAACCACTCCGTCTGGCACTAACCATCATTCCACAATCCAAGTCACTCAGATCACATTTCTTTTGCCATTGCAGACATCCCACCTCTCCCGGAAGTTCCGGGAGTCTCCCGCATAGTAATAGTGGCTCCCCGATGCCCGCAAGTTATATACGATATCACGGAAATCAATTTTTTTGAGAGAGAGCGAGAGAGCGCGAGAGGGAAAGCAAAAGAGAAAGTGCGAGAGCGACCACGAGAGAGTGAGAGATCGCGCCATGGCAGAGTGTTCCAAAAAAAGAAAATAATAAACCTACGTCATCCCAGACTACACTAAAGTGTACCCCTGCCTAATAGGGGTCAAAAATAATGACAGTGTTGCTCGCTGCACTGTTTGCAACAGTGACTTTTCTATTGCCCATGGTGGGTTAAGACTGTAAAAGACATGCTGAGGTGAGTTTAACAGGTGTCATTCGTTCATTAGCATAGCTAACGTTATTTAAACTAGCTGGCTGGCTGCTAAGGAGCTACTCTATTGCAGACATCCCACCTCTCCCGGGAGTCTCCCGCAAATTGGTGCTACCTCCCTGAAATGAGTTTTTGCAGGGTGGGATGTCTGCCATTTGAAGTTTGGTCTGAACAACAACTGAACCTCTTGACCATGTCTGCATGCTTTTATGCATTGAGTTGCTGCCACATGATTGACTAAATAAATAATGCAATTAGCAGTTAGGTGTACTGTTGCACACCTAATGAAGTGGACACTGAGTGCATGCTGAGCCCTTTTATACAGCTGAGGCTTTGGGAGACCAATGGGATGGGGTTCCTGACTGCAGACATCTTCTGCCGGATTGGGAATCGATCCACGTCCGCATTATGGACGTGAACAGAGTAGCTAATAAGTCAGGGGTTCACGAGCTGGAGGGAAGTTTGGGATGGATGTGAGAGGTAGGCTGGAGGGGAACCTGCAAGGTGACGCTCTTCTGCACCCTCTCTAAATCTTCCACATCCTTTCTATAGTGAGACAACCAGAACTAAACACAACACTCCAAGTATGGTCTAACCAGGGTTTTATAGAACTGCAACATTACCTCATGGCTCTTGAACTCATTCCCCAAAACTAATGAAGGCCAACATCCCCATATGTCCTCCTAACCACCCTATCATAATGACTGTTTGAACAAAAGACCTGCGTATATACAGCAGCTTCCGTATACCCTGCCCAACCATTTCCGTGTAATGTGTTCAGTATTGGCTACCTTATTTAAGTAATAATGTGTATGTATTGGAACCATTTCAGATGCAGTTTATTGGATTGAAACCTAAAATGGCAAAATTATCTCATGAGGAAAGGGTTGGAGCTGAACGCTATCTTCTGGAGTTTCAAAGAGAGAGGGCTTGGCTGAGCTTTCTAAGGGCTTGTAATCTTGTTATTTCATGCTTGTTATTTATCGCTATTTACTTATATCTGCACTTGCACAGTTTGTTGTTATTGATCCTGTTGTAGCTACTATTCTATAGATTTGCTAAGTATGCCCACTGGGAAATGAATCGCAGGGTTGTAAATGGTGACATATATGTACTTTAATAATAAAATTTACTTTCTACTTTGAACTTACAACTTTGGGAGGACTATGTTCAAGATGTGGGTTGATAGGACTAGGTAGAATAACAGTTTAGCTCCCACTAGATGGGCTGAAGGGCCTGTTCCTATGCTGTAGTGCTCTCTTGTCTATGTCTTGATCTTGTTCTAATTAGTCAGGGTATCAAGGGATATGGGGAAAAAGCCGGAAATTGGAACTAGACAGGAGAATAGTTTAGCTCATGGTGGAGTGGTGGAGCAGACTCGATGGGCCGAATGGCCTACTTCTGCTCCTTGTGATCTTGTCTCACACTGCTTCCACTACCCTGTGAGAAAGAGAGTTGCAAAGATCCATCACAATCTGAGAAAAGAAGTTTCGAATCGTCACTGCCTTAAATGGGTGACTCATTTTTAAAAACAGAGACGCCTAGCTCGAGATCCTCCCCCAAGAATGATCAGCTACACACCCACTGTTAGAAGATTTGGTTCAGGATTTGGGAAGTTATGTTGCAGTTATGTAAGACTGAGATGAGGTGACACTTGAGAGTCCAGTGTCGAGTTTTGATCACCCTGAAAGCAGAAAAGATTTAGCAGGATGTGGAATGGACTTGGGGGCCCCGAGGTACAAGGAGAAATTGTATAGATTAGGATGTTATTCCCTGGATTGTAGAAGACTGAGGGGCGAACGAATAGAGGTATATACAACCATGAGAGGCATGGACATGGTGAAAGCTCAGAGTCTTTTTCAGGGAGGGGGAGCTAAAAGCAAGAAGGTTTAAGACCAGAGGCTAGAGTATTAAAAGAAACATCAGGATGACTTCTTCTCACAATATGTGTCTGGAATGAGCTGCCGGAAGTACTGGCTGAGGTGGGCACGTTGAAAGGACATATATACAAGCACATTGAAAGGACATGTATTCAACCATATTGACAGACATTGATATACATTGATATAGATATTGATATACATTGGAACCATTGAAAGGACATGTATACAAGCACATTGATAGACACAAGAGGCTCTGCAGAAGCTGGAAGTCCAGAGCAACACACACAAATTGCTGGAGAGACTCAGCAAGTCAAGCAGTATCCATGGAGAAGTATAAATGATTATCGTTTCAGACTGAGATGTTGACTGTTTATTCCTCTCCACAGAGGTTTAGAAGGCTACGTGTCAAGCGTGTGCAGATAGGACCGGCTCTCTGGGAAACACAGTCAGTATGGATGAGATGGGCCGAAGGGCCTGTTTCCATGCTCTATGACTCCAAAACTTCAGAATCGGAATCGGGTTTAATATCACCGGGATATGTCATGAAATTTGTTGCGTTTGCAGCAGCAGTACAATGCAATACATAATAATCAGGAAAAAAACGTGAATTGCAGTAACTATATACTGTATGTAAACATGAATTATATATAAAATAGTTAAATTAAGTAAGTAGTGCAAAAATAGAAGTTAGAAAGTAGAGAGGTTGTGTTCATGGGTTCAATGTCCATTCAGAAATCAGATGGCAGAGGGGAAGAAGCTGTTCCTGAATGGCTGAGTGTTTGCCTTCAGACAAATGATGATCATTTAGACCTCTTTTTAAATGCTGCCTGACCTCCTTCCTGATGGTAACAATGAGAACAAGGCATGACCAGGATGATGGGGATCTTAACAATGGACGCTGCCTTTTTGAGGCGTTGCTCCTTGAAGATGTCCTGGATACTACGGAAGCTAGTGCTCATGATGGAGCTGACTAAGTTTACAACTCTCTGCGGCTTACTTTGATGTGCAGTAACCACACCCCCACCCCCATACCAGACAATAATGCAGCCAGTTAGAATGCTCAGTGAAACCATCTCAAAACTTCAAGCCATCTTAAAAGTTCCTTCCCCCAGGCAGTTAATCTGGTCAACCATTCGAGTTAGCCCCCTACCAACCCCTTTATTGCCTCAAGTTCAAAGTCTGAAGTAAATTTTATGATCAAAGTACATAAACGTCATCATATACAACCCTGAGATTCATTTTCTTGTGAGCGTACTCTACAAATCTATAGAATAGTAACTATAACAGGATCAATGAAAGATCAACCAGAGTGCAGAAGACAACAAACTGTGCAAATGCAAATATAAATAAATGGCAATAAATAATGAGAACATGAGATAAAGAGGCCTTAAAGTGAGATCATTGGTTGTGGAAACATCTCAATGATGGGGCAAGTGAGTGTAGTTATCCCCTTTTCAGGGGTGGTAACTGTTCTTGAACCTGGTGGTGCGAGTCCTGAGGCTCTTGTATCTTCTACCTGATGGCAGCAGCGAGAAAAGGTGGTGAGGATATCTGAAGATGTCTTTATCCAAACCTCTCCTAAATGTTGAAATTGGAACATTTGAATAAATGACGTATTTAAGTATTTCTTTCAGCTAGAGGCAAAGAGATCCTTGATAAAGCAAGGAGTTAAAAAGTTGCGGCAGCTAGACAAAAATGTGAGGGTTGTGGTTATAATTAATTGAAACGTAATACCATTGAAAATAGGAGAGGTGTTTAAGTCAAGTGGCCAGCTCCTCCTGTTAAGTTATTAGCTTGTAAGTATGCAGTCAGTGGCCATTTTACCTCCTGTACCTAATCAAAGAATTTCAGGATGTATATTGCATATATTTCTCTGACTTTAAATTGATCCTATTGAACATGTATGTCACCATAAACAACCCTGAGATTCGATTTCTTGCGGGCATACTCATTAAATCCATTCTAGAATAATAACCATAATAGAATCAATGAAAGACCACATCAACTTGGGTGTTCAACCAGTGTGTAAAAGACACCAAATTGTGTAAATAGCAAAAAGAAAGGAATAATAGATAAACAAGCAGTAAATATCGAGAAGAAGAGATGAAGAGTCCTTGAAAGTGAGTCCATAGGTTTTGGGAACATTTCAACGATGGGGCATGTCCCCACATCCTATGAACTCAATATGTGTGTGACAAATAAAACTCATCTATCTTTAATCTTTATATCTCCCTTACACAACATAAATATGTGTTTCACCTGGACAACTGTGGTTTCCGCTCTATCAAAAGAGTTTGTACGCTCTCCCTGTGACTGCGTAGGTTTCCTCCGGGTGCTCTGGTTTCCTCCCATGTTCCAAAGACGTACAGCTAGGGTTAGTGAGTTGTGGACACGCTGTGCTGGTGCCACAAGAGTGGCAACACTTGCAGCTGCCCCCTGCACAATCCTCAGGCTCTGGTGGCCATTGACGCACGAGGCGCATTTCACTGTATGGTTTGCTGTTTTGATATATGTAGACAAATAAGGCTAATCTTTAATCTTTAAATCTCGCCCAGCTCTTTGGATGCAGGACCAATTGCCATACCAGGTACAAAGTGAGCAATTTAGTCCGGAACCATGGACCTAATGGAGATACTTAAGAATGCAGATGCCAGAATCTGCATTCACAAACAATCCGCCAGTGTCGCCACGCTTCTGACGGCAACAAAGCACGCCCACAACTTGGTAACCCTAATCCTAACAGCCTTTGGAATGTGGAAGCAAACTGGAACACCCGGAGGAAACCCACATGGTGATGGGGAGAACACACAGTCTCTGTACAGACAGCGGCAGAAATTGAACCCTGGTCACTGGCACTACAAGGCATTACAGTCGCTGCTCCGCTCAGTACCTAGCTCCAAACTTAAGAGAAAGTGATAGGGAAAACTCTGGGAAAGTGGAAGAGATACTCAGCAAGTCAGGCAGCATCTGCAGAGAAGGGAATTGCCATGTACCATTCAGCTAAGTCTTCTAAGTATACAGTAACAGACTACAACAAACTCAGAGTGGATCAAATTATAAGCATTTTCATTACTTGCAAGGGAAGTCTACCTCCATAAGTTATGTCTTTAGAAAGCTTCGATCTTACAGCTCAAAGCAGATCATTTATGTATCCACAGAGTCCAGTGAGCTTCATGTCTTTGAGGTTGTTCCTTTCTTTAATTGCATTCCTGCCTTTTCTCGCATCTGTCTTAAATGAGCCACATTTCTCTTTTAGGCTCCCCCAACTGCACCTCCCAACAGACATGTCCTGTTTTTCTCTGTTTTCAATCACGCAGTGTCAAAACACTCCCTGCTATAAATCACAGAGCCTGCAAGCTTCCCATCCAAACACATCAACAAGCCAGCAAAGCACTCTGGGGGTCACACGGGTTCCATTTTGTCACATTGCATTTTACAACAGTTATAAATTCCCTGTCTTCAGGGTTACAGATGTATTTCCACAAAACATAGTGCTTAAAGAAAAGTTCAAAGATTGAAAGTACATTTATTACCAATGTATACAGTATAAAACTTTGGGATTCTTCTCGCAGGCAAAACAAAGAAACACAATAGAACCCATTTAACAAAAAAACCCCACTCAACAAGACTATTAAACACACAATGTGCAAAACAAAAGGAGAAAGAACACATTGCGCAAAGAATAAAAAGTAAACAAGTAACATTAACCGCGGCACTGCGCTGATGGCCACAGGCCGTAGCTGCAGAGTCAGCTCAGTTCAGCACCGAAGCGCCCTGATCAAATCACGCAAATAACAAAAAAAAAAGAAGTAAACAAAGACATGAGGAACGTGAACTGCAGGGTTCCTGAAAGTGAATCGACAGCTGTGGAGCCAGTTTATCGCTGAGGCGAGTGAAGCCTGCACAGAAGCCAGCCACACCCAAACCCAGCAGCATGGGACCCAAGACTCCTGCACCTTCTGCCCACTGGCTGCAGTGAGTAAAGACTGGTCAAATGCAGGCAGGCAGCACTGATTGCCAATTCATTTTCCGTTCTCATACTCGGTTATTTTAATCTTGATCGACATTTAATCGTCGTGGAGCAATGAAGACACCCTTGGGTTCGTGGACTGCCATTAGGAACTGATGCGGTGTAAACCCCATTGTAGCTGTAGCAAATCCCCTGGAAGATCACAGAAGAGCCATGTCGTTCAGTGGACACAAAAATACATTCTTAGAAGAATAATTGCAGGCTGCAATCAATCGTAGTTCAGAAGAAGAAGTATATTTAGAAGAGGAAGAGTATCTAGTAGTTTTGTAAGCTGTCTGCAAGATGTCACCATTGGTCACTGGTGCTATCTTGCCAGAAAGTAGAGGGCTATGTGGGAGAGAAGGGGAAGTTTGAACTTGGATTAGGATAAAAAGGGCAACACAACATTGTGAGCCAAAGAAGCTGTACTTTGCTGTACTGGTGTATGTTCTATGTTAACTTCTGGCTTGTCAACCTCCCACCAGAACAGGAGAAAACAATTGTGCTAGAAGTGCAGAGAGGGATGGAGGGGTGGCTAGGACAAAGAGAAGGTCTATGAGAGGGTGGAGAGCACAGTCGTCCACGTGACACGCGTTGGTGCCGTGTTGGAGAGCATGGTGAATGTCAATTCGTTGGAGCTGATCTCTCTGAGGGGGGTGAATGAAGGCAGTGGAGAGAGGGAGATAAGACACACAACAGCTGAGGGGATGCAGAATCCAACTGTTGGTGGAATTTAACGTAGCAGTAATTGTAACACTATGACAGAGCTAGTGACCGAGTTCAGTTCCTCCCTTGTCTGTAAGGAGTTTGTACGTTCTCCACATGTCCACGTGGGCTTCCTCCAGATGCTCTGGTTTCCTCCCACATTCCAAAGTTAGTATATTAATTGGTCACATGGGTGGAATTGGGTGGTGCAAGCCCATCAGGCTTGAGTGGACTGTTACCCTGCTGTGTCTCTAAACACAGTGGAGAGTTTCCTGACTGGTTACATCATGGGCCCCCTATGGAAATGCCAATTCCCAGGAATGGACATGCTCTACAGGAAGCAGTAGACTAAGTTTGTCCTGTCACAGCAAAGTCCATCATTGAGCAAGGAGCACCGCCAATGCACCCATCATCAAGCAGCCCCAATGTCCAGTCTATACTCTCCTCTCCCTACTGCCATCGGGCAGGACGTACAGGAGCATTGGGTTCCACACCACCAGGTTCAGGAACAGTTATTGCCCTCTAACCATCAGGCTCCATAACTTCATTCACCACAACACTGAACTGATTCCACAACCTCTCATGTTTTGTAACTTCGAATTATTCAATTAATTCAAAGGAAGGCACAGGAGTCTGGGAAAGTGGGTCTAACTTTGTGTTTACTTTAAGTAGGACACACAAGTATCACATGGTGGTGTGATAACATATGCAATTCACGTATTCACACATATAACCACTAATGAATATGTGTATATATATATGTGCGTGTGTGTGTGTGTGTGTGTGTGTGTATGTGTATATATATATATATATATATATACATAAGATTATTCAAATCTACTGGAATATTAAATACACGACACAACCTACAGACTCACTTTCAAGGACATTTTATAGCTCATGTTTTCAGTATTCTTTTTATTTACACAATTTGTCTTCTTTTGCACATTGGTTGTTTGTCCGTCTTTGTCTATGTATAGTTTTTCATAAATCCTATAGTATTTCTTTATTTTCCAGTAAATACCTGTGAGAAAATGAATCTCAACATAATATATGGTAACACATCCATCATCAGCGATCCCCACCACCCAGGCCAAGCTCTCTTCTCACTGCTGCCATCAGGTAGAAGGTACAGGAGCCACAGGACTCGCACCACCAGGTTCAAGAACAGTTATTACCCCTGAACCATCAGGCTCTTGAACAAATGGGGATAACTTCACTCACTTGCGCATCTATTGAGATGTTCCCACAACCAATGATCTCACTTTAAGGACTCTTCAAAGGTTCATTTATTATCTAAGTGTACAACTCAAAATTCTTCTCCGGGTAGCCATGAAACCAAGAAAGAAAGGAAAGGCAGCATGATCTTCAACCCCTCCCCCAAATGTCCCCTCCCCACACAAAAAATGACCAAAAACAGAACAGGCATATCAACCCCCAAATCCCACCTCCCGCACAAAAAAGCAAACAAAGCAGAACAGGCACATCAAACCCCAAACCCTCCTCCTGCACAAAAAACATTGGAAAAATTGGGTGAAAAACACAGAATATAAAAACTATAAGGCTGAAAAAAAAGTCTATAGTCCAAGTCCACATCCAAAATGCAGAAAACCTGGACAACACACTTCAGGCCCAGCGGCAGAACTTTCCCTCTCCGTAGCAGAGCCATCAAGAGACAGGCAGCCGGCGCTCACCCTCCGCACTCGCCTCGCCGTTTCAATCTCCCTCGTCACTTCAATCAGTGAGCGGAGCAGAAGCTTGAGCCCCATCCTGCAGGCTTCTCGCCACGAGGTTTGCGTATGCCGTCTCTGTCTCCCAGAATCCTGTGGGAGACTACAGAGCGCTCGAACACCCAAGTGATTCCAAACGGTAAATCACAGGCTCCAACAGTCCCAGAATCACATCCAAGGCAAAAAAAAAACATAAAAGACATAGAAGAAGTGAAATATATGGTTTCATGAACTATCCAGGAGATGTTGCCTGAAGAATCATTGTACGCAGGCGCCATCTTGACTGAATGACCCAATTGAAGGTCTTTATCTCATTATCTCATGTTCTCGTTCTTTATTGCTATTTATTTATATTTGCATTTGCACAGTTTGTTGTCTTCTGCACTCTGGTTGATCTTTCATTGATCCTGTTATAGTTACTATTCTATAGATTTATTGAGTATGCCCGCAGGAAAATGATATACGGCGATACATATGAACTTTGATAATAGAGTTTACTTTGAACTTTGATACACATTTCGATAATAAATTTTGCTTTGACTATGACTTTGCAATAAGTAAATTAAATTAAATTAAATTCAAAGAGGATTGCTGGATCTGCTCAGCAAATCAGGCAGTATCTGCAGAGAGGGAAATACCAAATAGCGTTACAGTTGGATGGCCATACATCAGAACTGCCCATTTCTAGCACAAACAGGAAAGAATGGTTACCATGTTCTAAATTGGTTATGACCCAATGCACTCTTGCAGATTACGTCCCACTACAGAAAGCTGACAGCTGTATTAAGATCCGTTAAGAGGCTCATAAAATTAAGAGAGGCATAACAGAGTAAAAAGGGTGGAAATGTTGAATACTAAGGGATATATCATTGTAGTAGGAGGAAAGTTTAAGGGACATGTGCGGGGCAATTTTTTAACAAAGAAAAAGGTACGTGCTTGAACAGCCTACCAGGGGGTATTCATAGTTCAAACTACATATCAAAGTACTAAGTTGATGTTTTTCTTTGAATGTCTTCAATAGTTTTCTTTGTTTCATGGCTATCTGGAGAAGGTGAATCTCAGAGTTGTATACTGCATACACACTCTTATAATAAATGAAGCTTTGAACCTTGCATATGTCACCATATATTACTCTGAGATTCATTTGCTTGCAGGCATTCAAAGCAGAAAAATAAATCTAGTATTTACAGAAGGCACCGTGAAACATATTGTACAGTGAAATGTGTGTCAGTGACTAACACAGTTCGAGGATGTGCTAGGGGCAGCTCACAAGTATCACCAATGTAGCATACCTATCCAACATAGTGAGATTAAGGAACTTTTAGGTAGACTCCTGAACCCTACTGGATATTGGGAGGTCTAAATAGAGTGGACGTGGAGATGATTTTTACAGTAGTGGGAGTCTAGGACCAGAGCAAACAGCCTCCAGAGATGAAGGGGAATTCCTTGAGCTAGGGGGTGGTGAATCTGTGGAATTCATTGCCCCAGATGGCAGTGGAGGCCAAGTCACTGGGTGCATTTAAAGCAGAGGTTTTTGATTAGTCAGGTTGCCAAAGATTACAGGGAGAAGGCAGGAGAATGGGGTTGAGAGGGATAATAAATCAGCCATGATGAAATGACAGAGCAGATTGAATGGGCCAAATAGCCAAATTCTGCTTCTATGTCTTACAGTATTATAGACTGGAGGGGTTCGGATCATGTGCGAAGAGAGGAGATTATTTAGAATTGGAATTGTATTTGTTATTACTGATTTAGATATTGTGATATTAGTTGATTTAGTGCAGCTGTACAGTGTGAAGAAGGTGTTATATTCGATATGAAAATGTGAACTGTCTTTGAAATGAGCTTTTCAACAGTGAACCCTGCATGACTTTTCGAACATAAAGTCTCCAATTCCCTTCTGGGGCAACAGAGAGCAGGAGCCACAGTTTGTCCCTGTCTGAAACAATTGTGACTGAGTGAGGGCCCCCCCGCACCCCGTCCGTCCATCACGGTCGACCGTGGATGTTGCTGTGCACAGACAGGCAAATGCATTCTCTGCATTGCAACACTCACTCCAGAAGTATTTGGTGGGGTGTACTACATCGGAGGTGCCAGGGGCTATAAGAATCCGAGCGTTTTTAAATATAAATACTGTTGGGTGTGTCAATGTGCAGCCCAGAGGCAGCAAATACTTATTGAGTGCCAGGTGCTTTTTAACATTCCTCTGCTCAGATTTAGGCTTGCGCTGCCCTGCTTTTGTCCGCCTGCCTTTCGTGCTCGCAGTGGCTAATGACTGGGTTCCAACCTGCCCGGACTTGGCCTGGTTCCGACGGAGATGCCCCACCCTCCACACGCTGCTGGGGCTCATTCTTCACTGGATCAAGGCGCCCAGGCAGCTAAAACTCCAAAGTCTGCACCCCACCCTGACTGTTGGCTACTTGTTAGACCGCAAGAAGATTGGGACTGTTTCACAGTGTTTTCAGCATTAGAAAATGAAGAGCGTAGTATGGTGTTTGATATTATTAAAGTAGCAAAGTGGTGGAAGGTTCCATGGTATCGTAGCATTTTGTGCTACGCTATCACAGCTTGGGGCTTCGGAATTCAGAGTTCAATCCCGGCATCCTCTGTAAGAAGTCTTGTACAACCTCCCCGTCGTTTTCTCTGAGCCCTCCCATTTCCTCCCACAGTTCAAAGGGTAGAGGGAGCTTCACTCCATGTTTAATCAATACTCTCCTTGATCCTGGAGTGTGTGATGGGACAGTGTAGAGGGAAAATCCACTCTGTATCGAACACGTGCTGTCACGGCTCTGGGAGTGTGTGGCGGGACAGTGCAGAGTGAGCTTTACTCTGTGTTAGTGGGTAAATTGGTCATTGTAACCTGTCCTGCGATTGTGCCAGGGTTAAACCGGGGCTGTCGGGGGTTGCTGGACGGTGTGGCTCGAAGGGCTGGAAGGGTTTATTCTGTGTTATATATTTCTAAATAAATTTTAAATTTTAAAAATGCTCTTGGGATCACGTCAGACTTTCCAAGAGCAGGGACACTGTGGTTCAGATACAGAGTAAAACTCCCTCCACAGGGACAGTATGGGTGACATAGATCGTGAAACTCCTTCTATACCAGGGGTTCCACCCTGGGTCCCTGCATCTGTGCAGGTGCGTCGAGCTGCAGCTCCTTAGGGACGGGGTTAGGGAACCTCACTACAGGAAGTATATGGAAACTATAGAAAGGGTGCAGGGGAGATTTACAAGGATGTTGCCTGGATTGGGGAACATGCCTCATGAGAATAGGTTGAGTAAACTTGGCTTTTTCTCCTTGGAGCGGCGGAAGATGAGAGGTGACCTGACAGAGATGTATAAGCTGATGAGGGGTATTCATCGTGTGGATAGTCGGAGGCTTTTTCCCAGGGCTGAAATAACTAGCATGAGAGGGCACAGTTTTAAAGTGCTTGGAAGTAAGTACAGAGGAGATGTCAGGGGTATGTTTTTTACGCAGAGAGTGGTGAGTGCGTGGAATGGGCTGCCGGCAACGGTGGTGGAGGCAGATACGATAGGGTCTTTTAAGAGACTTCTGGATAGGTACATGGAGCTTAGAAAAATACAGAGCTATGGGTAACCCTAGGGTAATTTCTAAAGTAAGTACATGTTCGCCACAGCATTGTGGGCTGAAGGGGCTGTATTGTGCCGTACGTTTTCTGTGTTCTTTGGACGCCTTGGTTAATGATAGGGGTCCATGGCATAAAAAAGATTGGGAACCCCTGTTCTATTCTGTCCCGTCACACACTCCCAGGGCTGGGCCAAGTTAGATACAGAGTGAAGCTCCCTCTACACTGTCCCGTCACACACTGCCAGGACAGGGACAGCATGGGTTAGATACAGAGTGAAGCTCCCTCTACCCTGTCCCATCACACACTGCCAGGACAGGGACAGCATGGGTTAGATACAGAGTGAAGCTCCCTCTACACTGTCCCGTCACACACTGCCAGGACAGCGACTGTATTTCTTGGGTACAGGTCCTCCGCGCCCCCCCCCCATCTAGTCCATTTCAGGGTTCACAGCACTCCTGCTCACTCTTAGTCTCCACTGCGTCCTCTCCTGCCACCAGGGGGAGGAGGCATCCTGAGGGACTGCTCAATGCCCAGCTCCATGGGACAGCCGACTGCGTCTCTTTGCCCTTCGGCAGTGTGCGGTGCCACACCCGAAAATGGGGCGCGATCTGAAGAACTGCTCCAAATCCTAGACCACCCTTTGCCTATCGGCAGCCCAGGATGGTGGGGCTACCTCGAGTCCTCAACCCCTTCCCCTCTGCCTCGTGTAACCTTCCCATTTGGGGCATGGTCGCTTTGCGCTAAGGTTAGCGAGTTGTGGGCATGCTATGTTAGTGTCAATTGCGGGGTATCTGGCACAATCCTCACATTAGCGCATTTCACCGTATGTTTGAATGTGCATCTGACAAATAAAGCTAATCTCTATCTTCCTCTTGCTTTGTTATAATTTTACCTTATTCTAGCTCCATAAACTGTGTAATGATCTGATCTGTATGAACAGTAAGCAAGACAAACTTTTCACTGTATCTTGATACATGTATCAATAAAAAAAAACCATAAAATTAAATTTTGGAAGTCTGGGGGACTGAGGGCTATTGGGAACTGGCACAGAGGAGGAGTTAAGGCCTAGGGCACATCAGCAATTACACTGGAGGGAAGGCCAGGCCTGAGGGGCAGAATGGCCTTCTCCTCTTCTTTGTGTTCTTGAGGTACAAAGGCCACAGGAGGTTAGATGCAGAGTAAATCTCCAAACTTGCCTCACGATAGACTTCAGCCCAGAATCTGATCCTTACCCTCTTGTCTTGGTTCAAGACTGTGATTAATCCATCACGAGTACACGACCACACCCATTTCATGGTGACATCACTTGGCCAAACTTGACTTGGTTTTCAGACAATGGGTGTGAGCTGGATGGGGAGTTGAGGACGCCGACGTGCCATCTCGCCTCCCCAACTCTAGGTTGGTGGTTCTCAGCGTGGGTCATACAGTTCCCCAGGGGGCCATGCCAGATTTCATAGGGCCCACAAGTTAAAAAACCACAAACTAGAGGCAGCAGGAACTTCTGAACGGGCCTTGATGAGTTTACCGTTCTAATGAATTATTACTCAAATATATAAATAAAAAAGAAATTAACATATGTAATTTAACTGAATGAAATGCGAAAATATGCAAGATTATGCAAATGAGGCAACAAAGCAGCTTAGCCTGTGTGTGTGTGTGTGTGTGTGAGGGGTGGGAGGTGGGGGGGAGTGTAGTCGTATGGCACGTCAATCATTATCTGTCTCTCCCTCTTGACCACACACGCAATCACCGTTGACATTCTGCTGGACAGTCCGTTGAACCTCGCTCCACATTGACCCCCACCCCCCCAGTCACAAACTGCAGATGGGGCGGGACTGTCTCCAGCAAGGTCAGTCAGCAACTATGCAGCAGGAGGCTGGATTTGTTTGCCTTCCACTGACCCGTGCGTTTTGTAATAAGAGCTTTGAAGTAGTTTTGTTTTTCATATACACCTGAAACATTATATTTAACATATAAAAATACATATAACATAAAAATTGATTGTATATAAGAACAATAAGGGTTCAAAGGTTCATTTATTATCAAAGTATATATGCAGTTTACAACGCTGAGATTCGCCTTCTCCAGATAGCCACAAAACAAAGAAAAGCCATGGAGGTTGTTTAAAGAAAAACATCAAACCCACCCTCCTCCCCACAAAAAAAGAACACCACCAACATGATTTTCAAGCCCCAAACCCCTTCCCCTCGCAGAAAATGTATCAAGAACATCAACCCCTAAACCCCCCCTCCCCTTCACAAGAAAACTAACAACACAACAAGAACAGTGATCTGCAAACCACCCCCCCTCACAAAAAACACAACAAGATCATCAACTCCCCCAAGCCCCCTTCCCTCACACAACAAAACAGAAAGGAATGGGTGAAAAACACAGAATATAAAAACCATACATCTGAAAAAGTGCACAATCCATAAATTAGTACAAAGTTCAAAGTAAATTAATTATCAAAGTGCATCTATGTCACCATATACAACTCTCAGAATCATTTGACCAAAAACCACTTAACAGCTAACTAACAGAGACTATGTAGAGTGGGGGCCACAGAGTTAACGGAAAGTCACAAGTGACCCACAGGCAGAAAAAGTTTGAGAACCACTGCTCTAGGTAACAAGTAACTCAAAGTTCACAAGAGCCCACCACTGGGAAGTTTGGCTGATTCAGGTCTGGTACATCCAAGGGGAGAGGGGTCTCCTGAGTTTGCCCCCGCTGGCTTCCAGTTTGTTCTGTCAGCTCATGTTGATTCTCTTCCACAGAACCTGAATGGGCTTCGACCACGCTCGGAATCTTCATTTGCCTCAACTGTTCGGGGATCCATCGGAACATTCCGGATGTTAGCGTCATCAAATCACTCCTCCTGGACCCTTGGAATGATTCCCAAATTCAGGTAAGAGATAGCAGGATAATGTTCACACAAAGGGGGAAAAAATCTCCGTTGCCTCCCATTTTTGAAGCCCCCTGTGTGTTCATTTACAGGGTGTGGGCTTCACAGCGAAGACCAGCATTTATTACACATCCCTAATTACCCTTAGAAAGGTGGTGGTGGTGAGATCCTTCTCAAACCACTGCAGTCCTTCTGGTGAACTTGCTCCCACAGTATGAAATTGGGGAGGGAATTCTAGAATTTAGATGCCCAGCCATCAAAGGAACAGGAATGTTTCCAGGACAGAATGGAGGGGATTGTGTAGTCAGTGGTGTCTCCATGCTCCAGCACCTCTTGCCCTTCCCAGTGGCAGAGGTCACAGGTTTGGAAATAGATGCCTCAGACTTCAGTCATTGGGCGTTGCTACCCTATCAACCACCAAGCGCTGTTGAGCTTCTCGAGGATTATCGAAGTTGAATGGAGGAAGTGGAGGACCTTCCTGTCTTCCTCTGTTTTCTTTGATTGCATTTCTAAGCACTGTTCCCTCTAAGCTGCGTGGGTGTGTGGCCGCAGAGTGACTGAAATGCTCCCACACACATAGCCTATATTGCCATGCAGCTGGAATTTTCTGTTATATAATATTAATATAACTTTCAAATTATGCTAATATAATTTTGAAATCTATGTTCATATAATTATATGTTAATGAATATAATCCATAAATATCTAAAAATTAAACATACCACAGCCTTTACTTTGAAATATTTTAAAAAGTTGATGTATTTACATTGTCGGTGTTTCAAGTTGCCCGTTGGGAGGGGGAGGGTTCCATGGTTTTCTTTGGTTTGTAGCTGTCTGTGGGAGGCAGAATCTCAGGGTCATATACTGTATATAGCCAGCCGGTGGTGTAGTGGCAACCACTCCAGACTTTGAGGCATGTGGTCTTGAGTTCGAATCTGGCCGGCTCCTTGCACGCTTTCCATCCGTGCTGGGTTGAGCTTCGAGCCAGCAACTTGGCCTCGTAAAAAACAGACAAATGCTAAAGAAACAGTAAGGTTGCTGCCCGATGCACCACAAGGCACAGAGGGGAACAACAATACTGCATAAATTGCCCACCATTGAGAACATCTGCCATAAACGCTGCCTGGGCGGGGCGAAAAGCATTATCAGGGATGCATCTCTCCCTAACCATGGACCTTTTACTCTCCTCCCATCCGGTAGGCGCTACAGGAGCCTCCGCTCCCACACCAGCAGGCACAGGAAGAGCTTCTTCCCTGAGACTGTGACCCTGCTGAACCTCACATCACAGCGCTAAGCAGTATTGCACCCATATTGTACAGTCTCAGTACTTTTAATTTGTGTTCTGTAACACTTACTTTTTATTCGCAGTTATTTTGTAAATAGCACTATTCTTTGCATTTCTGGTCAGATGCTAACTGCATTTCATTGGCTTTGTATCTGTACTCGGCACAAGGACAATAAAGTTGAATCTAAACTAACCTAAATGAGAGAAAATCTGTAGACGCTGGAAATCAAAGTAACACACTCAAAATGCTGGAGGAACTCAGCAGGCTAGGCAGCATCTATGGAAAAGAGTTAAACAGTTGACGTTTCAAGCCAGGACAAATTCTTGGGTAATAATTGTACTTTGCAACGCTGAGTCTTTGAATGTTTGAATCTTGAACCTTGTGATACCGTACAGTATCTCTAAATAAAATAAAATAAAAATAGCAGCAGAGACTCAAACAATCAAAAGGCCTGTTTCTGTTGTACAACACAGGAACTTCAGTCCACAGTGTCTGCGTCAAGCAGGTTGTCACGTTAAACTATTTAGTTCTGCCCGCACGTAAACCATATCCCTCCATTTCCTGTGCATTTACGTGTTTGTCTAAAAGTCTCTTAAACATCAATTTCACATCTGCTTCCACCACTACCTCACCATCCTGTTCCAGACACCTATTATAGTGTAAAATTCACTCCCCCTTTTAAACCTTACCCCTGTCACCTTTAAACCTTGCCCTCCAGTATTTGATATTTCTACCCTGGGGAGGAGGTTCCAGCTGCCTGCACTACCTACACCACACATAAAGCTACGCTGTCTGGGCAGTGTGCGTTGCAGACGGTGGTCAGTTTATGGAACGAGCTGCCAGAGGAGGTGATCGAGGCAGGTAAAATAAAACTGCTTTTACATTTGTACAGGTGCATGGAAAGGGGAGGTTTAGAGTTGTGGGCCAAGCACAAGAAAACACCTTGGGGAATCTCGTGGGTTTAATGTTCATCGGAAATCAGATGGCAGAGGGGAAGAGGCTGTTCCTGAATCATTGAGTGTGTGTCTTCAGGCTTCTGGACCTCCTTCCTGATCATAGCAATGAGAACAGGGCACGTCCTGGGTGATGGGGTCCTCAGTGATGGTTGCTGCCTTTCTGAGGCACCACTTCTTGACGATGTCTTGGATACTACGGAGGCTAGTACCCATGATGGAGCTAATTTTGCAACTTTCTGTAGTTTCTTGTGATCTTGTGCCGTACCCCCTTCCCCCGCTTCCCCCCATACCAGAAGGTGATTCAGCCTGTCAGAAGGTTAGCTTTGTTTGAAACCTGTACCTCCAGACAGAGAGTGAAAAATCAAATCATCAAGGATTGTGCTGGGCAGTGTGCGAGTGTCACCACACTTCCGACACCAATACAGTTTGGCCGCTACTCACTCACCCTAACTCGTACATCTTCGAAATGTGTGAGGAAACTGGAGCACCCAGAGGAGACCCAGGTGGCTTACAGATAGCAGCAAGATTAGAATCCCAATCTTACAACTATCACTGTAAAGTGATTACGCTAACCACTACGCTTGCCACCATAATAGGATAGTGTCATGACAACAACCTTCCCCTCAATATCGACAAAACAAAAGAGCTATTCCTCCAAGAGGACCACATTCCTCCAAGAGGTTTGGAGGCTTGTGAGCTTCAGTGACCCGGAGAGCGATGATGTCTGCAGTCCGGGCTTTATGCTTTGGCTCTTGCTTAGGTCTCCCATGCCAAACAGGTCAAAGGGTAGAGGTCAGACTAAGAGTGATTCACCAGTCCTCCAGGTTCATCTGAGGGCTATCAACCCTGACTGGTTAAACGATGTAAAATCCTTCTACATCTGAGTGTGACGGTATTCCTGAGTCTCCACCCGGGACTTGCATGACTGACAGTAGTGAAAACCGAGAGGAAGCTACTGACACGATGAAGGAAGCCCTGAACACCCCCAGAGATGGAGGACCTTCATTGCTGCCCTAAACGATGTAGTGTAATGGACAGTAAGTAAAAGAGCTGGTCGTTGACTTCGGGAAGCAAACTGGGTTACACACTCCTGTGTACGTCCATGGTGCTGAGGTTGAAAGGGAGGACAGCTTCACGTTTCTAGGAGTGAACATCACCAATACCGCGACCAGGTAGACGCCAAGGCCAAGAAAGCTCACCGGCGCCTCTACTTCCCCAGGAGGCTGAAGGAATTTGTCACGTCCCATCGGAGCACACCAGTCTTTCCAGATGCACCACAGAAAGCTTCCTATCCAGATGTGTTACGGCTTGGTACGGCAGCTGCTCAGCCTGCGACCGCGAGACACTGCAGCAGGTTGTGGACACATCTCAGCGCGTTACAGAAACCAGACTCCCTCCTCTCCTTGGACTCTGTCTGCAGTTCTTGCCAGCAATGACCACTACCCCCCGCCCCCCCGGATATTCTCTATTCTCCCCTCTCCCCATCGGGCAGAAGGTACAAAAACTTGAAAACACATGCCATCCGGTCCAAGGACAGCTTCTATCCCACTGTTATAAGAACACTGCTCTCTCAGTTTACCTTGTCATGCCCTTGCACCTTATTTCCTGCTTCTTCCCTGTCACTTGTAGCACTTTATTTCTGCATTCTGTTATCATTTTCCCTTCTACCTCAATCTTCTGATGTGATGAAATAATTTCTATGGATGACATGCAAAATGTGAAAATAATAAACCAATTTACCACCTTGGTCAGTATGGATGAGTTAGGCTCAACATTCCCTCTATTTTTTTTTTACAGCTGTGCCAACCAACCATTGCTCTGAGCAGAATATTTTTACACAGCCTGAAAACTGTGCGCACTTTAAATGTTTTTTTTCGCTATATACACGTCAGACGAACACAAACCACAACTCACAACACAAGTAAACGACATCAGGCAGTCAAAACAACTGACAGGCACAATGACAAAAGTAAAATGTTTTGACTAGATGGCGTCGGCGTTCAGTGGGCCAGCGGTTCATTAACAATGAGCTACCGACTTCCAATCTGTGTTTATTGTTACAATTTGTAATTTTGAACACTGACAATGTAAATACATTGAAGTTCTAAAATGTTTCAAAGTAAAGGTTGTGGTACGTTTAATATTTAGAAAATGTATGGATTATATTCACAAACACAATTAATTACAGGGTATTTCATAATTGTATTAGCATGGATTTAGAAATTATGTTGGCATAATTTCAAAATTATATTAACATAATTTCAAACATTAACATCATATAAAAGAAACTTCCAGCTGTGCAGCAACAAAGCTATGTGTGCGAGAGCATTTCAGTCACTACATGGCCGTGCACCTGCGCAGCTCAGAGGAAACAGTAGTTGGGTTGAAGGGCCTGCGTCTGTGCTTGGATATATGTACCAACCTTCTTTTGGTGTTGCTGGGTCAGACTCCAGGTTCTTCCCCCCTCCCCCACATCAACGGCACTGTGGGAGCACCTTCAACACACAGACTGCAGTAGACAAAAACCTAGCTCACCATCCCATTCTCAGGGGGTAACGCTGGAAGGTTAATAAATTCTGGTCTTGCCCGTGATGTCCATGTGCTGGACTCTGATACACCTGTTCCAGAGGTTCTGACAATCCCTGCCACAAATGTACACTGAGGCCCTCCGTTGGTCAGCGTCCTAGCTCTCTACGTGTCAATACGCAATCCTGGGCAGTACAATACGGAAAGCAAGCTCACGCTCTCTGCGAATCTCATAAACCCAAAGGAATGGCTGAGACAAGTATAGTTTGGTACCAGCGGCATTGTAGGAGCTGTCAGTCAGCTTTGAGCTCAATCTTGGGGACTCCAGCTCCCGATTTTCCCTCGGGGTTTACTCCCGAAGCCTTCCCCATGAGTGGGTATAGCCACAAGACAGCAGAGGTTTGAAATCAGAGTTTTCCCTCTCCTAGATGACACGGCTGACAAGCACCATCTGCCTGAAGCGACTGGTTTTAAAGCACCAGTAACCCGCCTTTGCCCCTTCTCCTGTCAGTAGAAATGGTTCTGCCAGGCTTAGTAGCTAAACCACAGGTGAAGGCCTGGAGCTGGATTTGGTTGTCAGAGGCTATTGGAGACGCACGCCTTTGGGAGCATTTAGTAGGTAGTGGGGGCTTATCTCCACTACCCCCTCCCCGAACATTTAACAGGCAGCGGGAGCTTATCCCCACTACCCCAACCTCCCCAGCTATGATAATCTTAAGGAACAAATGTACAACTTCAGAACATTAATGCAGAACGCCGTTGAAATCATCGTCCAGAGTTTCCTGTCAGGAAGTTCTGTGTCAGCTTGGTTGAACGCTCTTGACAGAAGGTTCAGTTGCACGTTTTGCTGCGGAGACTCTAGCTCAGAGGCCCAGTCCGCCGACACAGTGACGCACTGAGGGTCGTTCCGCTTCGTGGGAGTCCCCACACTGCCAATGGTACTGCCTTTCTGCTGAGCCATTGAACTGAGCTGCCATATTCGCCCCGCTCTAGAGATTACCACGCAAACACGAGGAAATCTGCAGACGCTGGAAATTCAAGCAACGCACACAAAATGCTGGTGGAACGCAGCAGGCCAGGCAGCATCTACAGGAAGAAGTCCTGACGAAGGGTCTCGGCCCGAAACGTTGACTGCACTTCTTCCTGTAGACGCTGCCCGGCCTGCTGCGTTCCACCAGCATTTTGTGTGTGATTCTAGAGATTATCAGCTCATTATCACGTCATCTGCAGGAGATCTCCAAGCAAAGGACGGCTAAAGCCAAATTAATGAGTAGATTTAACACTGAGGTTGACAGGTCCTTGATTAGTAAGGGCAACAAAGATTAGAGGGAGAAATTAGGAGAATGGGATTGAGAGGGATAGTAGATCAGCCATGAATGAATGGTGGAACAGATCCAATGGGCCAAATGACCTAATTCTCCTCCCATGTCTTATGGCTGCCAGGCTGGAACTGGATTTGGTTCATTATTGGTTTATTCTGCACGAGATGGATTGATGGATCTGGTGATATTGATCCAGAGGTTCTTCAGAAGTCAAGAATGAAGCATAGAACTTGTTGGTCACAGCCGTTTGATTAAAGTGTTCTGATAGCAAAGAACCAACAAGGAAGACGAAGAAAAAGAAGTTGTGGTCATCTCATCTTCAGACTAGAGATTAACAACATTCCAGTAATAACAATTAACCTATGAAACAGCCAAAACCATAACATATAGGAGCAGAATTAGGCCATTTGGCCCATCGAGTCTACTCCACCTCTTCATCATGGCTGATCTATTTTACCCCTCAGATCCAATCTCCTGCCTTCTCCCCGTATCCCTTCATGCCTTGTCCAATCAAGAATCTATCAACCTCTGCCTTAAATATTCGTAAAGACTTGGCCTCCATAGCTGCCTGTGGCAAAGAATTCATCAGATTCACCACTCTCTGGCCAATTAAATTCTTCTTCTTCTAAAAAGACATCTCTCTATTCTGAGGCTGTGTCCTCTGGTCCTCGACTCTCCCACCATAGGAAACACGCTTTCCACATCTACATTGTCAGGGCCTTTCACCATTCGATAGGTCACCCCTCATTTTTCTGTATTCTAGTGATTACAGGCCCACAGCCATCAAATGCCCTTCATGTGACAAGCCGTTCAATCCTGGAATCATTTTCGTGAACCTCCTTTGAACAAAAGAAAAGAGTGTGGCACCTGCTGCAGAAAAACTGAGAAGCTTCTAGAAAATACAGAATCAGCTATGCTACAATTATGTTGGCGCCAAGTGGTTAAGGTGTTGGTCTAGTGATCCGAAGGTCGCTAGTTCGAGCCTCAGCTGAGACAGCGTGTTGTATCCTTGAGCAAGGCACTTAACCACACATTGCTCTGTGACGACACCGGTGCCAAGCTGTATTGGCCCTAGTGCCCTTCCCTTGGACAACATCGGTGGCGTGGAGAGGGGAGACTTGCAGCATGGGCAACTGCTGGTCTTCCATACAACCTTGCCCAGGCCTGTGCCCTGGAAACCTTCCAAGGCGCAAATCCATGGTCTCACGAGACTAACGGATGCCTATATCTATACTACAATTACTGGAAAATTTACTGAACAATTACACATACAGTATATATTAAAACATTTACGCAAATATTGGAGAATTAAAACTACAAGTAAAATACTAGAAAATAATACACCCTAATCCAGCATAGTCTGGTACACTGTTCATATAGATCAAAACATTGCACAGTGTAGTGAGGTAGAACAAGGTAAAACAATAACAGAATGAAGAGGTCAAGAGTCCAACTTATCATACAAAGGACCATCAAGAGTCTGATAACAGTGGGATAGAAGCTACCCTGGAGCCTGGTGGTACGTGCTTTCAGGCTTTTGTACCTTCTGCCCAGTGGGAGAGGGGAGAAGGGGGAATGTCTGGGGTCAGTGGAATCTTTGGTTCTCCTGTCTACTAAAGCAGCAAGAAGGTTAGACCAGTTACCAAGGCATTCTGGTGACGGTGATTCTGGAATCCCAGCCCAGTAGATGTGCCTCAGGTGTTGATGGAGGGTTCTGGACCGAAGGTTGAAGGTAGTAACCATAACCATAACCATATAACCATATACTTACAGCATGGAAACAGGCCATCTCGGCCCTTCTAGTCTGTGCTGAACTCTTACTCTCACCTAGTCCCACCGACCCGCACTCGGTCCATAACCCTCCAATTCTTTCCTGTCCATATATCTATCCAATTTAACTTTAAACGACAACATCGAACCTGCCTCAACCACTTCTGCTGGAGGCTCGTTCCACACAGCTACCACTCTCTGAGTAAAGAAGTTCCCCCTTATGTTACCCCTAAACTTTTGCCCTTTAACTCTCAACTCATGTCCTCTTGTTTGAATCTCCCCCACTCTCAATGGAAAAAGCCTATCCACGTCAACTCTATCTATCCCCCTCATAATTTTAAATACCTCTATCAAGTCCCCCCTCAACTTTCTACGCTCCAAAGAATAAAGACCTAACTTGTTCAACCTTTCTCTGTAACTTAGGAGATGAAACCCAGGCAACAGTTTAGTAAACCTCCTAAAATGTTGGATTTGATTCTCAAGACAATCTTGGGTTCCTGTCCTCTTCCTGTCTTCTTAATGAGGTCTGTGCCTGCAGCTCCCTAACCCACCAGAGAAAATTTTGAAAGGATCCATGAGTCCGTCTTGTCCTTTGCCCTGTCCTGGTAACGAACGGCTTCTTTTCCTTTCAGCACATGGCCAGTCAAGGAAATGAAGCAGCCAAGAACAAGTATGAAGCATTTGTTCCTGCCTACTATTACATCCCGACGTACAAGGACTGCCAGTAAGTACAGAGCTCCACCCCGGGCTGCCTCTGTGTGCATCCTGATTGGATTGGGGACTAATTGGAGGTGTAGAGAAAGACTCAGTGATATGTCAGAGTCGTACGTAGATAAGGAGAGTCAAGTCAATTTTATTGGCACCGTGGTATCGTAGCGGCTAGCTCGGTATTGTTACAGATCTGTGCATCAGAGTTCAGAGTTCAATTCCAATGTCATCTGTAAGGAACGTTCTCCTCATGAAATGCGTGGGGCTTTTCCAGGTAGTCTAGTTTCTTCCCACAGTCTGAATCCTTACTGGCTGGTAGGTGAATTGGTCATTGTAAATTGTCCTATGATTAGAAACATAGAAAATACGTGCAGGAGTAGGCCATTCGGCCCTTCGAGCCTGCACCGCCATTTATTATGATCATGGCTGATCCTCCAACTCAGAACCCCGCCCCAGCCTTCCCTCCATACCCCCTGACCCCCGTAGCCACAAGGGCCATATCTAACTCCCTCTTAAATATAGCCAATGAACTGGCCTCAACTGTTTCCTGTGGCAGAGAATTCCACAGATTCACCACTCTCTGTGTGAAGAAGCTTTTCCCTAATCTCGGTCCTAAAAGGCTTCCCCTCTATCCTCAAACTGTGGCCCCTAGGCTGGGGTTAAATCTGGGGTTGCTGGATGGTGGGGCTCAAAGGGCCGGAAAGGCTTATTCTGCGCTGTATTTCAATAAATACATGTTGTGACATACACAACTGGGGTAGGGAAAGACTTGGAGACGTGTCTGAGTTGTTGGTTCATCAACAGAGTCAAGCTGATTTCATTGTGACATTCACACGTTCAGTGTGGTTCAGTACAATGAAAATCTTGTGCGTGCAGACAACACAATATAAATTGTACCTAAAACCATCCCATACAAAGACTGCTGAAGAGCAACACACTCAAAGTACTGGAGGAACTCAGCAGGTCAGACGGCATCCGTGGGGGGGGGGGGGGGGAAATGAAGAGGCGGCGTTTTGGGCCGAGATCCCCCAACAGGACTCAGAAGTAAAACCGAGACCCTGGTACAAAAGAAAATGAAGGCACAATTGAAGATGTGTCGATTATAGTGCAAGAGGTGGTCTGTGTGTTCCATTGCTGACATCGAGGTCACTTTCTCTTCTTGTGCCCCTTTCATTTGTCTTCACTGAGATCCCCACACTGGGCAACCTGGAGAACTCAGATGGTCACCATATTCCCGATGGGATGGGTTGACAGGGTGAGGGGCAACAATGATTGGTAAATTTGTGGTGGGCGGAGATCAAGGGCAATGATTGGAGAATTCATGCTGCGCGGAGATCGAGAACAGTGATTGGTGAATTTATGGGGGGGGCAGAGATCAAGAGCAGTGATTGGAGAATTTATGGGGGGCGGAGATCAAGGGCAATGATTGGAGAATTCATGCTGCGCGGAGATCGAGAACAGTGATTGGTGAATTTATGGTGGGGGCAGTGATCAAGAGCAGTGATTGGAGAATTTATGGGGGGTGGAGATTAAGAGAAAACTGAAGATGTGGTTAAGATTTGAGATTGGACTTGTGTGAGGAGAGGGTAAGAAAGGATAAATATCTGTATGTAGCAGAGGCAGTGGGAATGGGGGCACAGCTGAGCTCTGGAATCAAGGGAGAGAATTATTGATCCTTGGCTGTTTCAGGGTGCTGAGGGAACAATGGATACGAGCAAAGTACGAACGCAAGGACTTCAGCGAAGAGAACAAGAAACTGGCTTACGCCACTGGTACGTAGATTAATTTGTCTCGTCCCTCTTTACTTACTCTGGAAAAAGCAAAATCTGGCAGATATGGGGCGGCTGAATTTAAAAAAACACTACATGTTGGTAAGTCCCAGCAGATTAGGCAGCTTCTGTAGGGAATGTAACAGAGTTAACTTATCAGGTCTTTAATCTTCCACCTCAGAACTGGGAAAGTTGGTGATAAAATGAGTTTTAAGATGCTAAGAAGAGCTGAAGAAGAGAAGGAATGGATAGAGTGGGAGAGCAGGAGACCATGAATGATAAAAAAAAAAGCGATGGACCATCTGAAAGAGGCTGGTAATAGAAACAATCAAGAAACAAAAGATTAAAATCTTAAAAGCAGAAGCATTGTTTGAAATTGCAAAAATGCTGCAGATGCCGGAAAGCTGCAACAAATACTTTATTATGTGAAACGGTTAAACTCATTGTTGAGGTTGGAAAGCTGTAGTCGACCCAGCCAGAAGATGAGGTGCTGTTGCTTCAGTTCATGAAGGGCTTCATTCAGTCATGTAGGGAAATGAGAACGGCGCGATCGGAGCTCGATCTCTATCAAGTCCTCCTGGGCTTTGGAACATCCACAAAATGCTGGAGGAACTCAGCAGGCCAGGGAGCGACTATGGAAAAGAGTAAACAGTCGACGTTTTGGGCTGAGACTCTTCATACGGTCCTGATGAAGGGTCTTGGCCCAAAACGTCGACTGTTTACTCTTTTCCATAGATGCTGCCTGGCCTGCTGAGTTCCTGTTGCTTTAGATTTCCAGCATCTGCAGATCTTCTCTTGTTTGGACCGTCCACTTTGAGCGTCTGTTGTACCCATGTGGGTGGTGTAGAGTATTTTCCAAATAGGGAGCGCATTCAGAAATCAGAGGTGCAAAGAGACTTGGGTGTTCTTGAAAGGTTAACTTGCAGGTTGAGTTGGTGGTAAGGGAGGCAAAAACAATGTTAGCACTCATTTTGAGGACTGGAAAAGGTAGGATATAATGCTAAACCGATATAGTTTAGACTACATTTAGAGTATTGTGAGTAGTTTTGGGCCACATATCTAAGATAGGATATGTTGGTACTGGAGTACATCCAAAGGAGGTTCATGAGAATAATCCCAGAAGTGAAAGGGTTAACATATGAGAAGTGATTGATGGCTCTGGACCTGCACTTGCTGGAGTTTAGAAGAATTAGGGGGAGATCTTATTGAAAACTACTGAAGATTGAAAGGCCTAGACAGAGTGGGTATGGCGAGGATGTTTCCATTACCCTCCAGTTAAATCAGGGGGTTGCTGGGTGATGCGGCTCAAAGGGCCATAAGGGGTAACTCTGCGCTGTGTCCCAATAAATAAATATCAATAAAATCTTGAATCTTGAATCTCAACGGAACTGTTCTCCCTCGTCTGCCCCATCGCCTGTTTGCCATTAACCTGCATCAAGAGGTGATTTACGGCAGGCAGTCAGCCTCCCCGCGCGTCTTTTCGATGCGCCAGGAAACCAGAGCGCCCCGCGGGCGTCTGCGCCGTCACGAGGAGGGCGTGCAGACTCCACGCAGACAGCGCCCGAGGTCAGACGTGAACCCGATTCATTGGAGCCGCGCAGCGACAGCACTACCCGCTGCTCGCCAGCACGCTTCCCAACGCGTCTGGCCTCAGTGCGAATCGCTCCAAACGCCAGAAGAAAATGGATCTGGGCTACGACAAGTCTTGCTGGGCTGAAACCGGGACTTCATAAACTTGTGCAGCAGGGAAACAGGCCCTTCGTCCCATTTCGTCCATGCTAACCCAGGTGCCTATCTGAGCTAGCCCCATTTGGCTTCGTTTGGCCCGCCACTCTCTAAACCTGTCCTATCCATGTACCTATCTAAATGTGCGGCGGGAGGGGGGCTTGCTGAATATAGTAGTGTGAGCCTACTGAGTGTCAGAAGTTGCTCTCCCCATCACTCTCCCCCGTTCTTCTCAGCCAACGAGGAGGGCTTGGCTTCACGCTGGCTTTGTAGATTACAGGTAGTCAGTGTGGGAAACACTGCTCCCTCCACAGATAGGGCAGCTAGTGGGCGACTGGACAGGAAGGTGAGTGGTTAATGAGCTGGCATGCACCAGTAGACACACAGAAGTGGGCCGCACACACAAAATGCTGGAGGAGCTCAGCAGGCCGGGCAGCATCTACGGAGAGGAATAAAGAGTCGACGTCACAGGCCAAGACCCTTCATCGGTCTAAAATAGTCATAGTCATAGTCATACTTTATTGATCCTGGGGAAAATTGGTTTTCGTTACAGTTGCACCATAAATAATAAATAGTAATAAAACCATGAATAGTTAAATAGTAATATGTAAATTAGCCAGGAAATAAGTCCAGGACCAGCCTATTGGTTCAGGGTGGCTGACCCTCCAAGGGAGGAGTTGTAAAGTTTGATGGCCACAGGGGCCAAATGTCAGCTCTTTATTCCTCTCCATAGATGAATAAAGCCGCTCTGTGTGTGTTTGTGTGTGTGTTGCTCTGGATTTCCTGCATCTACAGAA